>NC_089737.1:14012153-14346528 GCF_035083965.1 Branchiostoma lanceolatum | reverse complement strand
GTGGAGAAGAACTAGTGCTGCGTACCTAAACGTAACATCAGGTACAGGTACCGGTACCTGTACCTGAAAAAGCAACAATAAAATAAGCTGTTGTCAATTCGTCAGCATCTTTATCTGAAGACCATAACTAGGTTTCCTACTGCCAAATTCCATTGGCCTTGCTATCAAAACTCCCGGCCTGCCTGAATGATCTGTTGACATTGTACGCTGTTCCAAGGTATCACTTTGGTCACGTTTGGTGTTTCATGAGGTCAGGAGATCAGTCACAAAACAAGCACATACTTGGTGTAAATTCATATCGGTACAGTACCGGTACTTCATGATCCGGTATTTTGGACCTGTACCGGATCAATTTGCACGGTACAGTACCGGTACACAGTAGCGGTATGCAGCACTAAGAAGAGCCCATAATTGTTCCCCGTGTTGGCATTACTAGATGTCGCCGTTCAAGGTTCAAGAATTACATGCTGCATGCAACAGTAGTCAAACAATGACAATCCCTCAGAGGATTACTGATTGCAGCTTGTATGAATAGGGTAGCAGTAATGCGCATGCTGCTTCTGGTATGATAAGTGTGTGGATTTCTAGCTCAGCAATTTTTCCATCACAGAGCCGACAACTGTAGCAAGAAGAAACTCTCTCAGTAACCCTTGCTTCTGGCAGAGCTATCAATTACCGTTAAGTCATCTCAGGACAAGTGAAAAATTCTTATCTGGTAGAATTTGCCATACAATTTCTTTCATTGTGCATAATGCAATTCCTTTCTCTTTATCAAAGTATAGAGATTGGAAAAAGTATTTTTGATGCAAAAAAATGATCTTTACGCATTCTTTAAAGTATGCTTTAAATATAAAGATTGAATTTCATGCAGATTAAGTATTTACATTACGACAATTAATGTTACAATGCATCTAACAATGTTTCCTTATCATCAGTGAAATTATGAATTACATAATAGATTACCTAAATGTGATGAACTTCTTGTACTTTTTAACATTTTTCATTTTACACCACCAGTGGTCTAGCCCCCTGCTGTAGATTCACTGTGCGGCCCATGGGCTACACAAATGGAGATGGGCACCGCCCCTGTGCACCGACAGGTGTGAGAACGATTTTAATCTAACTGTACAAGAAGGGATAATTACATCAACTTCGCACCACAGTGTAAGACCTTAAAAGATTAACTAACTGAGGTTGCTGTAGTGGCACTGTGCGGCCCACGGGCTACAGAAACAGAGATGGGCACAGCCCCTGCGCACCGACAGGTGTGAGAAGGATTTTAATCTAACTGAACAAGATGGGATAATTACGTTAACTGAGCACCGATGGTGTAAAACCTTAATTATGATGGATGGGAAAGAATTATCACATTGACAACACTTACAAATCATTCAGCACTGTGGACAGGCCCCTGTCGACCTGTAATTCATCATACCCCTCTAATCGTTAATTATGGAATAATTGAGCAGCTTGGGCAACTTGAAGACACCACTTAGAGAAGCTTTCAGTTATCTGACTACATTCCAAGTTTCTACTCCACGGTTTGTGGTCGTAAAAAATAGAATAATTGAGTTTGCAAAGAATTTTCCGCTGATTTTGTACTGTCTCATGCTGATTCCAATGGGACTATTATCACCCAACTAAAAATACCGTAACTGTTGAAATTTCTACAGTCACTGTGGTGTGATGTTCACAGTTCTTGCAGCAACCTCTTCATGGCACACTTAAAACCACTGCAAAAGTGCTCCTTTGTCTTTTGCCTGCCTACCTACTTGTTTCAACCAGAAACTAATTATAAAAACTACAGACAGAAAACCTTATTTACATCCTAACTCAAAATCAAATGTACCGGTATATACAGCATGAACCCAAAGCTTACCTCCAGTTACAACTTTTAACATAATTCAGCAGCTTCAGAAACTTTTGCATCAGCAAATTTGAGGTGTTAGTCATTCTCCCAGGAGATAATTGTGGATTACATCCACAGACATAATTGAGTTAAGGATGATTAAAGTAATTCAAAAGGATTACACTAATCTACCAGACTCCAAAGGGATCATTATCACTTGACTGAGCTTCTAGACAAAATGCTTAGCGCTAGCCACAAGTAATGGCATTATTTTAAGAATTGGCTCTGTTTTAAGTTGTTTTTGAGCTCAGTTTAAGGAATTGAGTTTGGGTCTTTTTTGAAGCTGTTTTTGAGCTCACTTTAAGGAATTGAGTTTGGATCTATTTTAGTTGTTTTGAGCTTATTTTGTGGAATTGAGTTAAAGTATTTTTCACTTGACTGAACATCGAGTAGTAGACAAAATGCTAAGCTCTAGTCACAAGTAATGGCATTGCTTTAAGAATTGGATCAAGTCATTTTTGAGCTTATTTTGAGGAATTGAGTTTGGATGCTTTTAAAGTTGTTTTTGAGCCCTTTTGGTGGAATTGAGTTTGGATCTTTTTTAAGTTGTTTGGGCTCACTTTACTTTAAGGAATTGAGTTTGGATATCTTTTGAAGTTGTTTTTGAGCTCACTTTACTGTAAGGAATTGAGTTTTGATCTTTTCTGAAGATCTTTTAAGCTCTGTTTACTTAAAGGAATTGAGTTCGGATGCTCTTTGAAGTTGCTTTTGAGATCATGTTGTGGAATCGAGTTAAAGGTTCTTCAGAAGTCTAACAGCCTGTAAAGAATTTAACCTAATTGGTGACAGACATAATTGGAGAGGTTCAATCATACAGAGGCTTTTAGCATGCTTAGCAGGGTGAGAATTGATGATGTACATTTCCTTAGATCTTTGGGATTCATAAGTACTTGTAACAGGATAACACGTATTTTCTTCTTCTTTACTGCTTAGCCTCATATCTGAGATTATCAGCAGTTGCGCATGGGTTAGATACAACACAAGTGTCCGGAACAAGTAAAACGAAGGGAAAATAAAGGAGAGGCGCTAAGGAACATAAACAACTGAATTTGTGAGTGCAAATGACAGGACAAGTGAATTTAGTGAGTTAGTAATACATGTATTTACATATATACAAGGACGTGTTGGGGTGGCTCAATGCAGCAGGGTCTTCCCCAGTTCGGTTTTGAACTGGGAGAGGGACCCCGCCTCCGCCACACCAGGCTCAAGTTCGTTCCACTCTTTGATGGTCCGAGGGAAGAACGAGAGCCTATAGTAGTTGTTCCTGCCCGCGATGGCCTGCAATGTTTGGGTTTTTCTATTCACAACCAAGAGTTAAATACAATCAACAGCTGATGTTTTATTGACCGTTGGTCGCATTTGTCAGGGCAATACTGAATGGCACTATGCAACACCGCAGCTAGGTGTCACTGTTGATATTGTTGCACCAAATGTAAAGCATTGTCTTAGCATGAAAGTTCATGAGAAATAAAGTATTGTCATATAGGGAAGGTGAAAGATGGTCACCAAAACATTGCCTGTGATTATACAAAAAACATGTCATCCTGGTTGTTAATAAAGAACCCATCCCAAACTTCCAATGCTTTTCACATCCCATACCAAATTAAGGTACCCAATTTTAACCTGGGTGGCGGGAGGACAGTGGTGTCAAGTGTCTTTCCCAAGGGCACAACATTGGTGGCATGTCACGGGATTTGAACCCAGGACCTCTTGATTAAAAAAACAGACACCTTAACTGTTACTCCAACACAATGCTACAACAGTATCAAGGTTCAGACTCAGTCCCAGGCTCTCATTTTATGGTGTTCTTCCCATTTAGCATTAAATTTATTCAAATGGTAAACCCAACCAATGCAACCATAGCAGAATGTATGCCCCAGATTTTATCATAACAGTAAAGTTTCACAGTCACCTTAGTGTAGATTGGCCCCCTATGGAGCATGTCAAACGTATATGTTAAAGTTGCTTGCTGTGTGATTAAGTCTATAACAGTGCAGATGATCGTGTTTAATATCTTGGATGTTACAGTTAATAATTTTAAACTTACCCATAATAATTTTAGGTCTTGAAACTAGAACTTCTAATAGGATATGGTGTTTGGGCCACTACTGTGAGTTAAATGATCTAATTTTCTGCAGTTTGGGCCCCCCAATAGTGTTTGTTACTAGGTAATGGCCCAAACAGAGTCATGAGATGAAAAGATGTCTGCATGTTCTCACAAGGGTAACCAGTAACCACCATTACCATTTATCCGCCAGGTTACATAAATCCGCCAGTTTGAAAAACAGTGTGTTTGAGAGATCTCTAGTGCAGCACCCCCCAAGTACGCACAGTTTAGATATACAGGAGTGCATTATACTGGGGGATGTTGGGTTGGAGATCTGTTTGGACGTATCTTTTCAGGGTGGCGGAATTCTGTACCCTAATGGTATTATGTTAGTACATGTTACACCAAAATGATGATGACGGTACATAGAGAAGAGATGATGGTGGCTTATCAAAAATAGCAGCTGTGACCCATAATGCTTGACTGAAAATATGTGCCGTAGCCAAGCCCTATTGCACTTCTACTTGCTATGCAAAAGAAGATAATGCTTCACCTCAGTTGAAGCTGACTGCTTTACCTTCACCTTAGCTCACAGCACTATAACTCGGTGAGTTCCAAGCTTTGCCTTATGAATTATGTGATACTTTCAGTAATGGATAACCGGCAGATTTTGGATTATGACAAATACCTTTGAAAAATACCCCTCATTCTAAACGAGCAGTAAATCTTCCATATCCTATTCCTGAGGAGTTTAGTAGGTGATAGGATGCAAAATTGGGGTTTATACTTATGTGTGATAAAATCCATAACATTTATCACTATCTATCCAATCTAAGTAATGTGGGCAACTGATGCAATATCCCGCATGGATACCACAACATCACTGCTTGTACTTAGGGTACAAAATTGGTGTGGTATGCCTGAAAGCAGTTTTCTAGTTATACAAAACAAACACACAAAAAGAATATTTTCATATCCTCCCAACTGATCATTTCTTTCTCAGCTCTACATCTCCTAACATCCCACACAACCAGTGTGAGACAAATGTTCTTACTTGCAAGTTTTATTGCCAGATTGAGTGGATCAAACCTTACAGTCCAGTCTCACACAGCTTAACTTACTGTACAAAACTGGTGTGTTGTGCCTAAATGCGGTTTATCAGTTATTTGAAGCAAACTTAAGAAACTTAGAAAGAAGATATCTTCACAACTAATCATCCCTCCCAGGCGACCCCAAAACTGATGCGAGCGTGCAAATAAAATAAAAAAGTTTGGCCAAAAAAAGGAAGGATGAACACAGAGTATGGTATTCCAAAATATAGGTTCTTTTGGTTCTTCTTAAACTTCTTCTTTGCTTTTGGAGTTGACTTTGGCATTCAACGAGTCTGTTTTCCAAAATATTCTTTTGAAACTCATATTCACAACTGATCATGCCTTCCCAGGCAACCAGGCAACACTGTGAGACAAATGTCCTCACCTGTTAGTTTTATCACCTACAACAACATTACCTGTCACATAGCGCCCGCTTAATGTCCTTACTAATAACGCACAAATCCACCATAAAATTTATCCCCGATTCTCTTTCCCCCCTTTGGGACTTGACACAGTATGAACAGGATGGCCACATTCATCACTGGTTATGTCTGCTTGGACATGTAGGTATCATGCAGGTAATACACGGTAGGAGCATTCTCACTAGATCAGGGATGTCTTCAGGACCCGTCCCTCCATCTCTGGACGGAAATTTGCTTGCTGGGACGTAAAAAAATGACACCCTGTCCGCCCCCCAAATGGGAACTTTTTGACATAAAATTGATGAAAATGCATTTTTGTAGGCTTAGAATGACAAATTCAACAACAAAAATTAAAACATTGGATCTCAAACAATGAGTTGGGTGGAAAAGAATTTAAAGCTTGAGACTGTCCTGCACTAGATACATGTCAAATGTGCAAAGGTTAGGTGTGACAGGTCATTCAGTGCAATGCAACCAGCTGCTGTTGCGCCGCGCGCCTGTGAAGCTGGTGTGTTGCGCTGAAGCACAGTTATACCAGCTATATCTGATACAAATACAGAATATTAAACATAATTTTTTTTATTGTTTTTTTTTATTTATTCCCACATAAAAAAAAACAGAAAGTAATACTGTAAGTCTACTTAGATCCGCGGGGCCTAAAATCCGCGGTTTCGGGCAAATGGAGAATCCGCGGTGGTTCTAAATTCGCGCTGGGCGATGAGTAGAAAAAAATAACTGAATACTGCCATCATAAAATGTTTGGTTAATTTTTAAAAATCAAAAATGTTACGAAGGTCGCCACAAAACTGCTTCAAAATCGTCAGAAAATGCGGTCCACGCCGATACTGTGACGGGGAATTCCCGCCTTGTGATCACGTGAAATCTTGCAGTTAACCAATCAGAGCAAAGTTTTTCTGACTCAAACCAATCAGCGCTTAGAACAGGCGGTAAACAAGAGTAAACAAAGATGGCGGCCCAGCCCGGCCCTTGCCGCTAGCGCGCTGTATTTTGAAGTAAAATGACGGCGTAAACACGACTCATCTACCCTACCTAAGCAGAATTTCCACAGGAAGAAAATTAAAGGGATAGATTCTCCACCGAATACGACCACAAATGGCGGCGAATGGCGGCAAATCACAGCGTAGGGACTCAAATGCTCGGGCGAAAATCTTTTTTTTTCTTTACGTATTTTTGCTGGCTTTCTTGAAAAACAGGTTTTTAATGAGATCAACATATGTCAAAGGCACCGATATCGATGGTTTGCAAGCATAACAATAGCAAGAAACAAAAGAGCGTGATTGTACGCCGGTAAACGGCGTCCCCACGCCCGTAACAACAATGCAAAGCCAAAATTGTGGCGTGTATCTCCATAGTTATTTTCTGATTTCTCGGTAAATTACTCTATGTGTGTAGCGGTCGGGAGTAGCGACCCCGCTCGGCCAAACTCCTGCGAATCATATGTAATATCACTTGTTAACTCGTATGTACTGTGTAAAAGCTTGTCATGTTTTACACAATCGCGTGCATTGTTTATGTGTCGCTTTTCCCTGAAGTCGAGCTCACTCGTATATGTGGGGAGGGGGGCAAAAGTACGATAAACATATCCGCGGGGAAATTGATTCGCGGCGCAGAGGTCGCCGCGGATCCCGCGGATCTAATTATACCGCGGATCTAAGTAGACTTACAGTAATGAAATAATCAGAGGTACAATAAAAACGTGCAGGAGGGGGATGAAGCCTGCAAGGCTTATACATGTAGATGCCCTCCTCCTTTTAACTTGACAAATACTGATAATGTAATACACCAGTTGCACCAGAAATCTTGCACCACATATCTCAGGAACAAATGTGGTAGATTTCGGTCTACCAAAGGGTAGCAATTTTTTTTTTCTTTGCCTGCCAGCTTTATTTACTTACTAATCTATTTCTATATGTATGACTCAAAGTTGCTTCCTCAGTGATAATGCATTGTTTTAGGCTGCACCAAGTGATTTTTATGGATGACGTCCTTTGGAAACCCTAAATCTAATGCGAGAGCGCGAAAAAACCCCAAGAAGGGCCGAAAAAAACAAGATGCCTAGATTAGAAATATAATAGTCGATGACTCATGTTAGGACACAAATTGAATGAGAGAACACAGTGTAGCAACTAACAATTATTTTATTCATCATGAAAACAGCAATAATTTGAATAAATCAATTTAAGTTGAACAGCAGTTGTTGTCCTGTCCTGTTTTTTTCCATATCCCATTGATTTTGCAGGCCTGCAGAAACATAGTATATTAAAAAGTAACTCTTTGGTCATAGTTACAGGAAGCGGAATTTCTTGTGTTTTTTTCTGGGAACAGACCAAAATCAATGCGTGCGCGGACGTCATCCATAAAAATTACTTGGTGTAGCCTAACAGTGAGTCCCTGGCATCGTTGATTTTCTGGCAACACCCATGAAACGAAATTGAATTGGCCTAAGTCTTTACTACTTCAGCTACAACCCTAAATCACCGAACAACTCATCCAGCATAATTAACAATGTGAAGCTAATACACAGTCTGTCCGAGGATTACGTAACACCTACTATATTTCTCTCTCTCTTAATCTGAGATTGTCTCAGCCCATTACCCCCAGTCCAGACTATTCGGCTGCAATCAGATCTTTAGGAGAGGTTTTAGTAGTTAATCTTACAAATAAGCCATACATATGTATCGCTCACAGCATTATCAAAGAGTAGATAACATCTTGATATACGCTAAGTTGTAGATTCTCTTCCTGCAATGCCAAGGTTGGATAGGAAAGCAATAAACCAGGATTTTAGCGAGCAATTGCCTTCATACAGCAATGTTCTAGATGTTCAGATACCCAAAAGTTTGAAGGGCAAGAAAATGAATGTATTCTTGTTCACCTTGTAGCACCTAGTGGCACACTGGTCAGCAAGTTTCCTTGCTGTTTCTGTAGCAGGGTATATTTTTACAGGGAGGGGTTGCTAGCCCTTTCCTTTTAACGTGCTGGTGCCATATACGGTGTTATCAAACAATAGATAACATCTTGATATACGCTAAGTTGTAAATTCTTTTCCTGCAATGTTAAGGTTGGATTGGAAACCAATAAACAAGGATTTCAGCGGGTAGTTTCAGTACCAAGGACAGTGTTCATACAACAAAGTTTCAGAACTTCTGTGGCCTGAAAGTTTTCAGGGCAGGAAAATGGATTTG
The DNA here is from genome assembly GCF_035083965.1 of Branchiostoma lanceolatum. Classification (NCBI taxonomy): domain Eukaryota; kingdom Metazoa; phylum Chordata; class Leptocardii; order Amphioxiformes; family Branchiostomatidae; genus Branchiostoma; species Branchiostoma lanceolatum. The sequence continues at coordinate 14,337,853 of NC_089737.1, read as the reverse complement.
TTGTTGTTCACCTTGCAGCACCTAGTGACACATAGGGCAGCTTGGTGTTTCTGTAGCAGAGCATATTATTACAGCAAGGGGTTGCTAGCCCTTTCATTTCAACATGCTAGAGGCATATATACAGTGTTATCAAATGATAGATAACATCTTGATATACGCTAAGTTGTAAATTCTCTTCCTGCAATGTCAAGGTTGGATTGGAAACCAATAAACAAGGATTTTAGCGGGTAGTTTCAGTACCAAGGACAGTGTTCATACAACAAAGTTTTGAGATCTTCTGTGGCCTGAAAGTTTTCAGGGCAGGAAAATGGATTTGTTGTTGTTCACCTTGCAGCACCTAGTGACACATAGGGCAGCTTGGTGTTTCTGTAGCAGAGCATATTATTACAGCAAGGGGTTGCTAGCCCTTTCATTTCAACATGCTAGAGGCATATATACAGTGTTATCAAATAATAGATAACATCTTGATATGTGCTAAGTTGTAAATTACTCTGCCTGCAATGCCAAGGTTGGATAGGGAAGCAATAAACCAGGATTTTAGCAGACAGTTTCAGGCAACTGTTCAGCACCAAGGACAGCGTCCATTCGACAAAGTTCCAGATGTCCACAGGTCGAAAAGTTTAAAGCGCAAGAGAGTGAATGAGTTCTTGTTTACCATGTAGTGCCTAGCAGCAAATAGGTTTCCAAAAGTACCAAAATAGACTTAAAAAGTCTAAGTGAAGGATGAAAAAATTGTAAATGAATGAGAAAGAAGACATAACAAAAAGAATAACAAAAAGCATAAAACCAAAGCACCATCATATTTTTCTCTCTAAGCAAGGTGATAATTCGAAAACACAGCCATTTAAGATCGTGTTAGCAGGAGTTTGATAGGATCTCTCTCCATGTATCACCAACCAAGTCCATTACCGAGGGATTAAGTCTGACATATTTGTGGTTATCACGGAGCACAGTTAACTACACAAAATCCATAAGCACGGCCACAATTGTGGCTACTGCCTGTAAATCGTTCCCTGTTCAGCATGACCACTGAACGTGGAAACATTAGTCCAGAAATCAATGTACCTTCTCGAAACTTTTAGTAGCCGTTAGAGTCCTGAGACGATGGTTTATGGACTTCTATATGCCAGTTCTATTCATAGTAGCAATTCACTCTCATCTCATGCCTGCTTCACAATGATCCCCTGGCCCTTAGTTAGAATGAAGATTTAGACGGTGGAAAAGCAGTTACAAAAGAAGCGATAAACCTTACAACGTAGATGTCTTAGGCATTACAGACCCTTGCTGGCTACTTCTTAGATACCAGTTTCTTAAAGTCTCAATAGGAGGATCTTTAAGTGCCATTCAAGAAGCAAGGAGAAAAGTTTTAGTCTTTGCTAGTATCAGGCCATGAAATATATTCTAAGTTTGTGGCAATCTAACTCAATAGGAAGAAAATGGAGTGTTTGTGGGGGTTTCTTATAGTCTCAATAGGGGGATCTTTCAGTGCTATTCAAGAAGTAAGGAGGAAAGTTTATTTGAGCCTTGTGCATTTGCTAATATCAGGCCAAGAAATATATTGTAACTGTCTTTAAGTTTGTGGCGATCTAACTCAATAGGTAGAAAATGTAGTTTTGCTGTGATTATAAGTCATTCGTGGTTGAAACAAGGCGGTAGCTAGGCAGGCAGTAGATAGAAGGGGCATTTTTGCAGTGGTTTTAAGTTTGCGGTGAAGAACTTCCAGCAAAAACTGTGAATGTTAAACCAATGTGGACTTAGATACATCTACAGTAAATGAGTTATGTGTATCCTGCCTAACATACATAATCAGATTTGCAGGCATGATATAGAATAGAATAAATTTCTATTATGCTCGTATGTTACAAAACCAGTAAGTCTCACCTGCTGACATTTCGGTGTCTGAAAGAGCTTCTGACTGGAGTACTGCTTCTCACCGCTATTAAACCGCTATAAAACCGGGACGAGGGGGGATACAAACTTAGCCACGTTTGATATAAGCAGCCAAAGGTGGCGCTTTTGCAACGAGAACACAATCCCGAACGTGGCTAAGGTTGCATCCTCCCTCGTCCTGGTTTTATAGCAGCAAGAAGCAGTACTTCAGTCAGAAGCTCTGACAGACACCGAAACATCAGCAGGTGAGATTCACTGGTTGTGTAAAAAGAATCTCCAATATCCTACTACATATATGTTCTACCAACCTGATGACATTATTTTCATTAGTTCAAGTTGGAGCTAAACATATTCTAATTCAGAAAAAGATAATTTTCCACAACCATTACATTGTAACTACAGCACGCATCAAATTGAATATGGTCCTATAGATTTCACCACTCAAATATCCATTTACTGAAAAATGTTCAATGATCTTACATATCACGCAAATTGTCCAGAAGCTCTGAGGAAGGTGTCTGACAGACACCGAAACGTCAGTAGGTAAGAAGTGACCAGTTGTGTAAAAAGAATCTCCAATATCCAATGTTGTACCAACCTGGTGAAATTTCTTTCGGGAGTTCAAGTTAAAGCTGAATAACTTCCGTTTAAGAAAAAGATAACATCCAACAACCAATACATTACATTAGTCCTGCCTAACTGCTACAATTTGCAGAACCAATATCTGAGGGTCATAATGTTGTGCCCAGTGCGAGATTGGCATCGGGAAAGGGGGAGTTAGAAATTGCACCCACAAAAATTGCACAATCACTTCGGTTTGATACGACATAATATATTCATTGCAAACTTGGACTTGAGGATGAAATTGCTTCTACGAGGCATAGAAGTCTTCAGGTACAGATTGAACTTGATGGCTGGAGCAGTTGTAGAAATTGAGACATAAATCTTCAGGTTTGCATTCTCATATCAGGAATGATAACTTTTCCATGCTTGTGGAACGCGTCAGGACATATGTCTATTTAGGAATGACAGATTTAGATGGAGAAAGATGCATCGCAGTCATAAGCTAAACTGTATATTCTGGGCAAATTGTTGTCACCTGTAAAAGGTGAACCTATAACAAAGATTCTAATTTCTGTTTGCATTATGAATATGTGAAAACACATTCATCAATAATTGTGTAATATAAAACCTGGACTTAAGAATAAATTCAAAATCTTCTGGGCATATGTCTACTTATGAATGATAGATTTATATGGAGAAAGATGCATTGCAGCCATAAGCTAAACTGTATATTCTGGGCAAATTGTTGTCATCTGTAAAAGCTGAACTTATAAAAAAGACTCTAATTTCTGTTTGCATTATGAATATTTGAAAACACATTCATCAATAATTGTGTCATATAAAACCTGGACTATAAGATAATTTGTTTCACAGAAATCTTCTGGTAAAGACTTGATGGCTACAGTTGTAGAAATTGCGACATAAATCTACAGGTTTTCAATCCCATGTGTGGGATGATAAGTTTCCCCTCTTGTGTAATGTGACAGGACATTTGTCAATTCACGAATGACCCGTTTATTTTGACAGAGATGCATTGCAGCAATAGGACGTTAAATGGAGGTCCTGTTTTTTTAGAATAGCCACCCCTCTAGTATGTTAAAGAACCCATCACACTTATCGAAAAGAGTAGGGGTCCTTCACAGTGTGACTGTTTTAAGATACATCTGGTAATCTTAAGCAATATCTTAAATCTAAAGGGCCACAAAAATCTAATTTCTTGTCCCGATCAGTTTGCACTTAACTTGACAGCTTTTATTTATTCATTTATCAATCTTTAGGGTAGTCCCTTCAGTTAACAAGTAACTGATTTCCAAGGAAGCCCTATTAGATAACAAATCATAACAAATCAGAACGCAAAAGGAATAACTTAACATAAACTTCATTAGTGATCAATTACACAATCATATAACATAAAACAGGAATGATCAAACATAGCTAGGGGTAATAAATCAAACAACTCAATTAATTCAAAACAATAACCACTCAAAATTGCAAAGGTCATACAACTGAGGGTCAGAGGTCAGATGTCAAAAGTTAAGAGGTTTGTATGTTTGCCAGAGCCTGTTTAAATCTGGTTATTGATGAGACTTGTTTGATACATGGATTTAACTTGTTGTAGGTAGTAGCAGCCCTGTATGCAAATGTGCGCTGTCCAGATCTAGTAGTGTACTTAGGTGTGTGTAGTAGCTTTGACTGTATTATTCACTTCCCAATATTGTAAGGACCTACATGTAGGTATAGACTTTCTTGTGACTCAGAGACTTCATCATCTTGACATTCAAATTTAGCATCATGTATAAAATCCAATAACCAACAAATTAGATCGACATAGCCTATGTACTGATATCATCGGAACTTAATCACTCAACAATTTTGCAGTTAGGGGCCAAAATACAGACAGTTATCAAGATTGTGAACAGATATTGGCATTTCTGATCCAACAGACATGGAAGATATTGGGAATCGTCCATGTCAAAGTCATGTCTGTCACACGATGTACTTTGGGGAAAACTTGATACCTGCAGGGGGGACTAGAAATTGATCAACACAAACTTGACGTCTCTAAATGCAGTATAGATTCAGCCAGACAGAATTCTCAAGACAGAGTTTTTATTGGACCAGACCTCTGAAGTGAACACACAATGTTGGCGCAATGCAATCAAACTGTCACTAGCGATGTGCAAAAGAAAAAATGGTAGTTTCAGCAAAGTCTTTGAAATTTATTGGGCATTTTTTCAGCTAGTTGAGTAGCGCTGGCTGTGTGTCTTTTTATACAGCCTAGTTAACCAAATCAAGTTAGACATAGAATTCCCTCCCATATTGGAAATCTTCAATGTCAAAGCCATGTCTGTCACACGATGTACTTATGGGGAAACTTGATACCTGCAGGGGGGACTAGAAATCGATCAACACGAACTTGACGTCTCTAAATGCAGTATAGATTCAGCCAGACAGAATTCTCCAGACAGTGTTCTTATTGGACCAGACCTCTGAGATGAACAGAGAACATTGGTACAATGCAATCTAACTGTCACAAGTGATGTCCCAAAAAATAAAGGTAGTTTCAGAAAACTCTTTGACATTCTTTGGGCATTTTTTCAGCTAGTTGGGTAGCCCTGGATGCATGTCTCTAAATACATCCTAATTAATCAAATCAAATCAGACATAGAATCCCACCCCATATCGGGAACCTTCAATGTCTGACACACGACGTTTTTATGGGGGAAACTTGATATCTGATGGGGGAATGTGAATCGATCAACGCGATCTTGACGTCTCTAAATGCAGTATAGATTCAGTCAGACAGAATTGCCCTGACGGTCTTCTTATTGGACAGGACCTTTGAGTATTACAGACAGTGTCGGTGCTATGCAATCTAACTGTCACAAGTGATGTCCACAAAAATAATGGTAGTTTCAGCAAACTCTTTGAAATTCATTGGGGTGCTTAAGAAACTTGTCATGGTGTTCCCTTTGAGTTTGTGGCTAGGGCAATACTATTATACTAATTGTAAATTGTACATGTAAACATCTGTGAATGAAACAAATGACTTGCTGTGTTTTGAAGAATTTGTTGTTGTTGCTCACCGTGTAGTTCCTAGTGGCATTAAGGTCAGCAAGTTGCCTTGCTGTTTCTATAGTTACCAGAGGGTATACATTTACAGAGAGGGGTTGCTAGCCCTATAACATGTTTGAAGCACCTTTTTGAACACAGGACCCCCATTTTAGGTCCCTTCTGAAAGACGTTGCAGCCCCGACCAAGATGCCCTTCCTTGGATTTGAACCTGGGTCTCCCAGTTAGCAACTAGTTGGAACCAAGATCTCAACTGTGAGGCTGCTACCAGTTGAGCTACAGGGACATCCTTTTTGTAGATTATTGCTTTAAGAAGAATGCTGTGTAATGATATTATGGTAAAATTGGCTGTGACATGCATCATTAAAGGACAGATATATACCATTGATTAAACAATGGACTGCTATCAAATACTACCTTGCTCACAAAACCTGTATTAGCTATTGCTCATAACACAGAAACACAGAAAGTCAAGAAGAGGACAAATGCACAAGGAAAAACAAATGATCTCCCCCAAGGAAAGACTGACAAACACGTAAAGCTGAAGGGACAAAATTGCATTTTTGCAATCAGTGTCTCAGGAGACGAACGGCTACATTTCCAACATGTCATCCTAATGTAGCAATAACGGTGAAGAATGTTGCCATTTGAGTCATACTTCAACTTTATCTGCAACACTACAAGCCCTGAGCAAGGTGACTGAAACACTGGCTTGGAAAAAACAACACTTGGTTTGTGTACAAAGAGCTTGGCAGCAGCAGATTATGTAAAACTAAACAACAAGTGAAACAACTCTTTCCCCAACTATCAGGTAGCTGCAAGTGCATTCTTTATAGTTAGGATGCCCCTGCTGTACTTTGTAATTTCTGGAAGGAAAAACAGCCTAGAAAACTTGAAGGCATCTTTGCTGCGTAAGCACCCACAATCCTCCCACCCCAACCTGTTATAGGTTGGTTGACCACGTGCAAGTTTTTGGTATAAAAGATAATGTTATGCATCAAGTATAAGTAAGAAGAATTAAACTTGTTTTGAACATGCTATGTGGAATGCTACTTTGTGGAAGAAACTTATGGAAGAACAAACTATTTTTGCTGTGAAAGCAAGCCACAATCCGATCCCCAGAACCTGTAATAGATTGCATGACCTTGTAGGGTGAAATGGTCCAATCTATATCCGTATAGCCGGTAAAACCACCCTTCAATTTAACACAACAGCTACATGTGTATGTATCAGAATCTGTATAGCCGGTATAACCACCCTTTGACATAACACACTAGCTTCACAAGCACGCGGCACGGCAGCAGCTATAGTTAAAATACATTGAACGACCTGTGACATAGCTTTTTGCACATCTACCTGCAAGAGTGTTCTTTCAAGCTATCTAGTGAGAATGCTCCTGCTGTACTTTGTGATTTCTGGCAGAGCAAACCGGAAAACTTTAAGGCATTTTTGCTTTGCAAGCATTTCAACATCCTCTCTCCTGAAGCTGTAATAGATTGGGTGACCTTGTAGGGTGAAATGGTCCAATCTACCATGGAAAGAGGTGTCAAGTGGACTGCTCAACAGACGCCACTACAGATGTGGATATCACGGTGAAAGCACATCTCCCGTTATTGCTTCACCCCGGTGTGATTCCTGGGACTCCAATCTCCCACTGCTACGTGTGAGGATGTGGCTATTGAATTCTTACCTTAACAAGCCTGGGAAAATATTCATGATACACGAGTGTGAGTGTGTGTGTGTGGGGGGGGGGGGGAGGAGATAGAGAAAGAGACAGAGAGCAAGAAAGAAAGAAAGAGAGGGAGCAATGATAGCCAAGACACTTCAGCACCAATCAACACCATTCTGATACGGGCCCCATTTCCCTCTAGATTAACACTGTCCCTGGTGCTAAAACGATTGAAGCTATGTGATTACCCGTTCCGCTACTCTCAGACTGAGAGAGAGAGAGAGAGAGAGAGAGAGAGAGAGAGAGAGAGAGAAAGAAAGAGAGAGAGAGAATAGAGGAGTCAGAGAGAGAGAAAAAGCGAGAGAGAGCAACAATAAGCAAGAGAAAGAAAGAGAGCTGTTCACTTTATTTCATTTGCCTGCAGTTACAGTGCAACAGATTTGGCATGGTAATACCCAAGTCTTTTGTATCTCCTACTTAACATTAGTTAGTGACTGGGCATTACTCTTGTACATTATCCTTTCTCAAATCTTAATTCACAACCGTACAAATGATGGACCCATTGCCCTCTAGATTAACACTGTCCCTGGTGCTGAAATGATTGCAGTTATGCAATTACCCCTTCCGATACTCCCATACTTACTTATCAACCTAGCACTGGTGATTATGATTCCAGACCTCGTTCATGGGATCTATGTGAGCTTTAAGTGACTATCTTGGATTACCTTGTTTGTGTGTGTGTGTGTGTGTGTGTGTGTGCGTGCGTGTGTGTGTGTGTGTGCGCGTGTGTGTGTTTGTGTGTGTGTGTGTGTGTGTGTGTGTGTGTGTGCGTGTGTGTAAGAGAGGGGGGAGAGCGAGGGAGAGAGACAGAGAGAGGCAGATAGCAAGAAAGAATGGCAATGATAACCAAGACACTTCAACACCATTCAAATACTGGACCCCTTGCCCTCTAGATTAACACTGTCCCTGTTGCTGAAATGATTGCAGTTATGCAATTACCCCTTCCAATACTCCCATACTTACTTATAACCCTAGCACTGGTGATTATGATTCCAGACCTTGTCCATGGGATCTCTCAGAGCTTCAAGTGACTATCTTGGATTACCCAGCTCAGCGTTACACTTGGAACTCATGGAGCGTAGCAGACACAATTAAAGTTACAGGGCCGGTGACGTCAAGCCTTCCGGTGATGTGTAGGGCTAATGGCAGGCTTTCATGTTATAATGGCCGAGGGGGGTTGGGAGGGACAGGCGTAGAATTTCTCATGAAATTCTTTTGCTATGGCAAACTTGTCATATATGATATCGTCCAAGGTCTACATATCAATCACGGCGCTTTAGGAAAGTCACTTTGGTGACAAGTGCTTTTTAGACATTCTCTTTTAGACTGTTAATTTGTGCGTATTGTGTTAACTTTATTTGTAATGTGTTAGTTAGATTAGTATCATTTGTTTCATATGCTCAGTATTTTAATGCCAAGTGCACAATCCAGAGTTTAAAACTAAAGCTATATACTAGGACATTGTTGTCAAACTAAAATAGGGCTACCTCAATGAAAAGCAGCCTGCAGGCTGATTTGAGCTCCTCATAAATAAACAAAGGTTCAAACAAAAACATTTACATAAGATAGGAACACAGTTCAACATACATGAACATCAAAGTGACACTAACCCCTGACTGCATGGTAAGGGAAGACTACAATCCGAAATAAATCAAACAGCTCCAACTTTCTGAGCATCAGTGTATCATACCCATATCTAATGAGGCTAAATATGGATGGAATGATACAAAACTGCTACTTTTATAATTAATGTATAAAGAACCCCATCAAGCCCATCTGTGCAGGCGATTGTTCCATTAGAATCTACACAAGCAATTAACTCTGTTGTTTAGTATATGGGAACCCACATTGATTTAACCCAAACTGTTATCATAACCACTCAAAAGTGGTTTGTTTATGATGCCATAAAATTTAATGTTGGGGCAAACTTAATGATCCTAGTATCAATCAATACACCCAGAATTATCTTAGAATTTCATGTCAGTAAAACATCAGTCAAGGTGTCTTTGACTGATGCAGGAACACAGGATCTAAATATTGAGTTTTTGAGGTTTAAAAACTAACTATCCAGACTAAAAAGTAAAAGGACATATTCAGGAAAAAATGAAAGGTTGGAAATTTTAAAAGTTTTCAATGGTTAGCTACATGTATGTTAATCAATTGGGCCTACATTGCATGGCTTTGAAAGAAAATAACAGCACAGCAGAAAATACAAGTATATCAATGCATGTTTAGCCAATTAAATTTCAGTAACAACCATATTATTGTATGAATCTGTTTTTTTTAGTCTTACAAATGCAAAATCTACTTTTGTTCAATTCAATGAGTTACCATTTCCCCCTTGTGACATTCCATACATTGTCAAAAAGAACTATAGATGAGAAATTCCTGAAATTACAGATGGCTCAAGTATTTGTGGAATGCCAACTATTTTAGTAAAAATCACTTATTCCATTAGGAAATCTCATAGGACCATCAAAAATGTTTCTAAAATTGTTCAATTTACATCTATGCTATTGGGAATGCTATGGCAAGGACTAGCTACTGAAATTAGTAAATAGTCTCACAAAAAAACCCCGAAAATGCAGAGTAGTGTTACAGGCATTTTTAAAACCCCTTTTATTCTTTCCATAGACTCTACAACTACACACTTCCCCTGCATAATAACCCAGTGGAATGCCCTGCCTGGCTCATTTAAAACCTTCTCCCTGCTGTCTAACCCCATAACTAGTAAAAATTGGTGCCAAACTGCAACCTTAGCAGACTTAGGGTTAAAGCACGCACAGTTGAGACCTTTACAGCAAGGAAAACTTTATCATACAGTTTATTGACACGTGTATTTTTCTTATCTTCTAGCAATAAAACGCAAAAACCAACGTGGCACCGCATACCTAGTGATAAGCTTGTTAAAATACACATTCAATCATAAACACACAAAACTGCCTGATACAATCTATTCTGACAGAGTAGAACTTAGCAGATCACCTATCTCAGCATTTTCCGTCCTTTTTATAGATACAGAAGATACAGGTTTTACCCCAAAGTGGCACCACATACCTTGTGATAAGCTTGTTGAAATACACAATCATAAACACACAAAACTGCCTGATACAATCTATTCTGACAGAGCAGAACTTAGCAGATCACCTATCTCAGCATTTTCCGTCCTTTTTATAGATACAGAAGATACAGGTTTTACCCCAACGTGGCACCACATACCTTGTGATAAGCTTGTTGAAATACACAATCATAAACACACAAAACTGCCTGATACAATCTATTCTGACAGAGCAGAACTTAGCAGATCACCTATCTCAGCATTTTCCATCCTTTTTATAGATACAGAAGATACAGGTTTTACCCCAAAGTGGCACCACATACCTTGTGATAAGCTTGTTGAAATACACAATCATAAACACACAAAACTGCCTGATACAATCTATTCTGACAGAGCAGAACTTAGCAGATCACCTATCTCAGCATTTTCTGTCCTTTTTATAGATACAGAAGATACAGGTTTTACCCCAAAGTGGCACCACATACCTTGTTATAAGCTTGTTGAAATACACAATCATAAACACACAAAACTGCCTGATACAATCTATTCTGACAGAGCAGAACTTAGCAGATCACCTATCTCAGCATTTTCCGTCCTTTTTATAGATACAGAAGATACAGGTTTTACCCCAACGTGGCACCACATACCTTGTGATAAGCTTGTTGAAATACACAATCATAAACACACAAAACTGCCTGATACAATCTATTCTGACAGAGCAGAACTTAGCAGATCACCTATCTCAGCATTTTCCGTCCTTTTTATAGATACAGAAGATACAGGTTTTACCCCAAAGTGGCACCACATACCTTGTGATAAGCTTGTTGAAATACACAATCATAAACACACAAAACTGCCTGATACAATCTATTCTGACAGAGCAGAACTTAGCAGATCACCTATCTCAGCATTTTCCGTCCTTTTTATAGATACAGAAGATACAGGTTTTACCCCAACGTGGCACCACATACCTTGTGATAAGCTTGTTGAAATACACAATCATAAACACACAAAACTGCCTGATACAATCTATTCTGACAGAGCAGAACTTAGCAGATCACCTATCTCAGCATTTTCTGTCCTTTTTATAGATACATCCATCACTCCTACGGATGTTCCATGAAACATTTATCAGAAGATATTATGCAGTGCAGGCAATATTCAGCAGATGGTTAAGCATCAGATTCTGCCGCTGAAGATGACATAAAATTTACCACCTTACTCAGTTATCAATCATATGTTATGACTAGTTCTATGTTTTATTGCCATCTTAAGGCCATATCAATTTGGTCTCTTGGTTCTTGGAATTTGAAAGAATATAGTAACTGTAAAAACCTCTAAGTTTGCAGGGATTTAATTTCAAGAAAAGTGTTTGCGGTGGTTTTAAGTTTGCAGTTAAAACAATGGAGTAGGTGGGGAGAAGACTAGTACTATGTTTTATTGTCATCTTAAGGCCATATCAATTTGATTTCTTGTTTTTGGAATCTGAAAGAAATATAGTCACTGTAAATATCTTTAAGTTTGCAGGGATTTAATTTCAAGAAAAGTGTTTGCAGTGGTTTTAAGTTTGCAGTTAAAGCAATGGAGTAGGTGGGCAGAAGACAGAACAAGCAATTTGGCAATGTCATAAGTTTGCAGTGAAGGAGTCCCAAACATCTAACCTGCACAGCAAACATTTCAACATTTCTCTCTCCAATTTTACGTCTTTTATTCCCCATCATATGGGGGTTGGACGTGCTTGCACATGGATGGGGGAGCCCCAGAACTCCTCATCAAGTGCAAGTCTTTTTTGTAGCAAGAGTTTTTACAGCTGGATGCCCTTCCTAACGCCAACCCAAACCCTACTGCTGGGCTTAGGAAATGGGAAATATGTGTTAAGTGCCTTTCCCAAGGGCACAACGTCTGGGTGCATGTCCGGACATGTCTGGGTACTCCACTGGGGATTGAACCTGGGTGTCATTTGTTCATAGCCGGATGCTCTGTCACTGTGCCACACAGACGCCACCAGATTTACAGTTTTGAAAAAATTGAAATACAAACATAACACTGAAATGAAGTACAACTGTAAAATCTGTACCTTGGTACACACAGTAACAGGGAGTAGATATAGCCTGGTGCAAGTTTTCTTCCCAGACTGATTTTTGAAACATTTTCTTTATAATTTTCACTTTAAAAAGCCACAGAACCAAGAAATAAATTTGTGTGGCCATAGCACCATAAATTTACCTTGCAATATTCATAACACACATCTACACTGAAGTGGTAAGTTTTATTTACCTCAAAAGTTGTAAAATTCATAATTGTACTGTCCAATGCATGTTTACAAGCTTTATATTCATGAAAAGTTGTAAAGTACTTAATGTACTGTCCTGTCCTGTCCATGCATTTTTACAAGATTGACACCTTTATGCAATCTCATTTCTACAAAAGCATTAAACCCATGATCATTCTAACACGCAAAAACATTTTACAACAAGATTTTACAAGAATCCAATGTAACTGCACATTCAGACATCATAAAGTGCAATGGCCCAACAGTTTTGCAGTGTTGACAGTTGAGTTTAGAGTTACATGACATGTATGGTTGACATTATCCCCATATCAAGTAGAATCATACATGTACATACCATCCCAAGAGCTCCTAATGTCCAACTGCAAGGTTTCAGGCCGCTATGCCAGTGAGATTTCTACAGAGTTGACAGTAGCTGCTCCAGTGTTGTGTACTTAACTCAGACATCCCCCTTACCTATAGTATACTAGTAACAGTGACAAATAAATTTTGAAGCAGAATCATATACATACCACGTCTACAGCTGTAGTTCACCTCATGTCCAACTGCAAGGTTTCAGTCCGCTGTGCCTGTGAGATTCTTGCAGAGTCGACAGTTACTGCTCCAGTGTTGTGTACGGTTGACGGCCCTCCCTTATCCCACCAGTGTGCCTGAAATGAAATCAATACACCAACCAATCAGGGATGGCTTGTCTACTGAACTGTTGGGAATACGCAGTCTGGTTTAGTATTCACAAGGCAAAAGTTCATTTTAATTTGATTTGATTTGATTTGATAGAAGAGGAAGAACTTTTTGCGCAACAATTGTAACGGGTACAAGGTATGGCAATTTTTAGATACATAACAATCGACTATTTCTAATATTTAACAATTTAGCCTATAGAAATCATTGTGTTGGTGAGAAATTACTGTATTCATTATCGTACAATTAGTACGACAATTATTGTGGCCATTACCATATAGCTTTAAACTACAAACCTACCAAATATCATGAAACCTACCAAATATTATGAAGATCGATCCCTGAGTTATGCTGTATACATGTACATACAAACATGCCTATATCCATAGGCTTAAACCATAGCGAAACCGAAAGCATAACTTTCTGGAAAAAGTACAAAATGTACAAAATCAATGAGGAAATTGTGCCAGATTGCCAGCGGACAACATCACAGGGGTGATTCAAAATGTTGGAATGGACCCAAAACTGCCCATCTGTAGTGATGGTAGGAGCCTATAGAAATTATTCTGTTGGTGAGAAATGGCTGTAAACATTAGTGGGACAATTACATAGCTGTAGCCTACTGCACTGCAAAATAGATGGCTGTGTAACAGTTTGACTCTCGGCTGAAAGAAACATATGGCATATTTGGGCAACACCCCAGTATTCAGACACCTGTGTTCTGACACCTTTTTATAAGGTACTGACACCCCTATGCTCTGACACCCCTATATATGTCTCTACATGCGCCTTATGCTAAACCTAACATAGGTGTCAGAACATAGGGCATTGGAGCATGATAGGGCTGTCACGAAACTTGGTAAATGTCTATCTAATCCTAAATCTAATAGGAGCAGTCAGTTATATGTACAATGCTGTCAAGTATGGAACCATATCAACAAAAGATACCAACTTTCTACAGCCTTTTAATCATTACAGGCGTACCATTAGATACAAGACTCCTGAGTCAAAAATGTTAGCCAGAACCTAAAATTCACTCTATATGCTTACTGAATGAGCCAAGTACAAGTTACCATCACATACATTGATGCTGACATATACCCTTTCATCGTGCATTAAAAATGCAACCTTCACATTTTCTTATATTACAAACATTTGCAATAAAATCATGATTATTCATGCTATTGCCAAATGGGAAAAATATATTGAATCAGTAACAATTCACAACCTTGGCATTTTCTTTCATTTGTAGTCAAGGAATACAGGAAATGGAAATACCAAGCATGGCATTATATGTCAACTTCAATCTTGAGTAACAAATAAAAGTTTAAATTGCTTATGAAAACCATCTTCTTCAGATAATCATTGACATTTTGTATTTCTTTAACTTTAAGATTAGACAGACGCTTTTTGCATCATAAAGTAAATTGCATTTCTTGTCATATCAATTAGCAGATTTTATCACAGCAACTGACTGTGACTTTTGCACAATTTGATAATGTGTTGAACAGATATGCCAATTTTATTTCAAAAGCTGAGTTTTAATTTTTGGAGCAACTAACCAATGTTCCACAAAAAGGCCACACCACTTTATTTTGTTCATTGTCAGATGTGTCAAGGGGAAAATGTGGCAAGCGGACATCATAAAAGCAAAGGGCAGGTAGGAAAATCTGAATATGACTGTATTCAGTCCATAAAACTGAGTGTTCCAAGCCAAGAACCTGGTCTTCTGGTCTTGTTTTCGTATAACAGTTAAGTATTTCTTTTAAAATCCGAAAACCAACAGATCAAATTAGTGTGGCCTAATGATACAATATTGGTATCTAAAAAAATATCTGAATCAGTTATTCAACATTTGAACTAAATTCAGTAGATTCACAGAAAATGCAAGTACACAAGAGAAGCCCCCGTTGCGAGCCTCTATCGTCGAGGTCCTACATGGAGATTGAAAGGCACCTGGATGTGACCAATTTTTGATAAAAATCTGATATGTAATCATCAAACCTTGGAGTACATTGTACTAGAAAAGGCAAGCATGTACATTCGAGAGAATCCCCCGTTGCGAGCCTCTATCGTCGAGGTCCCACATGGAGATTGAAATGCACCTGGATGTGATCAATACGGATTGGGCTGAGTTACAAGGTTATTGGAAAAGGTGGACACCCCTCCACAAAGACCTCTTATTGCCAATTACTACAGTTTGTCAACTACAAGGCCAACGTTGCAACACTGGGGCTTCCAAGGGGTGAACTCCTTTGCTGTATGCACATATTAAAGGGGCATATTGTTAGAATCTGGTGGGCAAAAACTACAAATAGTAAGAATTTGAAAGATCTACACTAAGATTCACATTTGTAACTTATTTGTTACTTATTTCCAACATATTCCCGTCATTTTGTCACATTTCCAGCATTGATAAACGACGAAGAACGCAAAACGTGTAAACTCTGGTTCATTTACATATTAACTTGCGTCCCGCAAGTTAATATGCAAATATGCCAGCGTAGAACGCTACGAAAAATCCGAATCGACCGTTATGGTCGGAGTTTGAGCGTCACAGGAAAATCACCACAAGTAAACAAACTTCAGAATGCCCGGCTTTCGATCGCGTGTTCGGTGGTTCGTCGGAATGTCGGACAAGATAGCGGCCAATTCAAGCGGCGGTGGGGATTGCGTATATAATTTTTTTTCAAGACGTTCGCACGACACTACAAAGTCGCATCCGTACGTGATGAATATTGCTGCGCAGTGTAATAATGTAGATTCAACTAATGATGTAGAAAAATAATCAAAAACAAAGAATTTTGTTTCATGTTCATGTCACAATATGCCCCTTTAAACCAGAGCCGTCTCCAGCTTTAAATTTATTTCCGTCCCACTCATTGTTTGGGAGCCAATATTGTACATTTTCATCATCAAACCTGTTGTTATAAGCTTATTAAAATACGTTTTCCTGCTGTAGTGATTGTACAAAGTTGTGTGGCCCAAGGGCTACTGAAACGGAGATGGGCATCGCCCTATGCATCATCGGTGCGGGAAGTAACTTCAAGTTTGATACACATATTGTGAAGATTTGGCTTACATGTAAAGCTGATATTGTTTGATTTATTCTTTGTCATATCATGGACCATGGATGTTTTGATGTATGGCATTATTTTCTATGTGAATATTCTACTGTATGTATTATTATGACATAGGCATCGCTGCCTGGGTGATGTCAATAAGATAAAAAAATCAAATAATCAATTCCCTTTACTTGATAATATGGAATCTCTCAAATTCCCTTTTTTTGTTCAGTAGTAAATGGTACATGTTACTATCTTCATTATACCATTATAGTGATAAATGCAGTTTGGGCCACAGATATCGAATTGTACTGATTACATGTATTTCATACACAATTTTGTCTTCCATAAATCATAGCCATGTGCAAAATCCATTCTTTTATAGATAACTGATAAAAAGTCCCAATTTTCTAGTACATTTCTACATGCTCTGTCATTGAGTTTAGTATTCATATTTTTTTTTTCCATTTCAATACATATCAAAATACTACTCCACATAGAATCTGGTACAAAGACAATCCTGTCCTTATTCAATCATTTAACTTTTTGCAATTTCAGCCTTTTAGATCATCTGTGACTGTCAAAGGCCATGAATATGTGCGATTGGTACATTTACCAGACATTGATTTTTTCATGGCAGTGTTATGTAAAATTCCCCCCGGAAGTCAAAATGATTTATCATAATCTGCAATCTTTTTTTAATGCTTTTGAGCTTGATACATGTGTTTTTTGATATTGATAAATAGATAAGTACTTTATTGACAAGTGCAATTAAAAAACGATTGTAATCAGTGCAGAGACAATAGGTATTAAGCAAAATGTTAACAATACAAAATTTATGAGCTGTTTTTATCACCATGCGACAGTCACACTACTAACTTTGAATGCAAAATTACCATTGGAATTACATATTAACATAAGAATTTTTCGATGGTGAGATTGGGTTGAATATGAAATATGATATGTGAAATATGAAATATGTGATACAATGTATTTACAGAATTGCTGTCAATGCCCTACGGGAGATAATTCCTACCTACCTATTGTAGGTACTATACCAAATTATAATCAATTATCATCAAGATCCATCCACAGCATCTTGAGTTATGCTACATCCACACTTTCACACACTTTCACACACACACACACATAGACACACCCGCACACGCGCACACACACACACACACACACACACACACACACACACACACAGACACACCTGCACCCGCACACACACACACACACACACACACACACACACACACATTGAAAACAGCACCGGCAACAACCCCTCCTTGGCAAAGGTAATTCAACTAAACATCTCTCTACCCCCCAAAAGCAAATGGTACCACCTTTAAAACAACTGCACTTGCGGTTTGCAACACGACACAGATATGACCGGCAGCAACATCCATCAGTTTCACAAACGATATTCGTCAACAGGTCGATAAACAGATTTCCTTAAGGATAGCCTTGATCCTTTGACATGTCCCTGAAACAGATTTTCCTTAGGGTTAACCTTGTTCATTTGACATGTCCCTGTAACAGATTTTCCTAAGGGTTAACCTTGATCTTTTGACATGTCCCTGTGACAGATTTTCCTTCTAGAGTCAACCTTGATCTTTGGACATGCCCCCCTGAGTGTGCAATGCAGAGTTGATGGAACAGATCTTTCTTAAAGTGAGGCTCAAGCAAGTCTTTTTGTTGGTTCCCAGATCTAAAAACAAAAATATGCAAAAAAGTTCTGCTGCAGTACCAAAGTCACACACCAGGGGGCCCAAAGTTGACCTTGACCTTTGACTTACCAGGACATATGCACTACCAGATATCATATGCATCACAATCCATCCAAGGATTCTAAAGTTATGCTGAAACAATATCTCCATTACAATGGTGAGCTGAGAACTTGCACCTGACTATAATCCCTAAAAGTGTGTGGACCAATGTACATAACGTCTTCTCAGACTCTGTTTTCATGCTGATTGTGTTCTTTAAAACAAGAATCAACAAATCAAATTGGCGGCTTGTCTTAGGACTTGATCTTTTGACATGTCCCCGTAAAACCGGGCTTTGATGGAACTTAAGTCATCAGCAGGACCAAAAAAAACACCTGGTCCATAAGGTCACATCAATTCATTCCTTGGCTCTTGGACATTTTAATGCACAGAAATCAACAAGCAGTCAAGATGAAAGCATTAAAGTATTATTTACTCACTGATACTTTTTAAACCATTGGTATAGACTTTCCCTCAGACTTGTTTTTTAACCCACGAACCAACAACTTAACTGGTGGCTAGTCTTAGGACTTGAACTTTTGACGCGTCCCCGTAAAACCAAGCATTAGGCTACACCAATTTAATTTCTTAGTTAACAGATTTTTATTTTTACAAAAAAAAAATTAAAAAAAAGAAAATCATGAAAACAGAAGGCTGGGCGAGCCTTCTGTTTTCATGATTTTTTTTTCTAAAATTTTTTTTGGGGGGAAAATAAAAATCGTTAACCAAGATATTAAATTGGTGTGGCCTTAATGGAACAGAAGTCATCAGCAGGGCTATACAAAACCACCATAACATGCAGGATCAATACCGGATGCTGCTGTAATTTTGGTCCTACATGAATATTTCACATGAGAAACACCTGCACTCATGATCAGCTCAGCTATATTCAGTCCCTGGTACAATATGGTAAACAAGGGTAAGATTATAGCAATTGTAATAAAGTCATATTATGGAAAACAGTGGAATAAAAATGACTGTCATATCCCTAATAGATTATGCAGAGTAAGTCCTAATTTGCATAAATTGCTTCTAATTGTGTACATTTGTCTCAGAATACATGTAGTTCCATTCAATCTACATTGTATGAAGCTAAAGTTCAATCATAGTCAACAAAACCACCTCTTTCATTAGTGACTAAAGGGAAGAACCGGAGAACCAGGTTTTATACCAAAACTCTTAATTGAAATATTGATTGGGTTAAGACTAGTGACCAATAAGAGTATATATATTGTTATATTGAAGCAAATTATAAGACTCTCACCCTTCTCACTGCAGGTTGAATGCACCCATTGCAAGTGAAGTGCCAGTTCAGATGGGGAACATTGGGTTGGAGATCTGTTTAATGGACGTATCTTTTAAGGGTGCTAGAATTATATAGTACTACTTAACATGTACCCTCACCGACTGGTGGAATTATCTCTGAGTCAGTAGATTTAGAACTACATGATTTTTTTGTACAGGCTACTTAATCAGGAACAGCATATGAGATATACATGTATTGAATCATAATGTAAAATACTTTTAGTCTCACCCTTCCTACCGCAGGTTGAATGAACCCATCTCAGGTGAAGTACCGGTTCAGATGCCCTCCAAAGGGCTCGGGTTACATATCAATATCGCGGGGGCTCCAAAAGGGGGGAACTGCACGGACTGGGCCGGTTAAGTGGAGGGGAGTCGATCGAGATGTGGTTAAATGGAAGGGTGGTTATTGTTGTGTAAATATGTTGTGATGAGGCTCACTAAGGGGTTTCAGGGATGCTCTTAGATGATGATTTTGTTGTGTCTGTATCTCATAATTACGAATGAAAATAGTGGGCTGTTCACGGTTATTATAAAGAATTTTAGGTTATTGTAATCATTACAAGTTGATATAAAATGACGACGCTCATCAAGGGTTTCAGGGATTCTCTAAGATGATAATTTTGTTGACTGTATCTCCTAGCTACAAAAGACAATAGTCAACTTAGTCTATTCAGCTATTCTAAAGAATCCGAGGTATGTAATTATAACAAGTTGATATGAAATGATGAGGCTCATCAAGGGTTTTCAGGAATTCTTTAAAACAATAATTTTGTTAATTCTATATCTCATAGTTATGAAAGATACAGTTATTCTTAAGTATGGAATATCATAAGGTAAGCATTCTATAATTATTGTAGACTCTGACTATATTCACTTAACGCAGACCTTCTTGAAGGCTTAAATTCCCTCAATAAAGTCACCTGTATACAGATCTAGCTATCGACATTCCAATTGCTCACTTTTATACACAATGTTTATGATGATTATAATCATCTCTAGCCAGGTTGTAAAGCATGACTGGGGATGGGCACAGCTAAATTAAGTCTGCCTTGCAGCTGCAGTTGATCTTTTGGGAATAACAAGCAGACATCCTAAAGGCAGGAGGTAGATAAACAAACAGACATCATAAAAATAGAGGGCAGGGAGGAAAAATTGAATATGGATCTATTCACTCCATAAAACTGAGTGCACCTAGGCATAAACCTAAGTCCTCCACCATTATTTTCAGTACTTTTATCCAGATGATAATATTTCATACAATGTAGATCTGACAAACAACATGATATATATATATATATAAATTTGTGTGGCCTAAACTATTTCCAAATCAGGCTAGACACATTCTTCCCCCGCCCATGTTAAGGCTATGGATCCATCTGAAGTCAGGCCCCAACCGGTACACAAATCCTCTGCATGTCCGTAAAGCCCGGTCAACCGGTGATGACATGTCACTTCTGCATTCTGACAGCGGGTTCCAATCAAGAGGAATCTGACATTGGATCCGTGGAAAATCCCTCCGTGCGATGGTACGACTCCGTAGCAGAACCATCTTCTTTTTTGTTTGTTATTAGCTGTTTTGATTGTGCTTTGGACATAAGTCCATAACGTATTATGATACCACTGCCTTAGTTTGTCATTTCCAATCAGATTGAATACTAAAATGGATCAGCAAAAAATCCTCCAGGACCAGTTTGATGGTATGACTACGTAGCAAAACAATTTTTTTTTATTGCGGGGTCAATCTCTTAGACTGCGTACATGCAAGTTCCGTCCAAAACTTCTTAGACCCCAATGCATATTCCCGGCCTTCACCCTCTATATATGGCTAAAAAGCCTCAAGGTTCAGCAGAAATTACAGGTGCTGAGAATAACACTTCTTGATTCATGCTTCACAGTCAGTGGAAAGTCCCATGTATCAGTTTTCTGCCACAACCCTTTGCCAACATGGTTTGTCCCATGTATCAGTTGTATTACTCGCCAGTGGTTGCATGTTGGTGGGATAGAAAACTCTTATCCTCGGCAAAGCCTTTAATCCAGGACCATTGGTCATGTGGGAGAAGATGACTTCTCTGTCTTGGTAAGCCTGCTCGCTAGCCAGGGGAATTCAGGACTCTCTGTATAGCCTCCGTCAGTCAATATTCACCATGAAAAAAATCTTCATTGAATTTGACATCAGCCCTACAGCATCGGCTATGGCTAAACATTCCTATACGAGAATGGCAGTCTCTGCCACATTAGTTATCTGTAAGCTGACTCAGGTCTATTGCAAAACTTTTCTGCAGGACTGTATACTACCACTACCTACCAAAACACTAACACTCTGCTGAATACCGTAAGACCGAGATATCAAAAAAGGTGTTATCATTTTAGAAGCCCTCTCAAGAATGTCTTGAACACTTGCAATGGATATCTTAAGTGTGCAAAACTTTTGAAATTACTGTTGCTGTGATATAACAGATTTTTAGATTTTCTGTTTCATCAGATGTGATCTTAGGGTACCTGGCAAATTTATAAAAGTTGACATAATACTAGAAAAATTGTTAAATATTTCTTGAAAATCATATTCGTTAGAATCTGAATTATCAGTAACAAGAATTGACTGCCTAGTTGTCACTGCATAGATTTTCATTAGTGTCTTGGTATGATCTTGACAGGTAATAAATTTAGAACTTTGCAAACGTTAATCAAGAAAAATGAAGATAAAATAGCACCAGCTTCTTATAATGTTTTAACCTTTTGTTTGTTAATTTTCCTTATTTTCTTGTACTTGAGTAAAACGATTTAAATTATTGCTATTTTTCCAGTTGCTTGATCTAAATTGCTTAATGTGTGTTATAATGAATATTAACTTTTATGATCAAACGTGCAATCTCCCTTTGCAGGAAAACCCAAAGAAAATCTCCTTTGCATGTTCTTTTTCATTGCTGCTGATAAATGATTTCTTTTTCTGTGCAAATATACAATAAACTTTGTTTTTTGCACAATTTGTAATGAACCTCAAATTGCAAATTTTGCATGATTTAGGAAGCTTTAATTATAAACCACTCATTCTACAGTGAAAACTGCCATCAACATAGAACTTATTCATGAATTCTGGGAGCCAATCTTGTCCCCCAGCAAACAGACCTTCATTAATCTTATAAAGCACAGCCCAGAGTGGCAGCTAAACAAGATGCGCAGGCCAAGGTCAAATCCCAGGATTATAGAACACCGCATCTGTCCTTGAACTAAAATTTCAGCCCTTCCGTCAAAAAATCTTAACTTCATGACAAAAAATTGATGAAATTGTATTTTTGCAAGCTTGAAATGATTAAGATTTAACAAGGTAGATTAAGAAAATGGGCTCCCAAATAATGAGTTGGAAGGAAAACATGCACAAGCTTGAGGCATCTCTACAAGAACTGTTAAGGAATTCCCAAGGGCACTTGTCCTAGCACACAGAGTTTCATTAATCTTATAAAGTACAGCCCAGAGTGGCAGCTAAACAAGATGCGCAGGCCAAGGTCAAATCCCAGGATTATAGAACACCGCAAATGTCCTTGATCTCAGTGATGTGTGACATTGCTGGTGGGAAGCTGGCAGGTCCCAGGAGGTTTGGAGATGGATGGTGGTAGACCCAGCGTCCTGGCCGGCCATATGAGCAAGACAGATTGCTTGTTTTGTTGATATGAACTGAGGAGGACTCAATTTGTTGTAGGCTTGCTGCTGATAAACTGTAGACAATTAGATAGCAGGCTGTCGTTGTCATAATGATGGCATTTTTAATTACTGATAGTTAATGAGGGTGTGCATGGTGACAATTTTTTGTCCATTTTTTTGCCACACTGTGCTTAAACACAGATCACTTGTTTTGTTGATATGAACTGGGGAGGACTTAATCTGTAGTATGCTTGCTGTTGATAAACTGTAGTCAGTTATATTGCAGCTTTTAATTAATCAATTTGCCATCATAATGATGGCATTTTTAGTTACTGCTGGATAATGAGGGTCTGAATTCTGGCAATTTGCCATCCATTTTTTTGCCACACTAGTACTGTGCTTCCACAGTTCGCTTAATCGTTTTGTTGATATGAACTTTTTTTTCTTGATATGGGAAGGACTTAATTTGTAGTAGGCTTGCTGTTGATAACTGTAGACAATTATATAACAGGCTGCTGCCATCATAACTGCTAGATCATTTTGGCAATTTTCTGTCCCTATTTTTTCCAGTGCTATGCTAACACTAACTTACATATAGTCTGAGTACTGGTGGAATGCTTTCATAATAACGAAATATCTCTTAGGAGACATTAAATTTGAACCGTTTTCCCTATAAAAGTCATTATGAACATAATGCTAACAACAAAAGATGTAGAAGTCAAAAATATCCCAGCTCTTTTTCATTCTTAAGTGCATAAACACACAAATAGGCTGCATATCTTCCGCTGGAATAATGTAATAAGTTAAACACACAGCAATTTTACTGTTTGCTGTTGCCCTTTGTGCAACCAATCATCATGAAAGGTATGCAAATGTAAGACTGAATGGAACCACAGCATGCATTAAAATGAACATGGTCCTGAAGCTTCAATGTCTATCAACTGAAAAATTCTCAATCTTATTATCAAGCAAATTGTGTAATAAGATACGCCAAAAATAGTTACTCAGACAAGCAACTGGATAAAATTTTGGAAACAGTCATGTGTAAAAAGTAATATTCTATCAAATATGCAATTTACCAATATTCAAACTCATGTTAAAATCTACAATTTAAACACTATGCTTGATATCGATACGTAATTCCATCTTAGACTACTGTAAAGTTTCCAATAGTCTAATATGGAAACCAAGGGAGCTGAAATGTTCAAAGGAAAAACCCATTAACTTACAAACCCCCGGTCCAGTATTTTGGTGGCTTGCCAAGAAGTTGACATGACCAATAAGTAGAATGTCATTCCAACTAAACACTTGTTTAAAAAAAAAGCTTTGGAGTTTGCTAAGTGCAGTTTCAGAAAAAACTTGGAAAGATTTTTTTCCACTTCATTGCTCCTACGCACCTGCTAGTGTTTTATCATTGGATTCGATCAATAGACAATCAAATGTTCTGGTTGGAAGTAAAAGGTTTGTAATCCATCCCAAGGATAAAATCTCCCTTTGGCATTCATGGCATAACCAGATCTGGGTTAATGTTGGGAAGTCATCTGGAAAGGAATCGATACACAAACGTGCTTCCAATAACACGCAACTCTAGATACACTTCAGAGAAAGCCATCATATCACATCATATAGATCTGTCAAGATTGAAAACTTGATGCTGATCCCACCTTAAATATGTACCAATGATAATAATCCAGAGGTTGCAGTTGGATTACAATCTTAGTTTGTTTTTACCTCAATACAGATATATATACAATACTTTAGTGTTGGAAGAAAGTTTAGCATTGTATTATACAGATATGACCTCTTTCTTTTATCTTTAGATCAAGATTAACGGAGATCAGACAATCTGGGAGAAGAGATCTGCCAAGATTGGAAGCTTGATGCTGATCCCACATTTTACATGTAATTGTGGAACATCGTAGTAGGAGGGCTGTCCCTGTAGCTCAACTGGTAACAGCACACAGTTGAGCTGCTTCCAATTAGTGGGAGACCCGGTTTAAATCCAGGGAAGGGCATCTTGGTTGGATCTGCACCGTCTTCCGTGTTTGAGGAGATGCCTTCAGGACATAAAGGAGGGCCTGCATGGGGGGGTCCCGACAACGCTCTATGCTAAATTCTGAGGGCCGGCTACGTAATACGCTAAATTCAGAAAGCCTCCCTTCGCTCTACGCTAGATTCATAAAAGCTTCCCTACGCTCTACGCTAAATCATGGAGTGGTCGGCAACGCTCTATGTAAAATTAAAACGGCCGATTGCCCTCTACGTAGAAGGGGCATGCAGGCCCTCATAAAGGGGAAGGGCTAGCAACCCCTCCCTGTAGAAAATACCCTGGAAAGGAAACTTGCTGATCTACATGTATGTGCCACTAGGCTCTACAAGGTGAACAACAACAACATTGTACTTAGGTGACATACCGTACGCCTGAACAGGAATAAACGTCACCTATTGTCTATCTCAGTGCATTCCATCACAGACAGTCGTGACTCAGATCATGGCCTCCTACTGTGCAAATGTGACATACCGTATGCCTCAACATGAAACATAAAGGCACCCCACCTACCCTGATACAAAATTAAAAGGTATCAAAACCAGTTCCAGATAAAAAAAAGGTCTACTGCAGTACCATAAAAGAAGCTCATTACCAAAAGTGATCTTTGTTTTGCCAACCCCTACCAAATATCATAAAGATCCACCAACAAATTCCCTAGTTATACTGTCCACTGACATGTACACAAATACCACACAGTAACTGAAAACACAACCAGCTTGGAGAAGGTAACAACCCTCTCTCTCAATGCATTCCATCACAGGGTCCATACCAATGGCCCCCTACCGTGTGGACGTGACATACCGTATGCCTCAAAACAGAGGTACTCCACTATACCATACTGAAAACATATCCTTCCTGGCAAAGGCAACTACTCTGCAAGCCATACTTTCAAAACTGGAGGGAATAACAGCCTCTTTCTCAGTGCATTCCATCACAGGAAGTACCCATGGCCAGAACGTGACATCCAGTATGCCTCAACACGAAACATGAAGGCACCCCACCATACCATACTCAAAACAAAACTGTCTTGGCGAAGGTACCTTACACTGTAAGCCATACCTACAAACTACAACCTCTCTCAGTGCATTCCATCACAGAGAGTACCCATGGCCCCCTACCATGTTAACGTGACATACCGTATGCCTCAACACGAAGCATGAAGGCACCCCACCATACCATACTAAAAACATAACCTTCTTGGTAAAGGTAACATACCTGCAAACTACAACCGCTCTCTCAGCGCATTCCATCACAGAGAGTACCCATGGCCCCCTGATGTGATCATGACATACCGTATACCTCAACACAGAGGCACCCAGAGCGACGGCTACAGATGCCTGATTAAATGCCTGTAAACTGACGGGCATCACTTAATTTTCTCCTCAAATCCCCACAGTAAATGCTTCGACCGTGTAAATTTTCTGGTTGTTTTAAGCGAGAGCACTGCTTCCGCATAACAGATTACTGCACTACATGTAGCAGAAGACCAGAGAAGGCCACCATGTATTTTGCAGGTAGCACTTTACTGTTCACTATACAGTAAAACCTGACTGACCATTCAAACAACTTTAAGACAATAGTCACAGTGGACAGGTGGACATTATAGACAGGATTCTTAATGCTTGGGTAAATGGGAAAAATCATCAAAATGACCACCAATGAAAACTGGCCATGATGGCTAAGTCAGGTCTTTACAAATGTGGAGATGGTCACTAGTAAAGGTTTGACAGTAACACTTAAAAGCTAATGGACAGACAATTTAGCCCTCCACCTTTGCAAGGTTAGAAATACCAATGTACACATAACCAAGCACTATTCACGAACAAGCCCTAATGACTGAGCTATACACATTCTGTAACAAGAGATCCCATTCCTATGTCAAAGTTGTCAGTAGTACAGATTTGACTGTAACAGTTAAAAGCTAATGCACAAATAATTTAGCTGTCCACTTCAGCAAGATCAGGAATACCAATACACACAACCAAGCACAATTCATGGACAAGCCCTGACAATTGCTAAACACATTCAGTAATAAAGACGGGCCTATTTCTACCGTAATTGTGGACAACTCCCAGAAAGTATGACCATTGCAGCCCTTCTGAAGGTGCTAATCTCGGCCCTTTGCACCTCTGGAAGACCAGGAATACCAATACACAACCAACAGCTATTCATGGAAAAGCCCTGATTCATAAATCTATACACACTCCGTAATAAGGGTGGATTCCTACCATGAATCTCAGAACAACTCCTGGAAAGTATGATCATCACAGCCTTTCTAAAGGAGCCAATCTTGGCCCATTGCACCTTTGTAAGACCAGAAATACCAATACACACAACCAAGCATTCATGGACAAGCCCTGATGACAACTATACATGTACACGCTTGGTAATAAGGGTGGATTCCTACCGTGAATCTCAGAACAACTCCTAGAAAGTACGACCATCCCAGCCCTTCCGAAGGCGCCAATCTCGGGAAAACGATGCGCGCAGCGACGGTGCAAACGTAATTTCCCAGAGCTCGGCACAGGAGAGTGCGTTTTCCGTCTTGACGTTATCGTTGCTGGCCTAGACAAAATGAGATCTGCTGGCACCGGGGGGCCGCACCACCGTACGGAGCATGAATAATGGAACAGCCTGAGATAGGCAGATGTAATAGGACTCGAGCCCACTTGTGCTGCCGCTGGTTTCATTTTAAGGCTACACCAATGCATTTTATTGGTTTTCAAGAAGATAAAAAAGAGGGCTAGGAGAGAATACCTTGGTTCTTGGACAGATATGTAACAACCAGATAGGCAGCTGTAATAGGACTCGAGCCCACTTGTGCTGCCGCTGGTTTCACGTTAGGGCTACTCCAAGTCATTTCATTGGTTTTCGGATACTTCTAAAGGAATGAAAGGAAAAATTCATGATGAAATCGAGGGGTCGGGAGAAAAACTTGTATCTGACTATGTGTATATTCACTCTCTGAAACTGTGTGCACCAAGGTACGGACTTTCGTCTTTGACTAATAATTATATTGAATAATGGAACAGCCTGAGAGAGGCAGATGTAATAGGACTCGAGTCCACTTGTGCTGCCGCTGGTTTCACGTTAGGACTACTCCAATGCATTTTATTGGTTTTCAACACTTTTTACTTAAAATCCAGCCAGAGATTTATAATAAGCAGACAAAAACAGAGAATTGTGCAGAAAACCGTGAATCTTTCGGTATTCATTGAATACTGGGTTAACTGACCTATTCTCTTACAGTGTTTTGATGTAGATTATAGGAAAAATTCATTATTATATTGAAGATGGAAATGGAGGGTAGGGAGAAAAAACATAATCTGACTACATGTAGAATATACCTGACTGTGTAGTCATTCTGAGAACTAATGAATTATATTGGCATGGCCCAACTTGAAGATCACTTGATATGCATCTCCTTTTTCTCTAATGGCTCTGCACCTGCTATGCTAAGGAATGTACTGATTTTGGAAGCAAAATTCAAACCAATTCTATCCAACAAAACCATACTACTCTATCTGAAGAGTAATGCTACCATTTTCCTGAACTATCCCACACTGTTACATCATAAAAAGCCAAGCAATTTAAGCCTATGTTCCGAAAGATTATCACAAAGCAGCCGTTCTAAATGGGCATAATTGCTGATCTCGCCACTTTTACAGGCATTTGAAATCTGATCAGCCGAGTGTCAGTTATAAATTATGATGGTCAGAGGCGCAATAATCAATTTTACCATCAAAACAATTAAATTCCTATTCATGAATAAGTTATCATTCCACTATTGATCAAATCATGCTTCTTGGTATCTGCATGCTATTTTCTTTGTCCCTAGACTTATTGGATTGGGTGTAACCCACTTTTTGATGCTGGTAAGTAGGAGAAAGATGCCTTTGCTTTGTGAAATTGAAAGAAAAGGCATATATAGATCCAGTCTACATGAACGTTACACCACCGATATTATCCGATTATTGGAAAGTATATGACCTTGTTTCTTGGTATCTGCTTGCTTTTCTTTGTCCCTAGACTTATTGGTTTGGGTGTATCCCGCTTTTTGATGCAGATCTCTTGGTAAGTTAGAGAAAGATGCCTCTGTTTTGTGAAATTGAAAGAAAAGGCATATATAGATCCAGTCTACATGAACGTTACACCACCGATATTATCCGATTATTGGAAAGTATATGACCTTGTTTCTTGGTATCTGCTTGCTTTTCTTTGTCCCTAGACTTATTGGTTTGGGTGTATCCCGCTTTTTGATGCAGATCTCTTGGTAAGTTAGAGAAAGATGCCTCTGTTTTGTGAAATTGAAAGAAAAGGTATATATCGATCCAGACAATATGAATGTCACGCCACCAGTATTATCTGATAATTGGAAAGTATATGACATAATACATTGCTCTGGTGTGAAGTCAAATACTAGGTGTACAAAGAAACAGCCTAACCTGTACTAGTGACCACTTCTACATATATTGCAACTCTGTATACTATAAATTAAGTCAAAGAATGAAAATTCAACATCGGAGCAATTATATCAATTGCAAACTGATACGAGTTTAGGGGGCATCAAAATGGAATCAGAAGAGGAATAATAAAATAAACTTGCATTTTGAAACATCACATTGTAATGCTTTAATTCCATGTAGTAAAGAAGAACACAGAATGGTGAAAGAAATAGCCAATGAAAGATACAGACACAACCGACACTATCAATTCAGCACCAAGGACAGCTCTAGCAATGTTATGACACGTGTTCTTTTACCTGTGCACGGCTGAGATCTCCCCGTGGACAGTGGCATCTACCAATAAACCTGGATTTTGGGACCAACTTGTTGCTGAGATCACTTCATTTTGATAAATGGTCTCTGATAAATGGTCTCTGTAGGCCACATAGATATGATCTGTTGGTTCACGAGACAAACAAAATTTGTAATCACTTACTGGGTTGATAACTAAGGGCAGACTTGTGGCTGAAAAAATGGAATATCTACAACCACATACCCATCTACATACCACAGTTGCAAAGGCAGAATATTGGGACCGGCTAGGCAGTTGAACCAAGAAGCTTTAGATTTGAGGTAAAAATTTGGAATATCTACAACCACATACCCAACTACATGTACATACCACATTTGCAAAAGCACAACATTTGGGCCCGCTAGGCAATCCAACCAAGAATCTTTATATTCCAGGTCAACAACCCTAGCCATAAGACCACCTTGCCACCTCCTTTGGTAGAAGGACCCTTGGGATATCCCTACTGAAAGCCATTGGGAGGAAATAGCTGTAAAGTGCCTTTCCAATCCCAAGGGCACAACATTGGGGCCTGCTATGGATTCCAACGCAGATGCTTTAGATTCTGTATCGATCTATTCTAGGTCAACAACCTAAACACAAGACCACATTGCCACCTCCTTTGGTGGAAGGACCCTTGAGATATCCATACTGAAAGCCATTGGGAGGAAATAGCTGTAAAGTGCCTTTCCAATCCCAAGAGAGCAACGTTGGGGCCTGCTAGGGAATCCAACCCAGAATCTTTACATTCCAGGTCAACAACCCTAACCACAGTACCACCTTGCCACCTCCTTTGGTAGAAGGGCCCTTGGGATATCCATACTGAGTGCTACATAACCGGTAAACTACCTTTTTAAATAACACACTGGTCGAGTGAGGACATAGCTGTAAGGTGCCTTTCCTATGCAAAGGCACAACATCGGGGCCCGCTATGCAATCCAACCCAGAATCTTTATATTCCAGGTCAACAACCCTAACCACAGCACCACCTTGCCACCTCCTTTAGTGGAAGGACCCTTGGGATATCTCTACTGGGTACCACATAACCGGTAAACTACCTTTTTGTGTAACACACCAGTCGAGTGAGAAAGTAGATGTGCAGCACCTTTCCCGAGGACACAGCATCGGGTCTGCTAGGGATTCAAACCCAGAATCTTTGGATTCTAGGTCAACAACCTGACCACAATACCACCTTGCCACCTCCTGGTAGAAGGACCCTTGGGATATCAACACTGAAAGCCATTGGGAGGAAATAGCTGTAAAGTGCCTTTCCAATCCCAAGAGAACAACATCGGGGCCTGCTAGGGAATCCAACCCAAATGCTTTGGATTCCAGGTCAACAACCCGACCCACAAGACCACCTTGCCACCTCCTTTGGTAGAAGGACCCTTGGGATATCCATACTAGTGTCATATAACCTGTATACTACCTTTTTGCATAACACACCAGTCCAGTGAGGAAATAGAATGATGTAAAGCACCTTTCCAGTGCAAAAGCACATTGCAATATTGGGGCCTACTAACAGTGCTATGGATTCCAACCAAGAATCTTTAGATTCCAGGTCAACAACCTAACTAAAAGTCCACCTTGCCACCTCCTTTGATGGAAGGACCCCTGGGATATCCCTACTGAGTACCACATAACCGGTAAACTACCTTTTGCATAACACACCTGTTCAGTGAGGAAATAGAATGATGTAAAGCACCTTTCCAATGCAAAAGCACATTGAAATATTGGGGCCTGCTAATATGTCTATGCAATCAAACCCCAGAATCTTTATATTCCAGGTCAACAACCCTAACCACAAAACAACCTTGTTGCCACCACCTTTGGCAGAAGGGCCCTTGGGATATCTCTACTGAGTGCCATTGGGCACAGGTGCACC
Organism: Branchiostoma lanceolatum; assembly: GCF_035083965.1. Taxonomy (NCBI): domain Eukaryota; kingdom Metazoa; phylum Chordata; class Leptocardii; order Amphioxiformes; family Branchiostomatidae; genus Branchiostoma; species Branchiostoma lanceolatum. The sequence continues at coordinate 14,306,056 of NC_089737.1, read as the reverse complement.
GGTACATACCATAAGGACATGCATTGACCGTTTTATTGATTTTTCTGTCATAATAATCTATCAGCTCACAAAGAATTTTGCATATGGATATTCCACCCCAAGGCCACACCAATTTAATTTCTTGGTTAACAGATTTTTATTTTCAATTTTAGCAAAAGTAAAATCTTGAAAACAGAAGGCTGGGGTGAAAACTTTCACCTGACCCTGTTCACTCCCTGAAACTGCGTGCACCAAAGTAAAACATTCCTCTGAGATTCTGTTTTTTTATTCTGTTAACCAAGAAAATAAATTGGTGTGGCCCAACATGAGAGTACAACAGGGGTTCCAAAGCCTCTATTAAAGGATCATACCATTGCTTGCTATAAGAGATGAATATTGAACAAGTATGACACTGCCAGAAGCATATAAATCCTATAAAGTGTCTGCAATACTATATGTCCAAATGCCTATAGGACACCATTGACTAGAAATGTACCAAAATGTCACGCTTAACCATCCATGCATTTAGATGATGGATGTATCAGAGCATTTGTTGTTGAATATTTGTTTACAAATTGCTACATTTAATGATCAATCTGATGTCGAAAGCTTTGCTAATGCAATTGAGTCGTCCAGAATTCTGGTAGATAAGTGCAAGGAAGATCCGTGCCACTATTTCGTGACTCTAAATTCTGGGCAGTCAAACATTCATAGAGTTATGAAAGAAAAATATAGGATTAGGAAAAATGTAATATTGGCAGGTAAAGGTACATGTATGTACAATGTATATTGGAAAATAAAAAATGCAATGAAAAATTCATGTTACACTTTTATGGTCGACAAGACTTTAGATAATTAGTCACAATTAACATGACGACTCTTCTAGTGTGCTAATTCATGAGGTGAAATCATCAGGTCAAAGAGTCACCTTATCTATGTATTATTGTGGATTGATGGAAGTTGGGGGCATTCCATTAAAGACCACGGGGGTTAAAGATAAGATGATTTATCATTAAAAAAAAGGTCTGAAATGCACAATGTATTTCTATTCTCAACATGATGATTACTCAGGGGAACAATGAAATCTGGTCTATGTGGACAGGTGGTTGCCCTAGACAGGTTTCTTAATGCTTGTGTCAATGGAATTTTCTCAGGGACCACCAAAAAGTGGTCACAATGGCCAGGTGGTCCTTATGTAGAGGTGATCACTCGTAAAGGATTGTCAGTATATCATAGTATCACAGTATATCATAGCCAGGAGGTACTTATGTAGAGGTGGTCACTTGCACAGGTTTGACTGTATATCAATGGCCAGGTTGTCCTTATGTAGAGGTGTTCACTTGTACAGGTTTGACTGTTTTTCAATGGCCAGGTGGTCCTTATGTAGAGGTGGCCACTTGTACAGGTTTGACTGTATATCAATGGCCAGGTTGTCCTTATGTAGCGGTGGTCACTTGTACAGGCTTGACTGTTTTTCAATGGCCAGGTTGTCCTTATGTAGAGGTGGTCACTTGTACAGGTTTAAATGTATATCAATGGCCAGGTGGTCCTTATGTAGCGGTGGTCACTTGTACAGGCTTGACTGTTTTTCAATGGCCAGGTTGTCCTTATGTAGAGGTGGTCACTTGTACAGGTTTAAATGTATATCAATGGCCAGGTGGTCCTTATGTACATGTACAGTAGGCCAGTTATACAGGGTTGACTATGAAATAAAAATCAGCTTTTGTTCTAGAGCTGAGAGATGGTCATATCTAATGCTACAGTTGCTGAGGTTTTAAGTGCCAACTGGTGACACCCTGTGGTTGAATTGGTTGAACATTAATGGATCTATCGCATGTTAAGAGGTGAAGCCCTACTCTATAACCACACGACACCACATTCACCCCAATTTGTAGTCGGATTCATCATACTAATCCTGAGGGCTAGGGAAAATTTATTCAGTGTTTTTTTTTCATTCTAAGATTTTTTCAGTGGCAAATCAACCGAAATTTAACTGTGCGATTTTTAACAACAGAGTCAATTTCAACTTAGTTTTTATTGCTATAGCAACTAGCAAATGAAATATAGTACAATATACAACCATACAAATGGATTTTCACATCAAAATATCCAAGAAAATAAATAGCTGTGGCCTTGCTAAAGAAATTTGCTTCCCAGCACAGATATCACCATTAAATCAGCACCAAGGACAGATCAGGTGAGGTCCAACCATGGAAAAACAGGTGATAATGAAGTATCTCAACCAATCAATATGCACATTATATTGGACAGTACAACTCAAAGCAATAGAAATACACATTAGCTAAAAAGAATTAATACCTTTGCATTTTTCGATAAAACAATAAATGATTTAGATTTGCCCCCTGCAGTGTCAAGGTCATGTCCCAGGAGGTAAGCACACCTGCACATCTAAATCAGGAGAGCGCTCGTGAATACAGATACTGGATTACCCAACAACTGGAGACGCTTACGTGATACCAGGTTATGTAGATGCTGCATACTCGCTTACATGATAAGCTGGGATCTGATTTGATTTATTCGACTGTAAAAAGTACAGCCAGGGCTACCCAACTAGCCAAAGGCTATTACAAAGGGTTAGCCCTGGTAACAGTATTCATTACAAACGTTCACAAAGCACACCAAACAGATACATAAAACGCCAAGCTAAAAACATAGAAGAAACAAAATTAACAAAAAATATCACAAAACTAAAGCGCCTATGGTAAAAAATGCATGAGACTAAATTATATATAAAATCGTTGACAACGCAAAGCCAAAACTTAGTTTTACATTAGGTACTAGGTTATAAAATACATATATCAAATATTTCAGTCATTATTTACAGACCATTTTTTGCTGAGTGATGTGCAGAGTTTGTTTTTGAAGGAGCTGACGGTGAGTGATGTTCGGATATGTGGAGAAATGTAAAACCTGCACGTTCTTGTAAGGATGCTGGAGTCAGATAAGCACACACTTGTGTCAGTTTTGTCAATGATAAATGTTGCATTATTTTGGCCTAAAGGGCTCGTAATGCCACATGCATATGCAGGTTAGTGCAGGTAAAATTGGAGCTGTGCAGGTATTTCTGATGTCTACCTGCACCTAACCTGCACTGGTCCATGTGCTAGGTATATTCAGGTTAATGAAGGTAAAATTGGAGCTGTGCAGGTATTTCTGATGTCTACCTGCACCTAACATGCACTGGTCCACGTACTGGGTATATGCAGGTTAGGGCAGGAATTTCTGATGTCTACCTGTACAATGTACCTAACCTGCACCAACCTTGTACTGTAATTTTGTACATGGAAGATGCATGAAGCAATGGCTTCCAGCAATACATTTAAACAAAGTAGCAAACAAGGCCTGCTTTAAGCAGATGACACACAAATATTTCACTTCAAGAGAGTACCTTAAGATCAGCATCTAAAACAATTTGAATGCAAACTACAAGATCCCCATATGGTACTTCCCTACACTAGTCTTACACAAGCACATAAAAAAGTACCCCTGTCGGAACCTCTTTCCCAAAGGTAACAAGAATCAACTTGACATAGTCTGTCATCAGCACATAATATCTCTCATTTCAAGAAAGTGCATCTAAACCCATTTGCATGCAAACTACAAGTTCCCCCTTCCTTCCCTACACCTATCTGGGTGACATTTGAGGGCAAGACTGACTATCTAATGATATTCATTGAACACCAACCCTCTTGGGTAATCGGGAAATATCAGACAAGGTATTGGAAAACCCGGAAACGAAAGGTCAACGATCAGCGACGGTGAATGTGTGGATTTTTCTGGTTAGTTTGAAGCTTCCTGCGAGTGGTAATGAGTAGGGAGGGGCGGTCGATTGGGTTCATAATGTTATTCATTTGAGTTTTCCCACTGGGAGGGGGGAGGAATGTAACTTGACGACCCATGGCTTGATCTGCGCGTTGTCAATCTTGTGATCAAGGAAGGTTTAAGGTGCCAAGGTTTAAGGTGTTAGGAACAACATAGAGGAAAAGGTAGACTGCCAACATTATTCTATACTTATTACATACTGTTATTCATTAGGGTTTTCCCATTGGAAAAGGGGGAGGGATGTAACTTTATGAACCATGGCTTGATTGGAGTCTTGTCAATCTTGTGATCAAGGATAGCTTTAGGAGTCAACGTTTAAGGTCTTAGAAACTATGTGGGGAAAACATAAGGAGGTATAATTGTATCCTGATGACACACTGTTATTTATAAGGGTTTTCCCACTGGGAGGGGAGGAATGCAACTTTATGACCTGTGGCTTGATCTGAGTGTTGTCAATATTGTGATCAAGGAAAGTTTTAGGTGACAGGTTGAGGGTCTAAGAAACTGAAGACTGAGAACATAATTTCATCTCAGTAAAAACTGAAAACGTTTCCTAAAGAAAATGTGGAAAGCAACCATAGTCTTAGTCAAGCAAGAAACAATGTGAATTAAAAATTTGTTACATAAAAGGATACAAAGGAATAACACTAGTAAGTGTGGCATCACTTCGCCAAAACTATTGATTCAGAAACATTTCTACCACAATGACATATATGTAGCTATTTAGGTGTGACATTTTTGCAATTACATATAGCTTAGACTTTAAAACCATGAACATATGGAGAGAACAGAACATAAAAATATGTATTTTGTGATGGCTAACAAAACAAATTAAGGTCTTCCTTCATGTAAATGGCGTTTGGCAAACAACAGAAAACAGATGAGGTATTGTTTTCTGTAAATGTCCTTGAGTGAAAGAAATAAGCATAAACAAGAGAAACCCATGGGAACTATTATCGCATGAGCCTTTAGAAACACAGTAATTAATTCTTGTTTCATGCTCTAATTGTCACAACTTCTCTGTACAGAAAATAAAGATAAAGAACACTATTAGCAGCTAACCATCCTACCAAGCAACCATATAAATGTACATCAGCCTGTGCTTTGTCGACTGCATCGTTCATATAATTGAAAATAGATTGTATTTGACCTTGATATCTTCTACAGATTCTAGACAGATTCTACAGATTCTAGACAGATTCTAGTAGCTTTAAAGAACGGTTGCAGTCAGATATGCAAAGACTAGGTGTAACAGACCGTTCGGTGTAATATGACCAGCTGCTGCCGCGCCGCGTGCCTGCGAAGCTGGTGTGTTACGCCTGATGGCGGTTATACCGGCTATATAGATACAGATACAGATACAGATAGACACATAACATTAACACTAAATGTTTGTCAAGGAAAAGATATACGTCTTTGTTTAGAATGGTTGCAAATTAGTAGAACTTTAGTTGAATCAAATGTGTTGTCATAGAATACTGCCAGACAAATTTATTTCCTACAAAATCTAGACACATAATGTTAAACCCTAGATGTTTGTCTAGGAAAAAATATATGTTTTAGATTTAGAAGAGTTTCTAAGTGGCAGAGGGCTATTCAAATAACATGTATTTCTTCTAGAATAGCCAAGAAAAACTTCTATTGAAAAGAAAATCTTGCTGTACTTTGCCATTTTACAGTAGGCACCTTTGATCATGTTCATTAATAGTATTTCTGCTCAGACACACACTAAAGGTAATTAGTACACCATCTCATAATTAGCAAAGACATCCCTAAACATTTTCTCCTTTCAGTCATCACTTTGATTATGCTGACTAGACTTTCTCCAAGTCCAAAACAGCTTTCTACTTGATTATATTTCCTTTTCCCCCGAACAATCAAAAAGAAATGACCCTTTGTTCCTAAGACTTTTTGACGCAGTCTTATTCCCCAAAAGGGACATAATTTGGATAATGTACTTTGTAAGGGTCTCATTCTCTGTTTTCAATGAATGAAACAGGGTAAGAAGATTGGGTTGGGACTGGTCCAGATGCTTTCTAACTTTCATGTCTGTTTTGGCCAAGAAGTTCCTGCGAGTATGGCTGTCTGTTTGAAATAACAAAGAACGAGCAATGTTCATACCAGGGCTGTCTCCAGCTTTAATTATTTTTCCATCCCACTCATTGTTTAGGAGCCCATGTTGTTAATTTTCAATGTAAAATCTGTCATTTCAAGCTTAGAAAAATCAATACATTTTCAACACTTTCTAGTCATGAAGTTCAAATCTTTTTTGACAGATATGATCTATTCTTTCCATTCCAACAAGTAGATTTCTGTCCTGGGATGGAGGGACGGGCCCTGGAGACAGCCCTGGCTGTATACTGACTGAAATGGTAGAACAAAGACTGAGCAATTGCATACAATGTGAAGAAAAGATGGTGTAAGAAAAGTAAAGTTTTGTTTGCAAAAGTATAAATATTTTGGCCAAGAAGTTCTTGCAAATGTAGCTGTCAGTTTGAAATAACAAAGGATGAGCAATATGCATAGTGCCTACTGACTGAAAATGTAGAACAAAGACTCAGCAATTGGATACAATGTGAAGAAAAGATAATGTATGAAAAGTAAAGTTTTGGTTGCAAAAGTTTGTACTTTCTCTGTCCAACTAAAATGTTGCAGAAGACGATAGCTATGTATCAGATGTTTCATCACTTTGTCATCAGGGACATGGTAACATTACAGTTGGCCTTGGAATAGCTATAATCAGGGACTCAGCAATCTGACACAATGTGAAGAAAATATGGTGTATGAAAAGTAAAGGATTCGTTGCAAAAGTTTGTACTTTCTCAGTCCAACTAAAATGTTGCAGAAGACGATAGCTATATATCATATGTTTCATCACTTTGCCATGAGGGACATGGTCGCATTACAGTTGGCCTTGGAATATTTATGATCAGGGAGTCTTAATTCTAATTGATTGCTACTGAGTAGGAAAATATCCTCGGAAGATTAAGATGCAAATATGGATTTCTCTAAGGACTCTTCAGATATCATCTAATGCATGATTAGCACAAAGTCATAACTCACTTTCTAATCTATGTCTCTTCTGCATCTTATTTTCTGTGCAATATCTTATAAAAATTATTTACATTATTCATTAAATGATAATTCTATGTTGCTCTAAACAATATCACATTGACTAATATATATGCTAGCCCTTATTGTTTTAGTAACTAGGATGTTAAGTTTTATTCTATACCCCTATTTTGTACTATGCATATGTTTAATAGTTGTTGTCATACATTATAGAATGTACATTTGTGGTGCAATTAAGTTCGGGTTTTTTAGCAAAAATTCAGCACGAGAACGGATGACCATGGATATCTGGGAGGAAAAGTTGCCGATGTAACAATATCATTTGCAAAACAGGGCAAAGGATTACCTTTCAGACCCAATATCCAAATTTATCTTCCATTTCAGCATTGTTCTTCAAGTCTGACAACTAAAAAAAAAAATTGGTGTGGCCTTCTTTTTCTAGCAAAGCAAAGCTGCAAAACCTGTTAAACATTGTGTGGCCAGACATACTTTTCAGGGTCTGTCTGTGGTGCTGATTCTATAGTTGTCAATACTCCCTGGTAAATCATTCCCTGAACAGTCATGTTCACCACTCAATATTGTCCTTGAAAATTTGCATAATGTGTCATAGTTATAGTAAACAAATCAACATTAACAAGCACATTTATATGATAGATGAGTTATCAAAAAAAAACCTCTGAAGAAAAGGCTGCAGAGCTGATCTTTACTTTTTCATTTTAAGATCACAAAACCGAAATATATTAGTCTAAGAGTAGCCATACACATTACTATGGGTCTGGCTATGGTGCTGATTCCTTAGTTGTCAATACACCCTGGTAAATCATTCTCCGAACATGTTAACAACCTCACAGTCAGCTCAATCCTGACCTTGAAAATTTGCATATCTCACAATCAGAGGAAAATAACAATTTTAGATTTATTTTTTAACCCAACTGAACGCTACATCAACAGTGTTTAGCACATTGGTACGAAAGAGGAGTTTCTTTCTATAAAAAAACTTCTGAAGAAACGACTGCAGAGCTGATCTTTACTTTTTCATTTCAAGATTGAGAAAATCACAGAACCGAAATGTATTTGAGAAGCCAGACATATTACTTTGGGTCTGTCTGTGGTGCTGATTCCTTAGTTGTCAATACAACCCTGGTAAATCATCCCCTGAACATGTTTACAGCCTCACAGTCAGCTAAATCTTGTCCTTGAAAATTTGCATACAAATTGAATCATCAGTTAGCGCAAACAGTTCATAAATACCTGCGTTCTCGCGTCCTTTGTGTGCGCAAAGTATCAAGGCCTGCGCTGCCGGTAGAATTCTATTAGGGACCAAATCTATATTGAAAACCCCGACATCGAATAATTGGGACGAAGCTCACTTCAAGCCATGCAAGCAGATGGCTTCTTCAAGGGCATCTTCTATAAATTTCATTAAGTTGTGCTTTGAAACAGAGCTGGCTGACTGAAATAAGACTTGCAAAAGTGCATTATCCACCTCTCTGGTGAGGGGGATCTAATTTTAGGAAAGCTGGCTTCAAGCTATTCTCACAGATTATTGTTTCAAGGCATTGTGTATAAATCTAATTAAGATCTGCCTTGAAACAAATCTGGTTGACAAAAATAAGACTGGCAAAAGCGCAGTGTCTACCTGTACATGCTTTCTTGTGTGGGAAATTTAATTTCAGGAAAGCTTGCTTCAAGGCATCTACACAGAAGGCTGATTGAAGGGTATTGTTGCATAATTTCATTACAATTGGCCTTGAAACAAATCTGGTTTACAAAAATAAGACTGGCAAAAATGTGGTGTCTACCTGTACATCCTTTCTGGTGTGGGAAATCTAATTTTAGAAAAACCTTGCTTCAAGGCATTTACACAGTTGGCTGCTTTAAGGGTATTGTAGTATCTATTTCATTAGAATTGGCCTTGAAGTAAATCAAGTTGACAAAAATAAGACTGGCGAAAGTGCAGTATCTATCAGTACATTTTCTTTGATATGGGGTGGATCTAAAATAAAATCTAACTCAAGACAGAAAATATTAAAAACAGTCAAGTACATTGTGCATATTGCATCATGATTTAAAATCACGATTAGACTTTTTGAAATCAGTAATGACCAAAATAGAAGAGCAAAAAGCTAATACTTCAAAGAAACAGGAGGAAGTAGGAAAATAAAGAAAAAGTTATCAAGGAAAGAAAGAAATTATATAAGGATCAAACAAAAGAATGAAAGAGAGAAAGAAAAAATGAGAGAAAGAAAAAAAGAAAAAAGAGAAAGAGAGAGAAAAGGATAAAGAAAAAAAGCAGAATACATTAGATGATAAGAAGATATCTTACAACAATTTGAGTCCTATTCAGGCACAGGCATATTGATGAAGTTTCCTCCACATACAGTCTGTATCATCCCTGGCTCCTAGCCAAGCTTTTCTATTTGAAAGGCATCATGAATCAAGGCCTTTCTGCCACATTACCCGCACTATGTTTGTGCCTTGTTGGTTTTCGTAATGTACAATGTAGGAAGCAATCCCAGTTTCCCTCACCGGAGTGTCTTCTGATGTCTTCAGGGACATCTTGCACTTTACACATAATTCCTTTTTATTGCAAACTCAAGAAGGCTGCAATTAGAAGTTTGGAAGATTAGGTAATCATGTTTCTTGCCTTGAGAGGATTTCTTGGAATTCTTATCTTTAATTGATGAGATGGCCCACTGTAGCATTGATTTTTCTCAAGAGTTTCCCAAGTATTCCATCATTATTTACAGATGCCTTAATGGCATGATTTGCTAAGACGTTTTGAATCCATGGCATGGGCATAACAAGATTTCTTAATCAAATTTGGCCATGCAATAAATTAATTTGCCAATGCAGTAAACATACATGCAAATTTCCAGTAATCATATTTCCTTAATCGAATTTGTATACGAAATATGATTCTAAAGTACTTGCTTAAAGCTGACTCTAATGCAGATCTATAAAATCTATTCACAAGTATGACAAATATCTGCTGCAATTATCCATGAAGCACAAATACTGCAGTAGGGCTTAACCCCTGCAAGGCCCCAATAAATTTTACATATACTTTGCCAATTTGTCTGAAAACATGGAATATGTCTAAAATCAAGGTATACAGGGGTAGCATTATGATTTTAGGACACACTAATAATATATATTGGTTTTAAGAAAAGAGATACTACTAAATTGGAGCATGAAACGAAATTCCAGTAGGACATCATGTGCCTAAATGGTCCATACAGTATATATCAGGGAGGGAGCCTCTATTTTCCTCTTTTCCTTTTGTTAGATTCATTTGTTAGTTCAGAAATTTCAGCCAAGAATATACTGGTGCAGGCTTAAATGATAAGTCCTTGATAGTAAGAGTTTATGTCTATCTTAACACTTAAGACTGCGTTTTTCAAGAGATTCTTGAGATTATAAAATCAACTTTGAAAATCAACTGATTATGTATGTGTAATTCCACACTTCAGAAATCTACCTCCTTGATACAGAACCTTTGACACTGTATCTTCTGTCACAGGGTGAAACACCTCTTAAGCCTCTATTTTCCTCTTGTCCTTTTGTTAAATTCCTTTCTTACTTTTCACCGCCAAGAATATTTAGACTGGTGCAATGAAATGATAAGTGCATTGTTACAATTTTTATGTAGCTTAACAGTTCAGACCAGTTTTCTTCAAGAGCTACTTTCTTATGAGTTTCTTGCAATTATACTTGCAAATGCATGACTTACAAGTACGATTTCTATGGATTAACAGTTTTGAAAATTGACTGATTATTTCGGTGTAATTCCACACCTACGGAACCTATCTCCTTCACACAGTATCTATGATACTGTATCTGTATCACAGGATGACACACCTTTTAAGCCTCTAATTTCCTTGTTTCCTTTTGTTAAATCCATTTGCTACTTATTGAGAAAATTCCCAGCAAAGAATGTAGACTAATGCAGCCTTAGATGAAAAAAAATGAGTGCATTGTTTAAAAAAATTTTCTCTAGCTTTTTCAAGAGCTACTTTCTTAAGAATTTCTTCGAGATTATGCTTGCAAATGCATGACTAACAAGTACGATTTCTATGGATCAACAGCTTTGCAAATTGACTGATTATTTCGGTGTAATTCTATGATACTGTATCTTGTGTCACAGTGTTTGTACTTAGTCACCGTGACAAAGAGTCTGCTCCATCTAACAGTATTGAAGAACAAACAAGAAATGATTGATGTTGCGCATCAAATAGTCCACACAGTATCAATGAGTGAGTATACTCAGGGTCACATTTTTCTCTCAAACTTCTATTTTCATCTTTTTTTTTTTGGTGCTAATTTTTCTTATTCCAGAAATGTTTAAGCTAAGAATTTAGATCAGTGCAGCCTTAAGATTAAATAATAAGTACTTAGACACCGTGACAAAGTGTCTGCTCCATCAAACAGTAGAGAAGAACAAACCAGACATGATCGATGTGTGAAGTTAATACACAAATGTGCTAAACAGTGTTAGTAAACGTCACTACCATAAAGATTTCATTTTTTTTTTAATTTCTATTTTTTGGCCAAGTTTGTCTCTCAAATTTCTATTTTCTTATATTTTTGGGTGCTAAATTTTCTTATTCTAGAAAGCCAAGAATTTAGATCAGTGCAGCCTTAAAGGAAACCCAAGCAATATTTGGGTCTGAAAAATTGGATTCTGAAAATCGATTTATCTAGTCATTTCTATACATAATTAGTTCAAACAACACTGTCACAATGTATAGTAACGTCCATCATGCAAAAAGACGACGTTATTGTGATGTGAGAACTCACTGAAAATCGTGGTCAGAGTTTTTGTAGGCTCACAAAGGGGATCATTGTATGGCTTGTTTTTGCACGGTTTTGAAATGCTCAAAGTGTGAAGTTGATACACAAATGTGCTAAACAGTGTTAGTAAATGTCACTACCATAAAGATTTCAGTATTTTCTTAATTTCTATTTTTTGGCCCTAACATTGCTTTGGTTGCCTTTAAGATGAAATAATAAGTACTTAGACACCGTGACGAAGTCTCTGCTCGGTCTAACAGTAGAGAAGAACAAAGCGGAGATGATTGATGGGGAGCATTACCGTCTTGCAGCGTTAGGAAATTGGTGTTCAGCGTCTGGAAATTCTGAAGCGAGATAACTTGATGTTCCTCAGAGATTATCACACCTGTCTTGTTTGCTGACTTAACTTTATTTCCAAGAAGAAATACTGCAAGATGCATGAGGGAACATTTCACATGTAAAATGTTGTCTATGCAAATAAACCCCTCACAGTAACCAAAGATGGCCACCGATAAAGAGTCGATGTCTGCAGATTATACAAATCTTTTAGACACAATATATCCAACTTTTGAAGCAGGTTCAAGAGACTCTTTTTGCTTCATATTCACAGATCTGTGACAAGATCACATAAATTTTTCTGGAGACAATTTACGAACCCTTTTCAGACGATCCCTTATATAAGACTATATAGTATAGTGTTCTGAGACAATTTACAAGCTATTGAGACCATCCCTTATTTATAACCAAATGGCCAGACTGGGCCCCACCTATTCCCACCAATAAAACTAGCTGTTAGGAAAGATTTTCCGCCCCGTCAACAGTAACAACTTTTTCAGCACCGTGGAGAGGCACAAGTGACAGAAAGGCCACTGATACAGACTCCGTGTCTACAGATAGCTTAGAAAGCCTGGGGTTTCCATGGAAAGGGCATTAACATGCATACATGGTAGATACCTTAAGGAGATATAACTTCGGAGCCGTTCAAAGGAACATTCGGAGCATGACAAATCGAGTACAGCCTGAGATTTAACCGCAGACACATAGACTTTAGATTTCGCTGATGCCAATACTAAGATAATAGAAGAAATGAGTAACTGCCCTTTGCCCTTTTCAACACTGACATACAAATATAATCCAAGAAGAGGTGGGAATTATGCATGGAGCTAGCCGTAGGCATTTCCTGTCAGAATGTGAAGAATGGTGGCGGGTGAAGACTTGTAGGTAAGGCATTATCAGATGAATACTTATGAAGAAAGTACCACCCACACTGGTACATTCTGCCTTCGTAATCCCTTGAATCAAGTTGGATACATCCTGCTCTCCTTTAGCATTCCACACACTTAAAGATAATCCCTTAGAAATGCACAGCTTGTGTCTTATTTTCTCTTCAAGGAGGCACATGTATCCCATTCTTAAGTGAACATGGTTTACCATATTTTGTTCTTATACTATGAGACATGTAGACAGTTGTCTACAAACTTTCAGCATCTTTTGACAGTTTTGACAAACCAGTATTGAAGCCTTTGCCAGAGACATCAAGACTGATTTTCTTTGGCTTCTGGAAAATGTAACTGTTATCTTTTTTTCCCATTAGTACGATTGCAGGCCCTGGAGACAACTTAGACAGCTTTGGGCATTCCTTTCACATGAGAACATGGCAAAATCTTCTGTAACTCCATAGAAAGTCAACTAATCCTTGACATTTGTAAGTTTCAGTTTCTTTTTACCAGTTTTGTATGGAATAAAATCATGCCGCAAATGATACATTTCTGTACAATTCAGTAACACAGATCTACCTTTCCCTGGGATGTCCGATATTTCCCCTCCTTTCTGCAACCACAGTCACTAACCCAGACAGCTCAGGCAGTCTTACCATGCAACTCCAGAAGTGATTTTCCCAATACACCCCAGAAAAAGGGCCTACGTTTCATGGATAACCTTTCTTGTCATTCCTATCTCCTTGGAAATAAACCCTTGCCTTCAACCTTCCGGCATGTTTGACAAACCAAATAAAAGCTCCACCATAAAAATGTAGAGCTACGGTAACCTCTTCCTTTGATATAAAAAAATTCCCTCCTTCCTGCCATGGAGTCACTGACCCAGACTGCGCAGACAGTTGCAAGAATCCCGAGAGGGATCTCTCCTAATACACCCCAGGAAAGAGACCAAGTGATCATCAATAGAAAACTTGATTGCTTTGATGTTTGCATCCACTGACCTCTATTGTGCTCCTTTCCCTAAGAATCTCCATCAATTTGATGAAATCTGCAACTCTCTCAGTTGTGTCATGTGTTGTGTCAAAGCTATTTGACCATAAATGATAGTCATATTCTTTTTGTATCCGGTAACTGTACTTGTTGTTTTGTTTTGTTGTGACCTGTACTTAGCCAAGTGTGGCAGAAATGTGCAATAAAGGTCTTCATTCATTCATTCATAAAAAATGCAGACCTGTTCCTTTGATACCAGAAGCTTGCCCTCCACTGACCCAGACAGTTTTATCAGCTATGACAACCCCAGGTGGGACTTCTCCCAATGAATATCAGAAAAGAAACTCAGAGACCGTCAAGAGACATTTTGATTGCTTTGATGTCTACATTCACTGACCTCTATTGTGTCCCTCTTCCTACGAAAATGTTTCACTTTTATTAAATCTGTAACAATCTCAGACATGTCATGTTTTTTACCAAAGAAAGCTAATTCATTCTCAAGAGATCATGGCTTACCGCCTTCTAAAGACATGAAGCGTACAAAACCTTTGCCTACGACTTATCAGTTACTTTTTCATAGTTTGATAAACAAGACTAAAAGGTGCACGATAAAAATGCGATAAAAATGCACCCTAGGCATTTGTCCCACTTCCCGCTATACCCAGACTGCCTGGACAGCAGTGTTGATCCCTATAAAGATTTCTCCAAATAAACCCCCAAAAGGGGTTTACTGACGGTCAATAGACATCTTGTTTGCTTGGATGTCTACATTCACTGGCCTATATTGTGTCCCTTTCCCCTTAGAAATGTTTCACTTTTATCAAATCTGCAACACTCTCAGACATGTCCTGCTTTCTATCAAAGCTATTCCAGCCTCAAGAGATCATATGGCTTACTGTCCACTATAAATATGAAGCAAAATATTAATATAGAAACTGTTGAATTCAACCTTATAACATGTTTTAATATTTTTGCAAACCAGACCAAAAAGTCCACCATAAGAATGCAGAACTGTCTCTTATTTTGATACCAGAAATGTACTCTCCTTTCTGAAATGCAAAGTCAGTGACCCAGACAGCGATGGCAAGCACTGGAGACAGTAATAATAAATCTCAGAAAAGAAACTTGGTGACTGTCAATAGACAACTCGATTGCTTTGATGTCTCCATTCCCTGATCTCTCTTGTACCCCTCTCCCTTGGAAAGTGTTTCATTTTTATCAAATCTGCAATACCCTTAGACATGTCATGTTTTCTATCAAAACTAATCCATGCTCAAGAGATCATGGCCTACTGTCCTCTATAAATAAGAAGTCTACCAAACCTTTGCCTTAAGAATTACAGCATGTTTTTGTATTTTTGACAAACCCGGCTGAAAGGTCCACCATAAAATGCAGAACTATCTCATTCTTTAATAACAGATATTTGCCTCCCTTTCTGAAATGCACAGTCAGTGACCCAGACAGCAATGGCAAGCGTTGGAGACAGTTTCTGTCGATAAACCCCAGAAAAAGGACTCGAGATGAGAAGCTTTAGTGACTGGCAACAGGAGCTGTAATCAGTTTGATGTCTGCATTCACTGACCTATATTGGAGTCCCGTTCAGTCTATAGACATGTACTCAGACAGATCTGATATTAGCTTGGGGGACTTTATATCTTCCAATGACAAGAGGACAAAAAGGTTATGACACTTAAAGCTACCAATATCACAATCTGCAGATCATGGACACACATTTTTAATAGGTTGGTTTGATGATGTCTGCATTCACTGACCTATATTGGAGTCCCGTTCAGTGTATAGACATGTACTCAGACAGATCTGATAAGCTTTGGTGACTTTCTATCTTCCAATAACAAGGGGACATAAAGGTTATGACACTTAAAGCTACCAATATTACAATCTGTAGATCATTGACACACATTTTTGAATGGATTACTGTGATATCTGCATTCACTGACCCATATTGGAGTCCCGTTCAGTGTATAGACATGGACTCAGACAGATCTGATAAACTTGGGGGACTTTCCATCTTCCAATGACAAGAGGACAAAAAGGTTATGACACTTAAAGCTACCAATATCACGAATTGTAGATCATTGACACACATTTTTGAATAGGTTGCTGTGATACATGCATCTCTATTCAGTGACCTGTATTGGAGGCTCATTCAGTGTAGAGATGAGCTCAGACCATTCTGATAAGCTCGGATGACTTTCTATCTTCCAATAACAAGAGGACAAAAAGGTTATGACTTTTAAAGTTACCAACATTATGATTTGTAGATCATTGACACACATTTGTGACTGGAATGGCTTCATTTTTCCACTCAACGAGCTGCGTAGAAGTCTCACTCAGAGTTGACTCAGACAGTTCTGATAAGCTTGGATGACTATCTACCTTCCAATAACAAGAGGATCAAAATGTCATGACAGCTAAAGCCATTCATATTAGAATCTGTAGACAATTGACACACATTTGTGACTGAAATAGTTTCATTTTCCCACTCATCGACCTGTATTGAGGTCTCATTCTGTGTAGACATGGACTCAGGCCATTCTAATAAGCTTTGGTGACTTTTTATCTTTCAATAACAAGAGGATTAAAATTTTATGACATCTAAAGCTATCCTTATTAGAATCTGTACACAATTGACACACATTTTGACTGGAATGTTTCATTTTCCCCCTCAATGACCCCTATTGGAGTCTCATTCAGAGTAGGCATATTACACTTTCTAGATAATGAGTTTGTGTCACTTTCTACTTTCAAATAACATGAAAACAAAAAAGGACAACAATTTCAAAATCTGTAGATCCTTGACACAAATTCTGCACTCATCAACATGACCATATGATGATACTTACCGGTAATAACTGATACCATTCAGATAGGTGGGAGCATTGAAAACAGCTGAACTTCACAATCTGAAACCAAGTAGAACGTTTTTGCCATTTTCGCTTATCTCAAAGAAAGAGGACATTCACCCCCTTTCCTACATGTACTTTGTTTCCAGATGTTAGATCATATAGCTCTTAACAGATGGTTGACAAAATGCATGTTAGTTGCATTTTAACCTTCACAAAAAGAACAATTGTGATGACATGTGATAGTCGATTCTCTGCATGTTCTTTATTTCCAGATGTTAGATCATATAGCTCTGAACAGATGAAAGATAAAATGAATGTTAGCTGCATTTTAACCTTACACAGAAAAAGCAATTGTGATGACATGTGATTATAAGCTGATACCATTCATGTGTGTGAGAGAACTTCCCAATGTGAAACCAAGTAAAAAGTCTGTGCCAGCTACATTTATCTCAAATGATTCAGCTCAGGGCATTCACCCCAGTCCCTAAGGTTTCTACTTAATAGACACGAAGCATCGAAAACGCTCTAAGCAATTCCAAAACACGATTTCAACGACATCAAAGATTGCATTGGATCCAAGAAGTCCCAAATGGAAGAGAAATTCTAGGTAATATTCCATCTACAACGACTGGGAAGGAAAAGAGGGCATCAACGCTCCAGTTATAAACTGCCGCCCTGAAGCAATACCTTTAGAAGGTATCAACCAATATTTCCATCTCAAATAAGAAAGATATGCAGCAAAATTTACTTGCAGAAGCATTCTGATGTACTGCCTCAACACTTGATGGTTTTCCGAGAAAACTCTCTAGTTCCAAGAATGACATAACCTCATGACTTTATAAGGACTTTTCTCATAGGACAAGGAAGACCTTTAGCTGTACTTGTGGATGATAAGATCTTCTTGCAGGACACTTCCAGGATTTAGAATTCTTTATAAAGTACCGTTCCTTCCAAGAATTGCGTTGTTCTTATCTGATGACGTTGGCTTCCGAAACTTGCCAAAGCTTTACTTCACATTTTATGACTGTACTTATGGAGTCCTGCACACAATCTGTGCGATGCAATCTTCCTTTTCTGCAACTACCATAAACGAGACAATAGTTTTTTTGAGACACCGCATGTTCCAAGAATTGTCTCTTTATGTCCTAATAAGGATAATTTCCAAAACTGGAAAACTTTTTTTTCCTTACTCTTCAACTTGTTTTATTCCAGCTTCTTTTTGTAAATCTTTGTACTAGAGGTATACAAAACCTTAAGAATGACTGTTCTGAGAAAAGTGTTAGTACAGCTTAATATAGTATCTCCTTGTAATTTGCATGATACAATCTTCCTTCTGTAAAACACCCACACTTAACCTTTTGATGCCTTTTAAACAGCCTCTTACCCAAAGAGTTGCAATGACGTGATCTTATCAGGATATACCAAAAATAGGGCAAAGTTTTCTTTTCACTGATTGACTACAATCTACATGATAGGATCTTTATCTTACATCATCTTCATATGCTGTAAATGCAGAGATATTTGCGGTGGTATTATGTTCGCGGTTTTTGCGGCGACCTATTCACCACGAACTTAAAACCATCGCGAACATTTTTGTCCAATATTGCAGCAGTATACGACTATAGCACTGCCGCAAACTTAATACTACCGCAAACACTCCATTTTCGCGAAATAAAAACCACACAAACTTAAATGCATTCACAGTAGTTAGGTTTGTGATATCTCTTCAAAGGGGTTCTTGCCCAAAAAATTCAAATATCCAGGACTCTAGCTAGCATCCGTATGGGTCATTCCATCATGGAATTTTGATGAGTATGACCACCTCGTCAACCTTGGTGGACAAAAATCAGTGAGTGAAGATATACATATAGAAGTGTCCAACTTTGAGTGAAATGACAGGAATTTGTGCAAAAAAGCGATTCTTTCATTGTAGGATATTTCCGTCAATGAGATTTGGGATGATGGGAAAATGTTTCAAGCTGGCTAGAGCCTTGATGATGACATACTTATTAGAAGGACACACACGAAGACGGCGGTAAACTCTTTTTCTTTTGGACTATACTCTGCATGATACAATCTCTGTTGGAAACCCCATACTAAAGAAAAGACATTTCTAAAGTACCTAATAGTATGATCTTTGTGTCCTTATGACCTCATGAGGTTATCTATAACTACTAATAGAAACTGTCCCAACCATTCTCTGTACTTATGGACCTAATCTGCATAACAGGATCTCCACCTAACCCGGCCTAAGTGCCCCATATGTCAAGAGACCGATTAAAAGAGAGATAACAGATTCAAACAGTTGATGACGTCAAGAGAGAGGAAAACAATTAGCTTCATTAATATTGTTTTCATTGACAACAGATTTCAATCACTCTTGGGACTTGCAGAAGCTTTCTAAGGACTATCTAAGGTTTAAAACATCATCATCATTCTGATCACCAAACACTAACAGCTAATAGTTTTGAAAGAGAACCCAACACATTTCAAAGTTGTGAAAGGATCTATAGGGTATAGCTAATGATTTAAGATATTAAGCAAGACCTCCTACAAGGGTTCCTAAATTGCAACGCAATTTCAACACAGACTTTAACATCCGTGAAACTATAAGTTATTCCATAAATGTCAGACTTAAAGGAAATTTCTGGGTGATAGTTCTACCCAAAGTTTTCAACAAATTTTACCATATAACACTGAAACGGGCAGTCCTGAGGTCAATATTGTAACAAACAGGATTGTACAGGACACAATAGCTACATGTACTAGCTATCTGCTTATTTCCCAGTAGGTTTTTTGGTTTGAATTCTTAACATGATTCAGACTCTAAGCAGACATTCCATCAATGTCACACTAATGACATAACTGGGTGAAAATTCTGTCCAAAGTTCTCAACCAATGTAACCATGTAATTGTAAAGACAATTTTTCAACCAACTGAGAATTGTACAAGACACAATTGCACATGAGCTTACATCTGCATACATCCTATAGTAAACTTTAAGGTTCTTTGATTTGACTTCTGAACGTGATTGATACTGTAAACAGACATTCCATCAATGTCAGACTAATGACATTACCATGTAGAAGAAAAGTCTGTCCTTGTGACGTTTATAACCAACTTGACCATTCGAAGTTGACTTAAGTGGATGGAACTGAACTTTTAACAAAGAAACAAGATTAATATTGCACAGATTACAAATGATTGAAAATATGATCATCATGAGCATACTTTATCTAACTGCTTTTCTCTTAGCACAGGATTGTTGTCGATGAGCTGGATATAGTTTTACAGACTTTCTTGACATCATTGAAACTTTAAGTAGACTTTCCATCAATGTCGGACTAATAAAATAACTGGGTGAAAAGTCTGGCACGTGTCGTCCTAACGCAGCAGGTTCTAGATCCGACCTGACAAGCGAGAGACAAAATGCGCTCATTACCCAGCGCCACGGCTCCAAACCAGCTGCAGTCTGGTCGAAAACAAGCCCAAATGAACTTGACACTTGGCTTAACGATCCCGGTTGATCCATTTTGGGCGCAAATTTGGCTGCAGCCTGATAAATTTTGCATGACGCTGGCTTAGTCATGTCTGGGTTGATGAGCTAAGAGGTGGGGTTTGCACATGTGTAGCGAAGTTGGGAATAACAAGGGGAGCTTGTTAAGCCTTCCAGAGGTGTTAAGTTGTGTAACAAGCTTAGGAACAGTGTAAAGTCTAACATACTACTTTGGGTCTGTCTGTGGTGCTGATTCCTTAGCTGTTAATACCCCCTGGTAAATCATTCCCTAGGCATATTTACCACCTGATATTGTCCTTTACATCATTTCCCCAAAAAATAAGACAAGACCTAAGCTGGCATGACAGGTTCAGCTTGTTAAGCCATGCAGGATTGTTCAGTTGTGTAACAAGATTAAGAACATTGAAATGTTTAGAAACACCTCTAAAATAAACTGACTGTATTGGTTAAGGTTGCTCAACTTGACAACAAGCTTACAAGCTGTGTAAAGTTGAACACTTTTTAACTTAAATTTGTATTGATTTTCTTGTTATTTTAACAAATTTCTCTAAGAAAATAAGACGAGACATAGACTGGTCTAACAAGCAAAGCTTTTTAAGCCATGCAGGCCAGGTGTTTTGTTAGGTAACAGGCTTGAGAACACTGTAAAGTTAGGACAAGATATAACCTGGAGTCCCATGTTCAGCTAGTTATGCAATGAAGATTGAAGTGTTTTGTTGGGTAACAAGCTTATAGGCTGTGGAAAGTTTAACACCTCTAAAATCAACCCAGTTTTGATTCCAGGCTAAGCAAGCTCACCGTGTTATACTGACAGTTTGCCATGCATTTTTCTAACAAGCTTATGCGCTGCGCAAAGTTTTAGATACCTAGAAACTAGTTTCTCTGCATATCTTCATAGATTAAGACCTATATTTATAGGAAATAAGCCCACCAGACAACCCAAGCTGAGGATAACAAGTTAAGCTTGTTACACAAAGCAGCATGTTACATAACAAGCTTATAAGTAGTGCAAAGTTCGACCCCTTAAACTTAAGATTGAAAACTTTTCTGAATGAATGATAAAATCTAATGGTTTATACAGTACCGGTAAGTACTGTCACAGTGATAATCCTTAACTACCTATTGAATATCTAACAAGAGCCTTTACAACTCCATACTCTATGGGAGCATCCTTATTCGATAGCTTTAAAGAAGGCTTGCAATTTGAAGTGCAAAGACTAGGTGTGACAGTTATCAAATGCAATGTAACTAAGACTACTTCAAGACATCCTAAATTATCTTAACCTCATTAACATATCTATTCAGAGTTTTGGTATAAAACCTGGTGTTCTCAGTCCTATCGTTAGTCACTGACAAAAGACAGTGGATACTGTCTGAAACGTCTGACTGTTTCAAAATTTTATCCAGTTGCTTGGGTAATTATTTTTGGCGTATCTTATTACCTGGATGTCTAACCTTCATCAACAAATGCAATGTACTTAGTAAGACTGTCACAGTGTCTTTACCCCTCACTTGTACTACAATTTGAAACATCTCTTACATGTACATGAAAAGCTATATATCTGCCACCAAAAACACAAGACCATAGCATGACTAGGACAAAAGACAACAAAAAACTGTAGCAGTACCAAGGTCAAACATGAGGGGGCCCAAAGCTGACCTTGACCTTTGTCTTCCCAACATCTCAACATATACCCACTCACCAACATCTACCCACTAAATTTATTCTGACAACATTGTCTAGAAACACAGACACACAGATAGACCAAAAACAGTACATGTACCTCCATTTTTCATGGAGATAATGATTCCCTACCATGTAAAACTTCACCAATGCATCACATGAACAACGCAAAGTCTTTAAGAAACCCCGACCTCGTTAATTATAACTGCTCCTAGTAAGGATCATAACCCAATATCTTTACAATCGCTCCAGTGGTTCTGAAGTTATTCTCACAAGTCACAACAAATATCTAGAAACACAGACACACTCAGATAGACCAAAAACAGTACATGTACCTCCATTTTTCATGATTGAGAAGATGATGAATCCCTACCATGTAAAACTATACCAATGCATCACACGAACTACACAAAGTCTTTAAGGAACCCCACCCTTGATGTATCCGTTGTTCATAATTAGAAGTGCTCCAAGGAAGGATCAAGACATAAACCTAAACATAAATCATCGCACGACAGACTCTCACCCAGAGACTGTTGTCTGGAACTGTATGGTGTGCTTAAATCCATCCTATTCCCAGACAGTACTGTAGGAGCTTCCTCACTTAATAGCTTTAAAGAAAGGTTGCAGTCAGATGTGCAAAGACTAGGTGTAATAATTTGAAGAATTTCATTGTGTCAGAAAACAGAATAGTTTCAAATCCGGTTTCATCATGACTTCCACCAACACAGATGAAAGTTCACTCTGGTTGCAGTGACTTCCTTTCAAACACACAATACAGTGAGTTATGCTTCCAATAGCGCAAAAAGTTTGAAATTTGGATAACGTAAAGTCAAATTTCTTTGTGTAGAAAAAAAATTTACAGTTAAACATTATAATGAACTCCTAAAAACACAGAGGAAAGTTCACGCTAGTTCAAGTGACTAACTTTCAAACATGTACACAATGAGGCTTGTCTCCAATAGTGCAAAAATGTGAAATTTTGATAACATTAAGTCCAATTTCTTTGTGTCTAAAGTTTAAATTCATGGTATTACCAATAAAGACGAGCGTTCACGCTAGTTGCATGCAGTGACTGACTTCCGAACACGCACACAGTGAGTCATGCTTCCAATAGTGCAAAAATGTGAAATTTGAAGTTCTTTGTGTCTAAAGTTTAGATTCTAAATTTTACCAATAAAGACGAGCATTCACGGTACCGTAGTTCCAGTGACTGCCTCTCAAACACGTACACAATGAGGCATGCCTCCAATCGGGTCAAAACACCCTCCTTCCTTTATCACACATTTCATGGTCCGCAGGCGCAACAGTGCGCCTCGGGGCGCCACAATCATCTCAGTTTCGCCTCTGCCTGTTCAGATATACCCGTCAATACTTACAGTTACAGTAGAAGTTAAAAATGCAGTTCAAATTAACTCCACCAACACAGATGATCGTTCATGCTAGTGCCAGTGACTGCTTTTCTAACACATACATGTACATAATAAAGCATTGCTTCAATAGGGTAAAAAATGTAAATAATGGTAATGTACATGTTAAGTCCAATTTCTTTGTGGTGAAAGTTACAGTTAAAAATCCATTTCTTATGAATGTTTACGTTAGTTGCAGTGACTTCTTTACTAACAGTAACACACACATATACATGTTGAAGCATGTCTTCAATAGGGTAAAAAATTTAAATAATGGCAATGTACAATGTAAAGTCCAATTTCTTTGTGGTGAAAGTTACAGTTAAAAATCCATTTCTTATGAATGTTTACGTTAGTTGCAGTGAATACTTTTCTAACACACACATATACATGTTAAAGCATGTCTTCAATAGGGTAAAAAATGTAAATAATAATAATGTACATGTTAAGTCCAATTTCTTTGTGGTGAAAGTTACAGTTAAAAATCCATTTCTTATGAATGTTTACGTTAGTTGCAGTGACTACTTTTCTAACACACACATATACATGTTGAAGCATGTCTTCAATAGGGTCAAAAAATGTAAATAATGGTAATGTACATGTAGAGTCAAATTTCTTAGTGGTGAAAGTTACAGTTAAAAATCCATTTCTTATGAATGCTTACGTTAGTTGCAGTGACTACTTTTCTAACACACACATATACATGTTGAAGCATGTCTTCAATAGGATAAAAAATGTAAATAATGGTAATGTACATTGTTAAGTCCAATTTCTTTGTGGTGAAAGTTACAGTTAAAAATCCATTTCTTATGAATGTTTACGTTAGTTTCAGTGACTGACTCTAAAACATGTACACAATGAGGCATGCCTCCAATCAGGTCAAAACACCCTCCTTCCTTTATCACACATTTCATGGTCCGCAGGCGCAACAGTGCGCCTGGGGGCACCGCAATCATCTCTGTTTCGCCTCTGCCGGTTCAAATTTACCCGTCAATACTTACAGTTACAGTTAAAGTTAAAAATGCAGTTCACATTGACTTCCACCAACACAGATGATTGTTCACGCTAGTGGCAGTAACTGCTTTTCTAACCGTTGATAACACATACATGTACAATCATGATGAATCTTCATGCAATGGGGTCAAAACATGTAAATTATGGTAATGTACATGTAGAGTCAAATTTCTTAGTGGTGAAAGTTAGTTAAAAATCCATTTCTTATGAATGTTTACGTTAGTTGCAGTGACTGACTCTCAAACACTACACAATGAGGCATGCCTCCAATCGGGTCAAAACACCCTCCTTCCTTTATCACACATTTCATGGTCCGCAGGCGCAACAGTGCGCCTGGGGGCAGCACAATCATCTCAGTTTTGCCTCTGCCAGTTCAAATTTACCCGTCAATCCTTACCCATCACATATGTGTATCCCTCTCTATCACTCGAGCGACCGTGTGTCTCGGGGTCTGCCGAACCGGAAGCTCTGTACAAAAGCCCCGACCAAATCTCCGCGAACCGTTGGAATATTAATACAACAGGCCACGTTAGCATGAAATTGAAATTGCCTACGGATTGTGTTCTTGACGTGACCTGTGAACGGGGGCTCTCCGAACGCGCGTCACTTTTCTCGCGAGACGATTTCTCAAATTTAGTTCCAAATTGGACCCCGCGAGTTTTCTGCATGCTCGGAGGGTGTCGAATGTCCTCTCAGTGTCCTTCGCAGTCTGCAGGAGTAGAAATAATTAACGGTGTCTGGAAGTCTGGCTTCGCCTTGAACTACGAAATTTGAGTTATTATTTTCTTCACCAAAAGTAGTGAGGCCATAACAATTTTTTCCTTGTTTCTTAAATATTTCAGAGTAAAAATTCAGCAGAAGAACGGTCATCGTCTTCATTGGTTGCTTGCAGGGCAGGCGACGGTAATAAAAACTTTATTCCAGTCCCTTTTTGTTGTTGGCATGTATTCCAACATACAGAATTTCCTGTCCTATTACTATTTATGTTTGTATAATGTTTACATGTCTGACATTTTTTAATTTAGAATTGCCTTCAAAGAAACAACCTCAAAACAAAATTAAAATCAAAATTATTCCCCCGACATTTCTATTGAAAAAAATTCCCAATTGTTTTCATGCAGAATATATTATAACTCAAATTCCAAACTACAACTGGCACATTCATAAACCTTTCCATCCAACATTGTAGTGTCACTAATGACTCAAATATCTATTTTTCTACCTCTTGAGTTACCATTGTAGGATGTTTAGTTGCGTTTTAAGCTCTCAACAATTAGCATAGTCAGAACCAACTTGTCCTGTGTAATCATTGGGACTCCCTGGAGTTTCATGGAAATGAAACCTTTAAGTACACCTTTTCAGAACTAAGTGGTGCAAAATGAGAGTTAGAGACGTGCATTTAGAGGTCTAATATTGCTTGGAGTAGTGTTTAAGGGCTGTAGTTACCACAGGGCAAAGTGTGAGAGAGCAATATATCATCATACTGTGTCATTACTCTGGAGAGACTGCTGAAACAAGTTTTGGTTGGGGGCTGCAGTAATACTAAGCCATTGGAATGGGGTTTTGCTGGTTGGGAAAAAAACATGTACATGGCTGTGTTAGTGTCATCACATCACATTAAGTCACAGTCAGTGTCACTACCAACTTCAGCTTTCAGCATAATCTTAATCGTGCATCTTATTATTCGGGACTCTTCCCCACTTAATCAAGACTCGAGCAGTGTCTTAAATGTTAGACATCAAGCAGTGATCAAAATAAATTTCATGCTGATTTTTAAGAAACAAAGTTTTAGCAAAAATGATGATGATAATGAAACAAGGACACTGTGATAAAATACCCCTTTTTCTTGAAATTGGATACGTTGTCAAGGTTTAGTTAAACATGACTTCTAAATATCACAACTCCATGGTACATGTAATGAGAAGATAATCCCTCGAGGGCCAGCAGCATTTCTCCACGGAGGCTGCACATCACATGAAGTCACAGTCAGTCTCACTACCATGAAACAGATTCAGTTTTATTTCTCATAACTTTGCATGTGACATTTCAATACCAACGCAAATTATGCTGAATCAGAATTGTTATGATATTAAGATCGAACAGTCTGAACAAAAATAATCATCATGGTGAATGAAGAAACCCTTTTTTCTTGAAATTAGATATTGTCAAAATGATGATGATAGAGAAACAAGGGAACTGTGATGAAATAGTATCACCTGCTTTGGCATAAAATTGGATACGTTGACAAGGTTTAGTCAAAGATGACTCGATGAAGGCAATGAGAAGACAATCCCTTGAGGGCTGGCAGCATATCTTCATGGAGGCTGCACATCACATCAAGTCACAATCAGTGTCACTACCAACTTCAGCTTTCAGCATAATCTCTATCGTGCATCTTATTAGTCGAGACTCTTCCCCACTTAATCAAGTTTCAGACTCGAGCAGTGTCTTAACTGCAAGACATCAAGCAGTGATCAAAATAAATTTCATGCTGATTTTTAAGAAACAAAGTTTTAACAAAAATGATGATGATAATGAAACAAGGAAACTGTGATAAAATACCCCTTTTTCTTGAAATTGGATACGTTGTCAAGGTTTAGTTACAGATGACTTCTAAATATCAAAACTCCATGGAGGTAATGAGAACACAATCCCTTGAGGGCCAGCAGCATTTCTCCACGGAGGCTGCACATCACATCTAGTCACAGTCAGTGTCACTACCAACTTCAGCTTTCGGCATAATCTTAATCGTGCATCTTACTAGTCGGGACTCTTCCCCACTTAATCAAGACTCGAGCAGCGTCTTAAATGTTAGACATCAAGCAGTGATCAAAATAAATTTCATGCTGATTTTTAAGAAACATTGAGGGCCAGCAGCATTTCTCCACAGTGCCTGCACATTGCATCAAGTTGCAGTCAGTCAGTGTCACTACCACGTTCAGCATTCAAAAATGATAATGATAGTGAAACAAGGAAACTGTGATGAAATTCCTGCTTTTGCATAAAATTGGACATGTTTAGTCAAAGATGGAGATTATGAGAAGACAATCCCTTGAGGGCCAGCAGCACATCTCCACAGAGGATGCACATCACATGAAGTCACAATCAGTGCCACTACCATAACACACACGGCTCATTACCCACAACTAATGAAACCCTCTGCTTGTTGCTGCAGTCTTGTCAGTTCCAAGTTAGGGATATGCAAGGCAACGAGCATGACACAAAGTTCTGATGACAATAATTATTGTAGTCAGCCAGTCAAGAACATGGAATTATATGGAAATACGTTTTTTTTTTTAAAGAATGGCTTTAGATTATGAACAGTATAATGCTTCTAGAATAGCACTTGCTTCAACAACAAATTTGCCACTGATATCATTCCATTAAAATGATACTTTTCAACACAGCTTCGATTTTCATATGACACAAGAATATCACTTGGATGATTAAAAACATAAGAATTACATCAAGAAATGGAAAATGACAGCAAAACTCTTACTCTTCTCTGGTACCTCTCTTACCAAGAGTACGGCACACTTCTGGCTTTAAACCTTGAAACTAAATCAAAACGCCTAAATTCTCCTACATCCGACTTGATTAGATAAAGTAATCAATTTCAATTTTATTTATACCAAAATCATGGCCTAATGTCATATCAGACGCACAAAACCCAAGGATAAACTTTGATTGATTTTTGCTTTAGTCAATTCCGGAATGCCGTAAATCAATTTAGAAAGAAAGAGGCGGGTCCCTTGTGTAGCCGGTCCACCTTTGAGCAAAGTGAAATCTTCCACATAATTACAATAGGTGATTGAGGGCAATGTGGTGCATATCTAATTCTGAAACAGGCAAGGATAAAAGTGGTGCTCATGATGAACTTTCTATGATGTTGATTGTCATAATTCCTCCAGGAATCCTATATAAGACTGCCACATCTTAATTAAGAACACGGTTTATCAAGACCTTCTCTAAGCACCTTCTCTAGACACTTCTTAACTGTCATCTTCATCAGGGCAATACTGACTGGTTCACTGTGCACTGAAGCTAGGTGTTACTGTCTCACCATTGTTGCTTAACAGTATCTATCAATCTAACAATACTTTACGTTTGCGACTGCAATGTTATCAGTAACACCGAGCTTCCGTGCACTGTGAAACAGCCATTATTGTCATGATGAAGATGACAGACAGTCATTGAAATGTCGGCTCTTGTAAAAACTTGGTTGCGAAAAGAAGCTTTTTATTCAGTCGTCCACAAACCTGATGAAGTTATTCACAGAAGTTACATGTAGGCGGGAATCTGCGGTGAGTGATTATGTGGGTCAGTTGTAAGGTGGTTTGGAAGGACTGTTGGGAGGAAGATTCAGGATGTGATCAGGTGTTTCAATCCACCAAAACTAGGAGAAGGTGTGGCCAGAGTGGGCCTCAAGGATTCAACCTTTTTATGAATCTTACATCCCGAAGGAAAAGAAGCAGACCCAAAACCATGTGGAGGAAAACAGTATCTGACAACCTGGCGTACATGGGGCTCTCTTCGAGATCTGTTCAGACTGGCGCAGGACAGACCCAGATGGAAGAAAAAAGTATGGCCTTATGTCTCTCCAGGGACAAAGAGGATAAGTAAGTAACATCCACAAAGCAGAATCACTTGAGACTGCGAGAGCATGTGTGCACTAATTTCTCTGCTTTCGAAACTGATGGCACAACAGCACTTGTTTCAGCACCAAGGTCAGGACCACTAATACTGTATCTTTGCTGCACATTACACATTGAACTGAACTGCTCTCTGTTTGCAAAAAGATGTTAAAAATTAATCAATTTAGAAAATATTGTGACATTTTTCCTAGAGGTTCACTATAAGGAGGAGGTTTGTTAGTGTTGAGCAAAAAAGAGACACGAGAAATCTAACCCTGCCCCAAAACAGGGAAAACACAAACAATGGGAAAAAATACACAAAACCTTGATTGGATGTATTGTCCAACACTGTTCTCAATGGCATCACAATAAAATAAAAACTCTACAGTCACAACACCAACAGCACTGACAAGCACATCCCAAAATGTGATGTTTCAAAGCATAAGAAATAAACCATCAAGCAAATTGATTAACTGAAACAAGCAGCTTTTAAACACTATGTAAACAAAACCTTATTCACATCACAACATCTAAAACTCTACAGTCAAAACACCAACAGCACTGAAAAGCACATCCCCAAACATGGTATCAATTTCAAAGCACCACAATAAACCACTGTGAAAATTAATGCCTAGTAGAAAGAAACCAGCCTGACTGACTTGGCTTCTAGCATAGGAATCAAGTGTAATTGATTCCCTAAAAAAAGTAGCCTTAAATATTATCTACTAACAGTAAACAAAACCTTATTTCCATCACAATAACATAAAAACTCTGCAGTCAAAACATTGAAAAGCACATCCCCAAACATGGTATCAGCTTCAAAGCACCGCAATAAACCACCGTGCAAATTGATTCCCAGTAGAAAACAGCCCAGCTGACTTGGCTTCTACTGGTACATTTACTACCCCAGTGGGAGCGAGGCCGTTGCCCTTACATTTAGTACCTGCTTAAAATTCCCGAAAAAACAACACTCAAGCACTGGGTAAACACATCATTCCCCCATTTGTGGTAGTTATGGGCCTAATGGGGGGGATTAGTGGGTAAATGATGGAGTCACACCAGTGGTAATTCAGTGAGTAAGACCATTTGTTTCCATTCTGTGTGTTAGTACGTTTGATCTGGTCGGTTGTAGGGGCAAAGATCTTCAGTTAACACTGGTGTTAGTGAACATATCTTTGCCATTGATGATAGAAAATGAAAATAGATTTGTTTACACCAGTGGTAATTCAGTAAGAAAGAACATTTGTTTCCATTCTGTGTGTTGGAGCACCTTATTTGGTAGGTTGTTGACTTGTGGGGCAAAGATCTTCAGTCAACACTGGTGTTAGTGAACATATCTTTGCCACTGATGATGGAAAATGAAAATAGATTTCTTTACACCCGTGGTAATTCAGTATGCAAGGCCATTTGTTTCCATTCTGCGTGAAAGTAAGTCTTATCTGGTGGGTTGTTGACTTGTGGGGCAAAGATCTTCAGTTAACAGAGTTAGTGTTAGTGAACATATCTTTGTCAGGGATGAAATAATGAAGATAGATTTGATTTGTTTCCATTCTGTGGATTAGAACATCTTATCTAGTGGGTTGTTGACTTGTGAAAGACTTTAGGCACTGCTGAGCACAACAGTTAACTCAAAGCAAGGAGGTTTAATCATAACCTCCTTGCTCAAAGGTTGTGTCAGCTTATGGAAAGATAAAACAATTTTGGAAAACTGTGATGAACCAAATAGATTTAATTTGTTTACAATCTGTGTCTTCGAACACCTTATATACATCTGGTGGGTTGTTGACTTGTTAGAGACTTTGGGGCTTCAAATTCTGCCTCTTACTTCTTTTTTCTTGTTCTTTCCAAAGTTCCTAATTAAGTTCCTGTAAGTTGCTGAAGTCTTGAATTATCTACATGTAGGAAGACAAATTCCGGGGAAAATGTTCACAGCAGTTTGCAGTTAAGACTAATAAGAGGTCAACGTGATAAATGTGAACTTCAAAATAAAATATATTTCCACCTTTACAGTACTACACTTTCCTTATTTTGCCTCTTCCTTTTTTCTTGTTCTTCCCAAAGTTCCAAAGTTCCTAATTAAGTTCCTGTAAGTTGCTGAAGTCTTGACTTATCTACATGTATAGGAAGACAAATTCCGGGGAAATTGTTCACAGCAGTTTGCAGTTAAGACTAATAAGAGGTCAACGTGAAAAATGTGAACTTCAAAATAAGATATATTTCCACCTTTATAGTACTACACTTTCCTGATTTTGCCTCTTCCTTTTTTCTTGTTGCTCTCTCAGAAGTTTCTAAAGTTCCTAATTAAGTTCCCGGAAGTTGCTGAAGTCTTGAATTATCTACATGTAGGAAGACAAATTCCGGGGAAAATTGCACCTTAGGGAGTAATTTGCACGATACAGATGGAGCCCCATCTGCATGGAGCCGGCCAATCAACATAATCAGTCTGAGTTACGTTCAATCTGAGGCCCATTGTCAGTACATCATGCCAGGCAAATTCCATTCACTGGTTCACAGATTTAAAAAAAAAAAGTTAAACCTATACTTGTCTAACACTAACTTAATAGTGGCGTCGTATTGGTGTAACAGTTGAGACGTTTAGCCCAGAAGCCTACAGCCCTGACTTTGAATCCTCTGACATGTTTCTGATGTTGTGCTCTTGGGAAAGGCACTTTACACAACTTTCCTCACTCCACCAAGCTGTAAAAATGGGTACCTGACTTTGGTTGGGGAGGTACCTCTGCATGGAGTCGGCCAATCAACATAATCTGTCTGAGTTACGTTCAATCTGAGGCCCATTGTCAGTACATCATTGCCTCGCCAATTCAATTCACTGTTTCACGGATTTAAAAAAAAGAAAGTTAAACCTATACTAACACTAACTTCATGGTGGGTTTGTGTTGGCGTAACAGTTAAGATGTGCAGCCCAGAAGCCTACAGCCCTGGCTTTGAATCCTCTGACATGTTTCTGATGTTGTGCTCTCGGGAAATGCACTTTACACAACTTTCCTCACTCCACCAAGCTGTAAAAATGGGTACCAGACTTTGGTTGGGAAGGTACATTTGCATGGAGTCGGCCAATCAACATAATCTGTTCAATACGTTCAATCTGAGGCCCATTGTCAGTACATCATTGCCTCGCCAATTCAATTGACTGGTTCACACAGACTAAAAAACAAATTATGATTGTAGTGGTGAACACCTTTGCATAAGGAGAACCTGGCCATTGATATACAGGCCAGGTTTAAACGCACTTTTCTTAGTCGACTTGGAGCGTTTTTTATTAGAAATACTCCACTTGAGCAGCGCAAAGCTCCACAGCCCCAAGTCGACTCTGAAAACTTGTGTGTAAACCGGGCCACAGTCAAACCTGTATATACAAGTGACCATCCCTACATAAGGACCACCTGGCCATTGTGGCCACTGACCCAAGCATTAAAAATCCTGTCTATTTCTATCACTTGCAATCAATCTACTGTGAACATTTTCTTTTGCGCCTTAAGTGGTTTGGCTCTATAGCAACGCTTAACTGTAAGACTAAGATGAAAAAAAAGCTGGAGGGAAACACCATCTTCCGCCTAACATCCTGTCACTTTACAATATTCAAATATCTAGGAAACACACCAAAACAGACAAACAAACACACAGATTGAAAACAATACTTCCATTTTCACGGACAAAGTGACAATGAACTGATGATACCAGTACATAACGTCAGACCATTAAGTTTGCCTTCACAAGCAATCATATCCACCCTATGCTTGATTCTGTAGATTGAATTTCACCCTGTGTTTTGCCACTTTAACTGCTGTATGAGTAAAACCCTTGGCTCTACAACCCATGAGCATTTTATTACACCAACTTTGCTTCAGCAGACTGCTTACGTGGCTATGCAGCCTTCCTGATGAACCCTATGCTTGATTCAGTAGGTTGAATTTCACCCTGTGTTTTGCCACGTTAACTGCTGTATGAGTAAAACCCTTGGCTTTACAATCCATAAACATTTTCTTATGTCCTACTTTGGTTCAGCAGACTGCTTACGTGGCTATCCAGCCTTCCTGATGAACCCTATGCTTGATTCTGTAGGTTAAATTTCAGCCTGACTGTTTTGCCACGTTAACTGCTGTATGAGTAAAACCCTTGGCTCTACAACCCATGGGCATTTTGTTACACCAACTTTGGTTCACCAGACTGCTCACATGGCTTTCCAGCCTTCCTGATGAACCCTATGCTTGATTCAGTAGGTTGAATTTCAGCCTGACTGTTTTGTCACGTTAACTGCTGTATGAGTAAAACCCTTGGCTCTACAACCCGTGAGCATTTTTATTACACCAGCTTGGCTTTACAATCCATAAACATTTTCTTATGTCCAACTTTGGTTCATCAGACTGCTTACGTGGCTTTCCAGCCTTCCTGATAAATTAAAAACCAAATAAGATTGCTTGAAAATGAGGTTAAGTCATGAATTCCAGCCGTTAAAACTCTACATTACCGTATGATTTACTCTATCTTTGCACGGCCCCTATGTAACGGGGTGAGGTTTTAAACCAGGAACACTATTGCACCGCCATAAAACAACATTAACACCAGGCTTTGCGGTCATTTCCCCAAACTAACCTGTCATTACGACAGGAATTATTGACAATTCTGACGGGCGTTGATGTCCCAAGGTTCGTTGAGGTGTAAGAATTTGAGGCTGTAAACGAGATTTTGTCGCCTCTCGCGGCCTGAACTTGCCCTATAATGTCATTACAGCAGCAAAAAAGACAATTGAAGGGATGAGGTTGTTAGTACTTATGTGCAAATCTTGGCAAATTCTGTCAGAACGGCGAAGTAATCTGCATTTATGGCCGAGATAATGAAAGTGTTTTAGGAGGAATGACCTGTTTCTCCAGGGAAATTGTTCTTTTTACAGCAGAAAAGAGTGAAAAGAACTTGATACTGATGAAGAGAGTTGTTCAGGTATTCTGGTGATGCTTTATGTTGTGCTCGCTCAAATGCATCAGTTTGTACATAAAACAGTTTCATGTCATACCTGGGCCATGATAACGCTTATACAGCTTTTCCGGATCGGGTGATACTTTGTGTGATACTTGTGTCTTGTATAATGCTTGCTTCCATGGGATCATTTGAACACTCTTCGGATGAGCTGTGTGCACCACTGTTGTAAATTTTAGTACCATATGAGCTTCCTTATATAAGATATACATCATACATATATGAAGTACATACAGAAGTGTATTAAACAGTGTATACCTTGTTAAGTTGCTTTTCAGAAGATGATCCCAGGATGGGTAACTGAACTTCACCTGCAGAAGATAGTAGGAAGGAAAAGTTTTGTTTTAATCTCATTTTTCAAGATGAAAACACAACAAGTTCAGTCAAATTGCATCTCAAGTTGTTCAAATCCCCTGTTGCCACCAATGTTGTGCCCTTGGGAAAGGCAATTTACGCGACTTTCCTCGCCCCATCCAGGTGTAAAAATGGGTACCTGACTTTGGTTGGGGAGGTAAAAGGCACATGGAAGGAGGCCTTCCAATACTTTGCCCTAAACACAGTGGGTAACCACCCTCTGCTCCTATGGCCTCAAAAAGGCTATGGAACCTTTAACTTTTACCTAACTATCAGTCAACATCAGGGAAGAAGACGTTTGCAAACTGCTTCTGGCGTTGAGAAACAGGCAAGAGATGACATCATGGGAAGGGCGGATTTCCCTAATTGTAGTCCAGTGCTTAATGGTTGGTGACCTTGCCTCTGAACACGAAGGTCATGAGTTCAAATTCCGGCTGTGGTTGCTTATCCAACATGCATGTTACTGGAAAGGGTCACAGTTCGTAGGAAATGACGCAACTAAGCTATGGTCCACTCTTCATGGAACTTGTCAAAAAGACTTATGTCAACTCTCCCATTTCCATTTCCATTTGAAAAATTCCAGAGAAATATTTATGTAAGATTTCTGGAGATCATTACAATAATCTAGAAGATACAAACAAAGCCATAAAGAAGGACACAAGAAAAGGACATCTAAAGTGGGATTCCTTACGACACACAAAGATTCAAGCCAATATTTAAGGGAATTTTCCTGTTTCACTTTATTTGTTGAACCAGGGGAGGTACACTTTTCCATTTCCATTTGCAAAGTTCCCGAGTGATAAGATATACCCTCACTAGAATGTGTCAGAAGATAGAAAGCGTAAAAAGTGTAAAGAAGAGTAAAAAGAGAGGAGTATATCTACAGTACAAGTCACTAACACACATTGATTCAAGTGTACAAGCTCATATTCAAGGGGAATTTCCATTTCCACTGACTTTAAGGTAATTTCCGTTTGCAAAGTACCAGAGCAATTAGAAGCACCTTCACTAGAATGTGTCAGAAGATAGAAAGCCTTAAATAATAACAAGTAAAAGTCATTAGCACTCAGTGACATGTAAAAGCATATGTCAGACTTAAGTTTGCAAGGGTAGACGACAAAAACTTCCCGATATCACAGAGCTAACCCTCGCAGAAATTTATAGCAGGATTTCCCCCAACATCGGCCAGGGACTCTCATCTAGCACAAATGCCTTTGCTCTGCAGGAACCGCTTTAGATAACTCCCAAGCAGTGTGCTAATCTATGGAAATCATCAAACCTACTGTGTCTTTGGGTTTGTTGTACTTGTGAAAAAGAGTTCACTGTACCTATCGAGGAAACCTCCTATTTCCACTTCCATTTGCAAAGTTCCGTAGTGATTAGAAATAACCTCACTAGAATGTGCCAGAAGCTAAAAAACTTTAAAGAGTAACAAGATAGAGGAAATTTGAAGTGTCTGTACAAGTCATCACCACACACAGTCGAGCAAAAGCATCTGTTAGACCTAAGCTCTCAAAGGTAACGACACAGACTTCACAACATCACAGAGCTGAGAAATTTATAGCAGGATTTCTCCGAACAGGGCTCTCTGTCTAGTCATTTAACACAAATGCCTTTGCTTTGCAGGAGAAGCTTTAGATCACTCCCAAGCAGCGTCAAAATGTTATGGGAACTGTAAAACCCTTTACAGCTTTATTGTACTTGTAAAAATATAGTTACCTGTACCTATAAAGAAAATTTCCTATTTCTACTTCCATTTGCAAAGTTCCAGAGTGAATAGAAACACCCTCACTAGAATGTGTCAGAAGCTAGAAAGCCTTTGAGTTAAGAGAGGAGGATATTTGAAGTCATTACCACAGTCAAGCAAAAGCATCTGTTATACTTGGCTTACAAGGATAACGACTCAAACTTCCCAACATCACAGAGCTGAGAAATTTATAGCAGGATTTCTCTGAACAGGACTCTCATTTAACACAAATGCCTCTGCTTTGCAGGAGAAGCTTTACATCACTCCCAAGCAGTGCCAAATTACACGAGAACTGTCGAACCCTTTACAGGTTATTGTACTTGTAAAAAAGAGCTCACTGTGCCTATCAACGTACTAGTAGTTATCTATTTCCATTTCCAATTGCAAAGTTCCAGAGTAATTAGAAGCACCATCACTAGAATGTGTCAGAAAATAAAAAGCCTTAAAGAATAACAAGATAGGAGGATATTTGAAGTACGGTCTGTACATTCAAGTCATTACAACACACAGTCAAGCAAAAGCATCTGTTAGACTTAAGCTCTCAACGGTAACGACACAAACTTCACAAAATCACAGAGCTAAGAAATTTATAGCAGGATTTTTACGAACAGGACTCTCATTTAACACAAATGCCTTTGCTTTGCAAGAGAGACTTTAGATGACTCCCAAGCAGCGTCAAAATGTACGGCAACTGTCAAACCCTCTACAGCTTGACCGTCAATCATGTGGCAACATCTGAAGCGTTTTGCCCATCCCTCAAATCCTAATGGACCCTGCGTCTCATTTTTCCCCGGCATGCGGTCATTTTGTAGGGTATTAGCGGCGGGGAAGCATTCGTTTTGTAAAGAAACAGCCGCTGCGCCGACAATGATTGGAAAGAAGGGTGGAAAAGCGAGGTCGGGTCAACATGAAAAAACGTAAATTAGGTGCCAGCTGTTTAGACAAGGGAGAATGGCCGTTCTTCTTATGGGTAATGCCCCCCTTGGAATTAGCTTTTGATTACTTTCGCCATTATGGCAGATTTCTTTATACTCCGTGCATCTATCACAAACTGTAAGAGACCAAGAAGGTAGTAGACGATTTTGAAAGGCGGCTAGGAAACAAAAACACAAATACAGTTTGATGTTGGCTGCATGAACAAGTTTTTATGATTAGTTTTAAAATCAAAATCTACCACATACAATGTAACATTAAAGACCACACCAATTATTTCATTGTATAGATTGTCCTACATGTAAATGTGGTCATTTTAGTGAAACAATCGATTACCTCTTACACTGTAAACTTTATACCACGCAAAGAAGTTCTATGTTAATATCCCTTTCCAACATAACTGACCTTCAACTACTTAACGACAGTTCATTATGTTTTATTCTGCTACGCGGTTCCACATCACCCTCATACTTACAAAACTGTAATATATTCGACATAGTTCATACTTACATCCATTGTACAGGCAGATTCATTTAATGGTAGATACCAACTTGTACTGTCTATTGTCATTTTCCTTTTATCCATTTTGTATTTATGCATGTCATTATGTCTCTTTGTTGTATGTGTTGAGTAGAAGGCCTCAAATAAGCAAGCGCTTCCTGCCTAATACTCAGTAAACATATACAAATAAAATAAAATGAATTATTTCATTAAAGCTGACGTGAAGTACACATTCAAGTTAAAAAGGCAGGCTTGGGAGAGGTCAAGGATGGAAATCCAGGGCAAGGATGAAAGATAGAACTTAGAATTCTTTCCTCCTTTCTATTGTGTACCAAGGTGCATCAATCAAAAAGTGTATGAGATGTGTGTGCATAGTCAAGTGGTAAGTGACCCTGCCTCTGGACCAAGAGGTTGTGAGTTTGAATTCCGGCTGTGTCGCTCACCCAACATGTTATTGTACACTGCAGGAAAGGGTTACAGTCTTTAGGACAGGAAATTTAATTAAGCCATGGTCCATGGTGAAAAACAATGTTTGAGATCAAGTCATCAGCCTTTTCACATCAAGTCATCAGCCTTTTTTTCATGTTTCAATAACGTCATATCCATACTCTAAGGCCTCAGCTTATTTTCATTAAGTACAAGTTAGAATTTCACAAAGCGATCAACATAAAAACACTGAGGGCTAGTGAAAAACTGATAATTGCCTCCTATTTGATACTGTGTCCACCAGATACAAGATTTCTCTTCAGACTCTGTTAACTTTCAATTCATGTTCATCTTCTAGTTAATGAATACCTTTTTCAATCCTAGAAGAAACAAATGAAATCAGTCTGGCCTAAGCCATAACATACAGCTTTGACTTCTATGCAGAATTTGTATGACTTTGCACTAAGCTCCTGTCAGTTTTGCCTTGTAGTCTTTGTACAAAAATAGATCTGAGACATTTTAGGAGACATGTAAAATCCATCAGGCTTTAGGATAAGGCCATGAACACATCAGAAGGGCAGAAATTGCTTTCTCTACTTCAAACTTTCCTGAAAACTTCAGAGTAGAAATTGCTTTCTTTTTAAAAAAAAACTCTACTGAAAACTTTCCTCTTTTTAATTTAGGCTCTATCTGGCCACCAAAATCAAATTTGATGGTTCTTTCATTTAAAAAAAAAGAGGGCCAGGTTTATGCCTGTGTATACAAAGTTTCAGGCAATACTGTCAGATGCAAGGTTTTTACCTGTTTTGATCTTGAGCTTTTGCCAAATTTTTACCCCCCAAAATGTCTGAAAACCAAGAAAATGGATTGTAATGGCCTAACACTGGCCCTGCTTAAAGACAACGTCACATGCAAATAAAGCCTTAGAGCCAGGTTTATACCTAAGTGGTACACACAGTTTTAGGCAGTCAATACAAGGTTTGCTCTCTTTTTTCATCTTATCAATAACCTCTTGCTTGAAATTCTACAAAACAATCTGTGACAACCATGACAGTACATAAATGTGTGAGGCCTAGCACTGCCTCATAGCTTAAAGGCAACCATCACATGATCCTAATTTCAATAGCTGGGAAGCAAGAATTGTAATGGCCAAGCACTGCCTTGTACCTTAGAGACAATTGTCATGATCTTATTTCAATGTGTTGGGTAAATCTGGCACTATGACAATATCTTCCTTCCCCAGCACCTTTCCTATGCAGGAAAACAAATTCAGTCAGAATTGCCCTGAGGAAGGTGACAGATGGTCACCAAAACGTTGGTTGAATAAATGACTTGGTTGTGTCTCTTTATTCTGTTAAATGATCTGATTTCAATGTGTCAGTAAATCTGCTACTATCCCATTATCTTCCTTCCACAGCACATTTAATTTTCCTCTGTAGATGGAAACATGTCAAACAACAACGGAAGGCCAAAGTGCTCCACTAGCCCCCAGCAACCGAGTTGATACTGCGCCTGTTGAAGTCAGATTACAGTCCAGCCAGGAGGCATACAGGCTATCTCTAACCAATACTTATGCACGGTGGCAGTAAGCTGGTTCTGATATGCCATTTTCCCTATCTTTAATGTGATGCTATCATGCCAGGTTTCTCTGGATGTATTGTCATCGTGTGTGTGGATGCTAGCAGGCAAGATTTTAGTGTAGGCAATATTTTTGAAGGCTATTCCTAGTGTCTCAAACCAATACTTACATATATGCATGGTGGCAGTAGGCTGATTTTTGTAATAAATCCTACCGTTTTCCCCATCTTTGAAGGGATGCTATCATGCCAGGCTTCTGCAAATGTATTGTTACTGTGTGAGTAGATGCTAGAAAGCATACTTTTAGTGTAGGCAATATTTTTGAAAGCTAGTAGTAGTGTCTTTAACCAATCCTTACATGTATGCATGGTGGCAGTAGGCAGATACTGATTATCATTGTAGTAAATCTCACCGTTTTCCCAATCTTTGAAGGGATGATATCATGCCAGGCTTCCGTTATGTGTTGTCACTATATGTGTGACTGTGGATGCAAGCATGCATAATTCTAGGTGGCATTATTTTTGAAGACTCATATTTACAATCATGTATACATGTAGTACAAGAAATACAAGAACTGTAATGCATTGAAGTACAAGTGTTATCAACCCCCTCAGTGATACCCCTTCAGGGGTTGTTAGAGGGTACCTGAAATAAAGATGAAGACCCAGTATTAATGTGCTCAAAAAATTGTTCTAAGACTTGTTTTTTTCCTGAACTAACACATAGCTGAATTCTAAGCTGGAAAAGCAAAGGTGAAAACAGAGTCAGATTCTATACCTCGGTTCACAGCTTGAGGGATATACTATTAGCCAGATTAAAGTTTTCTAGCTGTTTTTCTCTTGTCCCCTTGCTTGCGATGATTTTTGCTTTAAACACCACAGAACCAAGAATATAAATTGGTTTGGCCTTTAAAAAAAAAAACGAAAAGAAGAGCAATGGGTTTCTATTCGCATTACTGTGACCCAAATTCCCACTGGATTGTGCTTCATCTAATCATGTGCAATTCTAATCCAATTAGTAAAGGATTGAGTCATCCACCCCCTGATAAAATGAACAGTAATCTCTTCTCTCAAATGGGAACGCCCCATCTCTCCATGCAGCGTTATCGCCAGGCCTTTTCAGCATAGCGGCCCCCTATATGCTGCAATTTGGGCCCCCTATGCTGTGATTTGGACCCCTATGCTGTGTTTCAACCAGCATAGGGGTGTTTCTTTCTGGGAAGAACCTTGAAGTCATAAATCTTATAAAAAGTTCATATTTGGCTTTAGAATGAGGCTGTGACAGAGGAAAAACTTTACTTCGCAAAATTTATCCCTCAAAATGCAGGAAATAGTATCTCATTGGGTTATGAATTTACAAACTTTTTCCAGGGGAACATGCCAGACTCCCTACTCTGGTCATAACTTTGGCACTCTGCGTGTGACTTGCACCACGCTTGGACTTATGTATATGTGAAAAAATTCTGTTGAGAACACTGTCTATGGAAGATGTTTTAGAGAGCAGTATTTAATCACAAAAGACGGAACAACAGGTGTGCCTGCATGGTCATTCCCACTTTTCTGTGAGAAACTCGGAGGGCAATGTCCTAGGTTTGAACTGTTTCAAACTTTTTTAAAATCAGACCACAGTAATTTTGGCAAGACAGCTTCTGCTACTGATGGTAGGTATAACTTGAAAAAAATCATAAATCAAGAGTAAACACTGTAATGCACTAGGATTTGAAGGTAGAACCTCACAAAAATTATATACTGCAACAGTGAATATCATTAGAATTACGTGAAATACGTGAAATTAAGTCAAATACGTGAAGCAGACTACATGATTGTATATTTGGTATCTGTATCAATATAGCTGGTATAAACAATCTTCGGCGTAACAACACCAGTGTTTTACATGTATTTACAATATGTTTTCGAAAACTTCTTCTTTTGTTGACGAAAATTGAAGCGTACGGATGTCATCCATAATCAAGTCAACATGGGCTAAGGTATACTGCGTGGTAAAAATTGGCATAATATTAAGAAGAAAAGACATGAAAACGCTCTACATTTAGCTGGTGTGTGCTGGTGTGAATGGTGGTTATACCGGCTATATTGACACAGATACGTACATTGAAATCCTCAAATGTACAAAAATCCCTCAGCATATTGAGAAACGAAGTTTCACCACAGATAAGGCAGAAATTGGCAGAAATGTGCACCTGTGTCTGACAGTAATATGATAACAATGTCTGCAAATCTTCAGCTCTGACAGATGAACGCCGTCTACTGACAGTGACAAACGACCCTGTCACTACGCCTTCCCATGACAAATGCCAAACTACCGAAAGATTTAGGGTATCGTCGAGAACACAGCCGGCTGAGGGATCATTTTGTATTAGATTTATGACTTGTGAATTTTCAAGAAAAATTTATTCTGCAATTATGACTGGCTGGGATTTTTTTCTTATTACACAATTGTCACCACTAACAAGATGTAAAGGCAACTTGAAGTCAAAAACCTCAAGGAAAAGCGGCCTGCAGGCTAATTTGAGCTTCTCATGAATAAACGAATTTCATTTTAAGCTTCAAACTTCTCATAAATAAACAAACTAAGGTTCAAACAAATTCAAACAAACAAAAGGGCTACTTCAATAGTTTTCTCGGAAACATCAATATTCAAGACATGATCAACTCATACTAACATTAATATTTTCAAGAAATGTGTTAATTTTTCTTAATTATTGCGACTTATTATTTCCATTTTTCTAAGAGGCGTTTAGATATGCTAGATTTCCTACCAGCAAGACACCACCATAAAATTTCCATTATGTTAATTTTGAAAATGTCAGATTGCTCGTTAACATGCAAATATGTATTTATAACACTTAACTATGACGATGTTGATATACAACAAATGATGATTTATGATAATGTTGTCATTAACATGATAAGAGTGATATTTGATGTCATTTATCTATATCTGTTCTGACAACACACTTCCCATCATTAGTGACCGTAAGGTTATATTACCTGGTATAAATCATATATAATCATTAATTTCAGCAATTATGACATGAATATCATATTATATCAGACAACTCATAAATTATGTCAGACTGTTCTTGAGGGCACCTTGATTTGATTTGAGTTTGTGGGGAGGTCATCAAGTATACTGATTTTCAGGGGATACTTTCATTCACTTTATCTTCATGGTAGCAAAATTTCATGGTGTCAGGAAAATGGACATTATCACTGAACTTTAACTTTACGGTGGTGGCAAGTGATTTACAGAATGGATGTTAGAGGGAATCATAAATAATAACAGCAGTTTTTTTTCACGGTCCGTGATGATAAGTTCATGGTACAGAGGTGACCATGAAAACAGTGAACATAAAGTTACTGTAACAGTGAAAGAAACAGGAATTACAATTACAAATCTAAGTTCTTTGTACGTGGGAATTTGACCATTAAGTGGAAAAAAATTGACCATTGAGTAAAAGAAGTTGACTATTGAGTGAAAAAAATGACTAAATAAAAGTAAACACTGAAATATGCTTCTACTGATGATGACACAAAAAGATGTACCAATTTCTTATACAAAAACCTCAATATTCTTCAAGAAATTTGACTCCATACTAAAGAAATTCACCTTTTCCCAGACGTTCCTAAGGTTCTCATCATTTAAGACTAAGTACACAAAATTCAATGTAAACACTGATGATGATACACATAATCAATATAAAAACCACAATATTCTTTAAGTAATTCTACTACGTACAGAAAAAATTCACCTTTTCTCTGATACTCCTAAAGTTCTCATCATTAGTAATCACCCCGACAATCAATAGACTTCCCCTGAGGTAGCGCTGGAATTGGACCATCAATACAGCAACTTTCCTGGACGACCGCCAAGTCATTACCCATTGCTTCATTATCTATCTATCTCTCTTTCTACTTTTAATGGCCTTTCACAAAAGTGAGGCATGCAGGACTTAATCATTCCAGTCTAAAGCCACACCAAATTCATAAAGCTTAACTGAAATATAAATTTGAAAACATACAGTCAAGTTTAGTTCAATTCAATTTCCTGGTTCTAGAACTTAAGAAATTGATGAACTGGAATTTGATATCAATTTAAAAACTTTAAGATAGTTCACACCAATTCAATTTCTTGGTTCTAGGATTTACCTTTTAAAGATTTAGGATTTAAAGATGCTGATCTGGAATATCAACAGGAAAACAGAAGCTAAGAGGAAAGTCTGTACCTTGTTACACACATTATAAGAGAGTAAAGTCATTACCTATTGCTTCATTATCGCGCAAT
Organism: Branchiostoma lanceolatum; assembly: GCF_035083965.1. Taxonomy (NCBI): domain Eukaryota; kingdom Metazoa; phylum Chordata; class Leptocardii; order Amphioxiformes; family Branchiostomatidae; genus Branchiostoma; species Branchiostoma lanceolatum. The sequence continues at coordinate 14,262,200 of NC_089737.1, read as the reverse complement.
CTCTACTTTTAATGGTCTTTCACAACAGTGGGGCATGCAGGACTTAATCATTCCAGTCTAAAGCCACACCAATTTCATAATGCCAAACAGGAATATCAATTTAAAGAGATAGTACACACCAATTCAATTTCTTGGTTATAGAACCTAAAAATGACTTGAGCTGGAACATCAATTTGAAAAGATAGTTCACACACATTCAATTACTTCATCCATGTTTTTTTGGCTCTAAGATTCAAAAGGCTGAACTAGAAAACTATAAGAAAGAAATAGTCTGCAGGAAATCTGTAACCTATAGATACCCACAGTTATGCTGCGGTGTTGCAGAGTTTTTTTAAGCATTTAACAGCTGCAGCAAAAAAGTTAAGCACCCCCAAGACAAACTGACGATACACAAAACTCTTACTAATCATCATGTAGTCACAGTGAGCTTGGAGAATGGAATTTGCTGGTTGGTTTGGCTGTGATAGCACAGTGTTACAGAGCTTTTTTCAGCATTTAACAGCTACAGATAAAAAAAAGTTAAGCACCCCAAGACAAACTGGTGGTACACAAAACTCTTACTAATCATCATGTAGCACACAGAGCTCGGAGAATGGAATTTGCTCGTTGGGTGGGCTTCAATGGTGCGGTGTTGCAGAGGTTTATTTAGCATTTAAAAACAGCTACAGCAAAAAAAGTTAACTTAAACCACATGGCACCCACAAGAAAAACTGACGATATTCATCGTCATGTAACACACAGTGCACTCAGAGAATGGAATTTGCTGGTTGGATGGGATTCGATGGTCAGGAGTGGTGTCGCAAAGTTTTTGTAAGAATTTAACAGCTACAGTAAAAAAAAAGTTTAAGCACCCACAAGACAAACTGACGATACACCAAACTCTTACTAATCATCATGTAGCACACAGAGAGCTTGGAGAATGAAATTTGCTGGTTGGGTGGGCTTCGATGGCTCGGTGTCACCGTGTTGTGCTTAATCCATGGCATCATTATCTTGACTGTAATGACTTGGTTAAATCAGATGAACTGCACTTTGGAAGTCCTCCAAGTAATTTAACTCAGCGCTTGAAGGAATACTTAAGTCAGACTTGGAAATGTTTCAACAACTTAACAAAGACTTGAGGCTTATTGGGGCGAGGGAATATATAAGGCCTATTGTCCGATTATGTAGTGTTAATTGATATTAATGTCGTTGAAATATCTATATTCTATATCTGTAATATTCATCCTTTGGTGTAACATACCAGCTTTGAAGGAATATACTAGTCAGACTTGGAACTGTTTCAAGAACTTAACAAAGACTTGAGGCAAGGGAATATATAAGGCCTATTGTCCAATTATGTACTTAACTGTTATTAATGTCATTGAAATATCTGTATATTCTATATCTGTAATATCAAGCCTCACTACGGTCATCCTTCAGTGTAACACTAGCAGCTTTCTAGGAATACTAGTCAGAGTTGGAAATGTTTCAACTTAACAAAGACTTGAGGCTGGCTATATATAAGGCCTGTTGTCCGATTATGTACTTACTTGATACTAATGTCATTGAAATATCTGTATCTATACCTGTAATATTCATTCTTTGGTGTAACAAACCAGCTTTGAAGGAATTTACTTGTCAGACTTGGAAATATTTCAAGAACTTAACAAAGACTTAAGGCTTATTGAGGTGAGGGAACATATAAGCCTATTATCCGATTATGTACTTACTAGTAACTTATTAACGTCATTGAAATATCTGTATGTCAGGCTCTGTAATATTCATTCAGCGTTGTAGGAATACTAATCAGACTTGGAAATGGTTCAAGAACTTAACAAAGACTTGAGGCAAGGGAAAATATAAGGCCTATTGTCCGATCATGTGCTTACTTGGTATTAACGTCATATTGAAATATATATCTTATATCAGAAAGCCTGTACAGCTATCCGTTAGTGTAACACAACAGCTTGGCAGGAATGCCAGTCAAACTTGGAAATAGTTCAAAAACGTAACAAAGACTTGAGGCAAGGGAATATATAAGGCCTATTGTCCGATTATGTACTTACTTGATATTAATGTCATTGAAAAATCTGTATCTATATCAGTAATATTAAGCCTCACTACAGTCATCCTTCAGTGTAACACTAACAGCTTTCTAGGAATACTAGTCAGACTTGGAAATGTTTCTATCAGCAACTTAACAATATAAGGCCTATTGTATGGGATTTTGTACTTACTTGTTAATAATGTAATTGAAATATCTGTATCTATATCAGTGTAATATTAAGCCTGTACAGCTATCCTATGATGTAACACACCAGCTTTACAGGAATACTAGTCAGACTTGGAAATGATTCAACAACTTATCAAAGGCTTGTGGCAAGGGCATATATAAGGCCTATTGTCCGATTATGTACTTACTTGATATTAACTTCAATGAATTATCTGAGTCTTTATCTGTATCTCATCTCTGTAATATTAAGCCTGTACAGCCATCCTTTGATGTAACACACCAGCTTTGCGGGAATCCTTGTCAGACTTGGAAATGTTTCAACAATTTAACAGAGACCTGAGGCAAGGGAATTTATAAGGCCTAGTGTCCGATTATGCACTTACTTGTTATTAATGTCAATGAAATATCTGAGTCTGTATCTGTATCAGTAATGTTGAGCATGAATAACTGCCCTTTGGTGTAACACACCAGCTTTGCCCTTACTGTATAAATCCGGTATGTTATGCCTTAAGGATGTCTAGCAGTACCAGTTATGTGATAAAACAGACAAATCATGGTAAGAGATACGCCAAATATAATTACTCAAGCAACTGAATAAGATTTTGAAACAGTCAGACGTTTCAGACGTCTGTTTCAAATTCTTATCAAGTTGCTCGAGTAATTATTTTTGGCGTATCTTATTACCTGGATGTCTAACCTTCATCAACGTATGGTTAGAGATAGTGAAGTCAAGATTGATTTGGATGTTAACCTACGTATGTCTGAGTAGATTGAGGATTTGTCTAGACATACCATAAGAGGAAAGCGAAGGGGGAATACATCTACTTGAAGTAACCACAGCTGAGAGCAATCAAGCTGCAAAGTTGACGATTAACTGAGCTTCAATACTCATGAGTTCATCCAAGTTACTTCCAGCAAACCAGAGGCCCTGTGTTTGAGGAGAGTCAAACCTCACACACATTAAAGAACCCACCACACTTAGCAATGATCAAGAGTGGTAAAAGGTCCATCCCGGTTTGAGTGGATCAAACCTTACAGTCTGTTTTTTATGCAGCTTGCACATACTGTATAGTGTATAGTGTATACTGAATATGTGTATTGCACCTTAAATCTGTATACCAGTTATGTAATAAAACAATGGCTACAAACAATAAATCACAATGTATGTGTGAATTGCATGTACGTTTGTCTAGACAGTCAGTCAGTCGGAAGTAAGTGGGAAATAATCCCCATCAAGTAACCACAGCTGAGAGGAAACAAGCCCTAATAGTCGACTATTAACTGAACTTCACTGCTAATGACTTCATCCAAGTTCCTTCCGGAACAATCAATATGGAGATGACCTATACACCAGGAGGGCTTCTCTGCTCTATTCTATTTCTAGACAACGTACAGATTGCTTATCGGAAATTGGAGATCTTGAACCGTCTAGGTTTTTTTTTTTACTTTGTTCCAATTTTGCCTGAAGGTCTGCACCTGACAGAGGGCACGGAAGGTCAAATCCATGAGAAAGTCTGTTTTTATCATCAACCATCTTCAGACTCTGGCCTGATTTATGGACAAGTTTATTTAGTTGGACTTGGGGCTCTGTGTGTGGAGCTTTGGGCTGCTTGAGTGGAGTTTTTCTACTGGAAAATGCTACTTGAGCGGCCTAGAGTTCTCCTTGCACAGCCCTGAGTTGACTCCAGTCCAAGTCTACATGAAAATGTGTGTTAATCGGTTCTCATTCAGTGAAGCTGAAATGTGTTGCCATTTTTCATCAAAATACAACATCCAAAACCCTGACTTTTTCTGTTGTCTAAATGTGATATGTTCAGTCGCCTGATAAATGCATCTTTAGCTACGTTTAAGAAGGATGGATAAAATTTTGAAACAGACGTTTCAGACAGCATTCGCTGTCTTTCGTCAGTGACCAAAGGGAAGAACTGGAGGACCAGGTTTTACACCAAAACCCAAGTCATCTTCCTTCTTATAACTCAGGATGCGACTTAACCTGCTAGAGGGCTTGTAGAGGTCAAATCAATAAGCAATTCTGCTTTTCCATCAGCCTTCATCTTTAAACATATATGGTATTCAGGGAAGGTGTTATTTTTCCCAGTTGTGTGTTATTTTTCCTCAAAATATGATGCAAAAAGCAATTTTCTGCAATACAGAATAAAAAGTCATTAACTCATCTGGATTAAATTTTGAGTATCTTTTGCTTGAATGAATTTTGTATTGTGTATCTTATAACCTGTATGTCTAACCTTCATTGGTTCACTTCCTGAATTGCTTTTTTCATCAATGTTCATGCAGTACTCTCATGACAAATGTGATATCTTTGATAACATACAATATACCTAGTGTATCTTTTGACAAACACCCAAATCATTGGTTCAACTTTCTTTTCGAAAACCAATTCAGAATAACTTTTGAGCCATCCACTCAAAAAATCTGCACAAACCATTTCATCAGTGATACAGTCTACCGTAAAATTCCTATTTACGTACGCACCCCTCCTAACGTACGCACCCCCGATTTGGGGACGATTGCGGGCCTTACTCAGTGAGTTGAAACGTTCAGGGGAAAAACCCTCCTAACGTACGCACCCCCTCTGCAGCATTTCGGTGGATAGTTAGAGGTTGACATGATCATCCTTCCGATGAAAGGGTTACTGAGAAAATGTTTCTGGGTAGAAAATGTCAAACAATTTAAATTATATGTATTATTTATTCTTTATTACTGATTGATTGTGTGGTAGCATTCCACACTTGATTTGCATGAAGATGTACCGCACTCTCAAGCTGATATGCGATTTTTACGAGGAAGAACCCCTCCTAACGTACGCACCCCGACTTTGGCGTCGGCTTGGAGCACCTGCTTGCGACTTGAAAAGTTAAAAAAGTGCGTACGTAAATAGGGATTTTACGGTAGATACAGTACCACAGAGTACTTGACAAATCATGGAAAATTTGAAGTTGGTGACCTAATTCTGGTGTATACTGCAGCCCACATACAGGGAGGATATCTCATAATTCAGTCATTTCAATGTGGGGCAGAAAAATCAATCGCTGACCTAGAAGCACACGCTGGGCTCGAATATGGCGTGACAAACGCTGTTGAACCATCTTCAAAATTCAAATGCTCTGCGAAGACCAAAGTTGACCATCTTCTCAACGGAAAACAAATGACTTAGACATCGCTGACAGTGTACACTGATGTAATATGATTTCTATTGCAAAATTTGTATGATGTAAGTTTAACTTTGAAAATATGCTTCCTCGCTTCATTGTAGACCTGAAACATCAACTCTCATTATTCTGTCAGGTACCGTAATACCACAACAATAACAGAATTATGGTATTATTGAGGACTTCTCAAGAATGTCTTAACCTTTAGCACCCTGAAGTAGCCATTCGGCACCCCTTTCTCCATTAGCTACAGAGTTAGGCAGCAGGGAGAAGGTTAAGATACCTCAGGGATTACTGATGCAGCATTAGTAGCATCCTTTGCAAAGATTGTATGCTAGATGCAGGAAGTATTAGTGCAGACAATTTTCAACCTGTCCCTCAGCCATAAATACAGATTGAAGTTGTAACTTTGCCCTGGTTGTTGAACGTAGCTACAGATAGATATATAGAATGTCTTTAAAAAGAATGTCTGAAGTTTGCATGTCTCTGTGATTATTGATGGGTTTCTTTGATTTCACACTATTTTTCAAATCTCATTTGCAAAGCTTATATGTAAGAAGCAGCATCTCCTAGCACTGTTCTAGACAATTTTTCGCTTGTCACTCAGTGATGAATACAGCAGTTGTAATTCAGCCCTGGTTGTTGAACGTAGTTACAGATATATAGTACAATCTGTTGCACATAAAACTCATGCTCTGCCTGGTAATGGAAAACCACAAATCATCCGCTTGCATCGTGGAGACGTAATGAACAACTCTTATTCAGGACATCAGCAGTTCTACAGTGATTTAGGACTGTCTGGGAGGAACTAGTTCATTTTTGGTCCCTCTTGCAAGGTTTTATACCTTAGGGATGAGTATAGGGATGTTATGTTAGCTGTCGTAATTCCGGTGGGAAGCTTACGGCCGCCACATAAAAAAAAACAGTGTTATTGAGGTCTCCTCAAGAATGTCTTGAACACCTGGATATCCAAAGTGTGCATACCTCAGGGATTACTGAGTTCATTTTTGGTCCCTCTTGAAAGGTTCTTATACCTTAGGGATGAGAATAGGGATGTTATGTTAGCTGTAATTCCGGTGGAAGTCTACAACCGCCACAATATAAAAAAGGGGTTACTATGGCCTTCTCAAGAATGTCTTGAACACCTGGATATCTGGAGTGTCCGTACTTCAGGGATTACTGAGTTAATTTTTGGTCCCTCTTGCAAAGTTTTATACCTTTGGGAGATGAATAGACATGTAACTTTGACTCTCATAATTCCGGTGGGTACTCTACAACCACCAAATTAGGAAACCAGTGTTATAGAGGTCTCCTCAAGAATGTCTTGAACACCTGGATATCTGGAGTGTGCATCCCTTGGGGATTAACGATGCTGCATTGGTAAATCTTTTTAGATTCCTTGTTTTCTAGTGTTAAACACTAGCAGTCTTACTCTTTTGTGTGATGCGTGGAGGACTTTGACTTTAACTTTGAATAATAAATACCTACTTACGCCAAAAGACATGCAACTTGATAATGTTCTTTTCTTCTTGGAAACATTCTAAAAATTGTTTCAAATTTTATCCAGTTGCTTGAGTAACTGTCTTCTGGCATATCTTATCACCTGGATGTCTAACCTTCATCAATGTAAATGGCTAATCACTTTATTGGACCAGGTTTAAACAGAAATAACAACAGTTTACAATTCAGAACCCTGGACAACTATTGTAAAATGACTGTCTCCCAATTTAGGTGTAAGAGGAACTTAAAACAGTTCCTCACGAAATGTGAATATATCAAATCACTGTGAACATTTCTGAATTAACAGTATTAGAAATTTAATAAAAAACATGGCCAAGTCTATATCCCTCCTCATCAAGTTCCTTGTGATAAAAATACTCATAAAACACAAGAAGTGCCAGCAAATTGACAGGTCAAACTTTAACACTCTCCCAGAAACACAATTATAGTACCAGTAATGGTGCGGAAAGGCAAACCGTCAGGCAATGATTGGGCATCGCGGTGAGCTTATCTGGTTTCCTCCTATCTAAATAGGCATTCACTGAAGCCATGATGGGCACTAATGAACTGTTAACGCTTCTCCCCAAAGCACGATTATCCTAATAGCGCAAAACATCTGCTGAACCGAAGAGAAACGACTCCATTCCCTGACCTCTTTGTCAAAGGGCACATCTGTCCTCCGCGTAATATCTCCACCATCTAGGTATCTCATCCCGTGTTAAAAGTTTGTAATGGATATCTGGAGCTAAAATAGCTTGGTGGTTCACAGAAGCAGAAGCTATTAAAGATGACCTGGAACTGACAGCATTCGTTACCACGCGACCCCCAGGCCAAATTGGGGTTAACCACGTGAGATTATGCCATGAGCTAGTCTGATCAGAACTGTTACGAACTCATAACAGAAGCCTGAATGGGAAAATGAAACTTACTTGGAAAACCAGATAAAGGGATAGATGGAGGAATTGAGAAAGGGGCAAGAAGGTAAAGATGGAGAGAGAGAGAGAGAGAGAGAGAGAGAGAGAGAGAGAGGGGGAGAGAGAGAGAGAGAGAGAGAGAGAGAGAGAGAGAGAGAGAGAGAAAGATAGAGAGTTATGGATTGATAGAGGCTAAATTGGGGTTAACCACGTAGGATTATGCCGCGAGCTACTCTGATCAGAACTGTTACAAACTCATAACAGAAGCCTGGATGGAAAAATGAGCTTTATAAAAAGCTAGATAAGGAGATAGATGGAGGGATAAGAAAGTAAAGATGGAGAAAAAGCAAAAGAGAGAGAGAGAGAAAGGGAGAGACAGAGATGGCGAAAGGGAGAGACAGAGAAAGGGAGAGACTGAGAGAGAGAGAGTTATGGATTGATAGAGGCTAAATTGGGGTTAACCACCTAGGATTAGACCATGTGCTGTTCTGATCAGAATTGTTACAAACTCATGGGATGGCAAAATGAGCTTTATAAATAAGGAGATGGAGAGGAAAAGAGAAAGAGGGAAAGACAGAAAGACAGAAAGGAGAGAGAGGAGAGAGAAAGGAGAGAGAGAGAGAGGGAGAGAGGAGAGAGGGAGAGAGAGAGAGAGAGAGAGAGAGAGAGAGAGAGAGAGAGAGGGAGAGAGGAGAGGATATAGAGGGAAAGGGGAGAGAGACAGAGAGAGGAGAGAGAGAGAGAGAGAGAGAGGGGCGAGAGTGGGGATGGAAGGATCCCAGGACATGATTGAGTTCCATATCATCAATATTCAGATTGCCTCATGAACTTTCTTGATGAACCAGTCCTTAGAAAACCAGGGACATGCTTTGCAACAAGCCAGAGAAAAAAAATGTGCAGGATTCAGTCATCTTAATTCGCCTCAGAAACAGCAATCTCAGAGATCTACAGAGTAATCTGAGGATAATGAAGTTAGATAAGATGGATCAATCATTGTCAAAATTTGGGTCAACTGATGGAACAGTCACTAGATGGTAGATTACTGGTTAATCAAGGCTTTAACGCAGCACCTGCAGCCTTTAGAAAACACTAACCATCATCATCATCTATCGGCTTGTATCACTCACTCTCACTCACTCACGACCGATGACCTCAGTAGTCATTTTCAAAATTTTGAAACAGAAATTAATCCAGTTGCTTGAGTAACTATTTTTGGCGTACCTTATTACCTGGATGTCTAACTTTCATAAACCTAAGTTTAAAAGTAGTCCCTCACAGACCTAACCTGGTTCAAGATTGATTTACAAGTGACGCAGATATCACAGTTCATAACTCCAATAAAACTCTGGCTGCACGATTAAAGATATCCCACATTTCAGGATAATTTCACCCTTAGGACGTTGGAGGCAATGCTTGTCCCTCATACTGGATGCAAGACCAAGGCCATTCCAACACAGAGGACAAGCTCAGCTACAATGTACATGTACATGTACTCTCTATGGGTTTCATAATCAATAGATACATGCTTATACAGCTTATACCTTATCGTACAGTGAGAGCTGCCCAAGGAGACCACAGTTACCCAGGGGACTGATAAAATCTGATCCATGTGGACAAGTGGTTACTATAGACAGGATTCTTAATACTTGTATCAATGCAAGAATTATCAAGGGACCACCAAAAAGTGGTCACATTGACCAGGTGGTCATTATGAAGAGGCACACTTGTACAGGTTTGACTGTATGCTGAAGAAGAAAAAATGCTTCTGAGCATAATGCTTATCATCGCAGAAAAAAATGGCAGAAAACAGTCATACAAAATTGGCAGATTAAAATAAAAGTCTCATGCAAAAGCCTGTCAGTGAACCTAATGCTCCACACGATATCAGAGAAAGAATGCAGTAAATTGATTGCTAAATATACAACAGAATCTAAATCAGATGCAAAGTTTCCAAAAGCATAAAAGTGCTACAAATACAGTAGACTAGAGTCATGGCCGTAAAATTCATGACCATACATATACATGTACCTAATCACATATGAAAACACTTAACACATAAACGCACCAATGAGTAAAACAATTTAAATGATAATAAACTGATAATAAATCTGAACTAAAACACAAAATATCACTCCCAAGAGCCCAATAAAGTATCTCCTGGTCTGAACTGGCAGATGATAACATGAAAACAGAGTCAAAAGTCTGTACCTTGGTACGCACAGTTTCTTGGAGTGAATTTGGTCAGCTTTAAGTTTTCCTACCAGCCCTGGCTGCTTTCATGTTGCACTTTTGCTATAGACTTTACATTTATATTTATAAAATGCTTGAGAACCAATGATATAAATCAATTGGACCTCAAAGGACATTCTACAGTTTACAGATCACATTTTTCTAGCTTTTAAATTTCCTGTTGTTTTTGTGACTTTTTTTGCAAACCACTTAGTCTTTGATAGTCAATTATTTCCTTACTATAACATACTTTTTGATATCTCGTTCTAAAATGTAACATTAACATAATTACCTGATATGTAACAAATGTAAAATTGTCAAAAACATGTGCAAAATTGTCAAAAACAAGTGCTTCAAAACACACGAGGCTCATATCCATCGAATTAATCACCATACACGTTCTTCATGACATCTGAAAACGCTTAACACATAAACGCACCAATGTGTTTAACCATTACGGTGATAATAAACTGATGATAAAACCAAGTCTCTACACAAAGATGAGTCCCCAGAGTAAGATAAAGCCTCCCTGGCCTGCTTTAATGTACTGTAGTCAGGTTATGGATAGGGTCGGAATGGCCCAAGTAGGGCATGCATTGCGCCAATGATTAGCACCATTTATTTTGACCCTCAAAATCCTATCACCAGGGACCAGACTGGGTAGGGTTAATCTCTAAACCCTGAGGTCAGGCGGAACTCATTGTTGCGAAGTCCAGTTGGATTGCCAAGTACCGCACCCCGACCAATCGAATCACATGAATCGTATTGAAACTCAGATTCGTATCAGCCATGACCCGACAAATCGCTTTCTAACTTGCGTTAACGAATACATCTGACCAAAGAAATTCACCAGTGAGATGGTGGAAGGTGTCAGCTTCCAAAAGACGTTTTCAGATTGACAATTTTGGCACTTTGGAAGTAATTGAATCCGCCCGTGATTTAACGTTTAGAGAAAAGTAGTAGAAACTAGAACTTAAATCACGGATGGATTCAATCACTTCCAACGTGCCAAAATTGTTAATCTGAAAACGTATTTTGGAAGCTGACACCTTCCACCATCTCACTGGCGAGTTTGTTTTGTCAGATTTAGTCCTTAACGCAAGTTAGAAAGCGATTTGTTGGGTCATGGCTGAATCGAATCTGAGTTTCAATGCAATCGATTGGTCGGGTGGTACCGGGAGATTTGTTTCTGGATCAGAGTTGAAATCTAAGTTCCAACATACACCTCAATGAAAAGCGGCCTGCAGGCTGATTTGAGCTTGTTATGAACAAATGAAGGTTCAAACAAACAAATATTTCTGATCAGAGTTGAAATGTTAGTTCCAACCGGAACAAAATTGGACTCACCGGAATTTTGGACTGACCTTACTTGACAAAGACTATCAAGAATTTGGGTAAGTCCAATTTTTTGTGTTGGAAATTATGTAGCTCATAGTTGAACCCTGATCCAGCATGACTTCTACCAACACAGATGAACTGTCAAGTTAATGCAGGGGTTAGGTGAGAAAGGTTGTTCAAAATCACAATAAGGCCACACTGATCAATTGTATGGATTGTATCTGCATCAAAATCAGCACCATTTTTGTTTTGGATCCTCCAGAAAGCATGGGTTGTCTGCATTTATATACCTTAAGTCTAAATAAACATTAAGTTAACTGTTTATTCATGTTTCTGTCATCATTGGAGACCATGGGTTACTTTTTTTTAATTCTTCAGGTACAGGTACATAGGCCTCTGCACCAGTACCTGTACCTGATGTAATTTCTAGGTACAAATCCTAAGTGTCTACAAATAGTGTGGCCTTTCATTCAGGCCTATGAAACCAAGCCCTAGGACACACTCAATGTGCAATACCTCCAAGAATAACTAGAGGGCGCTGCTATGTACATTCCATTGCTCCCCCATAGAGCACATCTAATTCCAGCACCACAGCTACACATCATCCGCTGTCCATTAGTCTCCTTCCTTTATCTCACTTTTTACGCTGCTGTGAAAATTGCCACGGCTCTTAGCCAGGCTTGACACCCAATTCCTGCAAAGCGTCGTTGACAAATCGGCTCTTAGAAAAAACATGGCAGTAAACGGCGGTGATCAGTATACATGTGTCACATAGGGCCATGTGTTTGGACACAGTTTATGCTTGTCAGTACAAAAAAATGTAGGTAAAGTCAGCTCTTATGCGTACTAAAACTGCTACATTTTCTAAAGAATTGCAACTTAAACTACTAATGCGGCATTAGTAATCCTTGAGGTACAGAATGTATGCACACTTCAGGTATCCAGGTGTTCAAGGCATTCTTGAGAAGGCCTCGATAAGATTATATTTGTAATACGGCAGTCTTAGTCAAGAGTAACCAGTAGAGTTATGCCTTATGTAAAGTCATTGGAGAGGTTTTCAGAACAATCAGAATTCAGCACCAAGGACAGGCCTGTTGTTGTGAACTTCTTCACTGGTGATTTGACTGGTGAAATGACAAGCTACTATTCGAGGAATTGATAATCTATTTATCATTGTAGATGGTGTACATGTCACTAAGTGAAAACAAGCATACCGGAAAATAATACATGTTAAAGGGAAATGAGTTGAGGATACCAGTTTAACACACACCACTACCGGTGAACTATCCCCCTAGCCGCCTGCAAAAAGGTTGTGTGACCCAAGGGCTATAGACGCAGAGATGGGCACTGCCCTATGCACCATCTAGTGCAGGAAGGACTTTAACTTTAACTCTATCACCAAAGACTTTAAAAATGGTACATACTGCTTTCTCTACTTAGCACTCAGTATTTTGGAAAGAATATCAGTTGAGCACACACCACTAGCAGTGGACAAGCCCCTTATGCTAGGGTCACATTTCCAACCCGGGGCCCGGCCGGGCAGCTGGTGAGAACGAAAACTATGACATAAAAGACAACAAAACACACAAAATGTTTAAAAATTATTCCTTACAATACGTTATGTATATCCTTGATATGCGTCTTTTATTCTTTGTTTTCTCAAACAGCCCGGCCGGGCCCCGGCTTTGAAATGTGACCGAAGCATAAGCCAGCTGCAAAAAGTTGTATGGCCCAAGGGCTATTGAAGCAGAAATGGGCACTGCCCTATGCACCATCTAGTACAGGAAGGACTTTGACTTTACCAGCACAGCCCTCTGAACTTCAGGAATTCTTGAAGGGTGTCAAGACTAGTAATAAGGTGAATTGTAGGATCAATGGCAACAGTACATATTCAAGTCACACTTTCTCAAAACCCCAACAGGTTTAGCTGATTATAAGTTGAAATTGAAAGTTAAAGACTTAGGAAGGGGAAAGTGCTTCAGCATACCAGTGGTGTCTATTCCGATCTATATGCCATTCCAGGAGAGAGATGCTTTGAATGCAAAATGGTTTACTGTGATTCCTGAAAACAAGGAAAATGAGAGTTTCTTATGAACACCTTCAAGGTTACAGTATTGACTGAAAGAAGAAAAATATCAACAACAAAAAAAATGATTAAGAAATTTTGAAAATTATATGAGACAATCCTGATCGACACTCTAAAGCAACTTAAATGGCCAAGGTATCCCTATACTAAATCTCAGTAGGGGTGACTCAGAAATTCTCAGGTCATTCAGTTGTAATACCAGGGCACAGGAGGCCAAAGTATAAAGTTTTCATCTCAAAATGGCCCAAAAAATATCACCATTTTAAAACCCTAAATAGAATGTGAAAAAAATATATGGCATGGAGTGACATGTAATCATGTATGGCTGTTGGTTATTGTGCTTGAAAAAATGATAAATCAAATGGTCAACAAGAAAACAGAGTCTAACAGGAAAGTTTGTAACTTGGTTCACACAGGATCAGGGATTGAACAGTCAGATTCAAGTCATATTGCCATATTGTTAACAATATAAATAAAATCTGTGAATATACACATTTAATTATTCAAACAACAAAACAATGACATAAACACAATGACTTGACACAAATGTGATTCTTTATAATAAAAAATACATACACCTTCATTCTATATTTGACTCAATTCCTGGACATACAAGGCTCAGTCGCTAAACCATTATTCAAAGCCAAACACAGCTAAATCATGATCAGTCACGATGTTGTTACAAGGACAGTCAAGTGCCCCCATGGAGGGATGATGTATGTAGTGAAGGATGGAACACTGATGGCTGAAGTTCATGTGCAAGCACACACTCATCACACCCCATACCCGTGTCAGCGGGTGGGGAAGGTGCCAAGATTTAATCGGCCGTGACATTGGGACTTAGCTCACGTCAATTTATCATCTCAATTTATCATTTATCACCAACGTTCTTGGACATTATAAACTTTTAAGCCAGAATTTAGTTTTTGGAAAAAAATATCAGAAAGGTCACAGACAGCTTTCTAGATGAAATCAGGGTTCGGAGGAAAACTTGACACTACTTTCCCATGTCACAGGTTGGGGATGGAGTTAATCTGCCGTGACATTGGGACTTAGCTCACGTCAATTTATCATCTCAATTTATCACCAATGCTCTTGGTCATCTTAAAGTCAGAATTCAGCAAGGCAACAAGATGTAAAAGGACTTGGAGGAAAACTTGAAACAACTTTCCCATGTCACTGGCTGTGCATGGCGGCAAGAGTTAATCGACCATGACATTGGGACTTAGCTCACGTCAATTTATCATGTCAATTTATCACTTATCACCAATGTTCTTGGACATTTTAAAGTCAAAATTTAGCTAGAGGGCAAGATGAGACCTGGGCTTGGAGGAAAACTTTACAGTCCCTTCCCATATCACAGGTGGGGGATGGTGCCAAGAGTTAATCGATCATAACGTTGGGACTTAGCTCATGTCAATTTATCATGTCAATTTATCACCAATGTTCTTGGACATTTTACCAGTCAAAATTTAGCTAGAGGGCAAGATGAAAACATGACTTGGAGGAAAACTTGGCACAACTTTCCAATCACAGGCTGGTTATCACCAAGTGTAAATTAATTATCTAATCATATAATATAAATGTATTATCTTGGTCCTATGACATTCTAGAGTCAGAATTTACCAAGAGAACAAGATAAAAACAAAGAAAACTTAAATCTCACTCCCTTATACTGTGAAAATCAAGGTACGGTCTCTCTACTCACACTCTGTTTTCATGTAAATTTTCCAGGTAGTATAATCTCACCTAGCTAATGTCAAGATTGGCCTGGGGGAAGGCAACAGTCACCAAAACACTTGGCTGTATACAAAGAACGCTCATGTCCAGTTATTTACCAACCTGATTAAACTATTCAGAGGTCCTCAGATTCATGTAGATTTTCCAACTGCAAATTCTAAACAAAAAAATTTTCTCCAAGCCCTCTTTTCATCTTTTTCTCTTGCTAAATTTTGACTTTAACCTTCTCCCTGCTACCTAACTCTGTAACCAATAAGAAATCGGGTGCCAAATGGCTACTTCTGTGTGCTAAAGGTTAAAATAAGATTCTGTGGCCTTACATGTATATATCACATTAGTATGGTGCACCTGTTACAAGTAACTGGTATCTCTTTTTTCCTCTGTCAACATTTAATAGGCTGATGAATATACTGCCTTCTCTTTCTGTCAGCAGTACCATTTATCTTGTCACCCTCCTAGATCCGCCGTTGCTTTGTCTTCCTACCAGCGTTCTGTCATTGTCACTTGGGTCCTGCTATCTCACTTAGCAAAACTTTGCTGCAAGTTTTGTCAGGATTTTATGCACAACTTAATGCCATCGCTGGATTCAAAACTACTGTTGAAGTTATACCAATCGGCTTGAGATCTTGATACTCCCAGATCCGCCGTCGCTTTGTCTTCCCTCCGTCGTTCTGTCATTGTCACTTGGGTCCTGCTATCTCACTTAGCAAAACTTTGCTGCAAGTTTCATCTTGATTTCACACACAACTTTATGCAATTATGGATTCAAAACTACTGTTAAAGTAACACCAACTGGCCTGAGACTCAATGCAAACTATTATCATTTGCTAGTTTTTGGATTTATGAAATAACTTAATATAAATAACAATAATTTTAAATCAAAATAATAGTCTAAGAGGAAAAGGAAAGTCTGTACCTCGGTTCACACAAGAAGAAAATAAAACCAAGTCAATTTGAGTCTCAAGCCAGTATTTTCATATTGTTCTTTTGTTGAATTTTTACTTTAAAATGTTTGAAGACCAGGGAAAGGAACCTCAGTGTGGCTTACATAACATATAGGCACAGCATACAACAAAAATGAAAAGTTGAGCAGAATCTAAAAGGAGCAGTCTATATATGAGGCAAGGGTTACGTCCCTGTAGCTCAACCAGTAGCAGTCTGACTGTTGAGTTCCTGGTTTCAATTAGTTGCTAATTGGGGGACCCTGGTTCAATCCTGGCAAGGGCAACTCAGTTGGAGCTGCATCTGTTTTTTGGAAAGGAAAATAATGTAGATAAGGGGTCCCATGTTAAAGGAAGAGCCTTACATGACCTTTTCCTAAATCATATCAAGTAACTGTTATTTGGTGTGCCCTGCTTATACTTATAGAAACAGCAAGGAAACTTCCCGCCTATGCACCACTAGAACTATGCAGCAGGAGGAAAGCGAATGTTAATGATACCAGTCTACGCTGGCGTCTTGGAGTCTGCCTCATTAATACAATAATTGCCTTCCACGGTCTCTGTCTTAAGTGGGGAACAAAAGAAGGGAGATCCTCTGAGATAACTTAATATATTAATGAGCCGTAAGATTGGTTCTACATTGATCTCTTTCAATAGAATTAGGTCCTTGGCAATGATTGTATAGGAATTATCCTATTTTCTCATGGTTGGATCACTGCATTTATGTGAAACTACACATGTAGGAAAGTCTATTTGCCAGCAAACGCAGTATATTCCCTTCCCTGTATTTTCAAAAGTACAATCTTGTATTGTCTGTTCACCAAAATCATTGACATTGGACGATGCACCATTTTGGGGGAACAACAAATGATAAACCAGATATCAAAAGCAATTAACAAAACATAAATAAAAACTAAAATAAAAAATTAATGTGCTGGGGTCTAACTTGTTTGACATCTTAAAATTTACCTCCCTGCCCTCTGTTTTAATCTGTATTCTTGCTAAAATTTTACTTGGAGATGTCTGACGACCAAAAACATACCTTGGAATAGCCTTCCTGTAATCCAGCTTTGAGTTTGGTCGTTTGCAGACGTCAGAAGACATCAAAACATTCCAGAAGTACAGTTAAAGTCACACATTTCTCCTTCCCTCGACAATAAAAGAACCGCTTCTACACTGCATATGACCGTACCACCCTGACAGAACCTGACAATAAGGTGAAAACCTCTGGCCTGTGTCGCCCTCACAAATACCTCAGACTCACCCCAGTAGCTTCCCAATACAACTTTAATAAGACTCGACCATCTAAACAGCCAAATGGCAGTACGAAATGGCAGCCAAATGGTTTGCAATGCATCTGAAATACAGGATCTTCAACCGACTTTGACCTTGATGTTAGAGAGCTTTTCCAAGGTCAAGCCATAATCTGCTGACTTTACAACATGGCGGTAACGATATTTCGCATCCAATTTGGCGGAATGGTTGTAATCATCGCTTGATGTCTGACGACAAATTCTATTCTAAAACCTTTTTTCTAATATGACCTTCAGCCTCAAGGTTATTATGGGTTCATGGAAGGGTTTATATACCATATTTGGAAATTTATTCTCACAAGAACCTCATTTCTAGAAAATGAAGGAACAATTTAGACTTGTTCAATGATAACTGGACAACATGAAAACTGATGGTTGGAATAAAACTTGCCTGTCAGTGGATACAGTCAAACCTGCCTATAGCGGTCACTCAAGGGACTGGCCAAAATCGACCGCTATGGACAGGTGGCCGCTCTATAGAAACGGTTGATTTTGACCACGAGCAATAAGTGGCACACTGAGAAACATTTATTCACATACTATACATGTACTGTGTACAGTCAAACTTGGTCTACCGACCACTTCCACAAGACGACGATCGCCGCCAGATGAGTGCTTTCGGTCGGTCCCGATTTTTTCACAAGCATATTATTTAAGTCCAAGTCGATCCATCGATCCGCCCCCAAACCGGAGCACATGCGACCAAAATGTTGCCGAAGACAACCGTGTCAATTTCAATTGCGCGGTGACATCATTTATCGGCAAAAAATTGCGGAATATCACGGTAAGATCAGCCTGTTTGGGTTGGATTCGGCGGGGGAAAAACAAAATGGCTCCTGAGGTCATAGGGTCATTAGGATAGTCTACTGTAATGTAGGTGTGGGGTATGATTTTACTCTACATTGGATAGTACAATATGTAAACTTATTTCGTCAAAGAAGTTCTTTGAATAAAGAGAACACATAAATAAAGAATTGATGACTTTGTAACCTTTTTTAGAGGATAAAAGGCGTCTGTATTATTTTTAACAAACTGCTCGCCCATGCTACTACTAGTGAAGTAACCCAAGTAAACAAAGCGTCGCCAACATGTTTCTGGCGTCTTAGGGGTTTTGGAAATTCAAAACCCTCACCAGGGGCATAATAAAACCATAGACAACATTTTCATGGGTAACACTGATATAAAAAAAGTATAATGACAATATTTTTCTGCCGAAATTTGAAAGAAATCTTGCGGCGACCATGCGCCGGGACCGTTATCGGCAGTGTTTCCAGACCCGCGGGACCGAAAACCGTGTGGCCGCGACCGCGTTGGACAGTGACCGCTATAGACGAATTCTTAATGCTTACGTCAATGGGGAAAATCCAAGGGACCGACAAAAAGTGACCACTATGGGCAGGTGGCCGCTATGCAAAGGTGACCGCTAATACAGGTTTGACTGTATTTGTATTCACATCTCGATACTGTGTGGACCGATAGAAAAGACTTTTCTCCATCCTGGCTTCTGGCATCAACTCTCATAAATCCTTCAAATACCTTCAAATTGCCACATGAAACAATGGTGTTATTGAAGACTTCTCAAGAATGTCTTGAACACTGGGGAACATAAAGTGTGTATACCTCCTGTATTACTTATGCTGGAGTCTTTCAGTAGATTCTCTTTCAAATCAAAATTTTTTGTCAAAGTCTCGGGGTACAAGTATGAATTATGCAAGAGTGAGTGTTATTTTTTATCAGACTTTATTTTCATAAGAACCAGAAATAAGTTGTTGCAGCCTAGGTTATGTACAAGCACAGCCAGCAAGAACAAGCTGACCTCTACATACAATCTGCATTCCCCACACACTAATGCCATCAACCTGTGATTAGGTGAATCAAACCAGTATTTATCCAGATTTCCCAACCAGTCAAGAACCTAAGGCAGACAAGATGAGAACTGAGGGCTGGCCTGAGAGGACAACTAATGACTCTGACTACATATATGTGTATTAATTCCCTCACTGATAAATGTGTGAACAAAGGTACGGATTTCCCTGCTAGACTCTTTTCTTGTGTTGATCTTCCTGTTCAGCATTCTTCTTTTTTAAACCATTTTAGAGCCAACAAATTGTTGGTGCCTCCTGATGATTTAAAGCCTTAAGTAAGCTGTGCACAAGCCTAATTAGCATCTTTCTACAACCAGCAATGAACTTAAGCCGACTCCTACGAACAATCTGTATTCTCACAGATGCCATCAACCTCTGATCTCCAAGTTCAGCATTCTTCTTCCTTAGATTATCCGAGAACCTACAAATCATATCGGTTGGTCCTTACAATTCAAAGACCATGGTAAGCTATGCACAACCATAGCATCTCCTACAACCGACAATGAACTAGCCAACCCCACACCAAATCTGCATTCCCCGGCGCCAACCTCTGATTAAGTGAATCAAACCAGGAAGATCCCGGATTTCCCAACCAGCAAAGAACCTGAAGAGTACAAGATGAGGCCTGAGATGATGACTGGACTCTGACTACATGTATTCACTCATTGATGTTGTGTAACAAGTAACCAACGAACAGACTTTCCTGCCATACTCTTCTTTTAAATATTTTCAGCATTCTTCTTTCTTAAATTATCCGAGAACCAACTAATGGAATCGGTGACAAAAATTCTGACAATTCATATAAAGACTTACAGTAAGCTATATGCACAAACATAGCATCTTCCTGCACAACTGACAATGAACTAGCCGACCCCCACACCAAATCTGCATTCCCCTGCATCAGCCTCTGATTAAGTGAATCAAACGAGGAAGATCCAGGATTTCCCGACCAGCAGAGAACCTGACAGGATTGACTTCCGCCGGCTTTTCGCAAATGCCGACGCAGAAGCGTCTGCCTTATCAAGGTGCGTAACTAAGGCACGGAATGGATTGCCTTTATGTAAATGAGACAGTGGTTACCCGCGCTGGGTACTAATTATGACCTTGACTTGAAGGTCAAGTTGCTCTTGAGCTGATATATTGACAAGTGTCGCAGGTGGTACAAAGATTCTGTCTTTTGAATTATGTATATGATGATATGCAATGAATGACATTGTAGGTTAAAATTCAGCTTTCAAAACTTAGTCTAAATACCTATTATGATGTTTTGAATTATATGCAGTATACAATGAATGAATGAGTGAGTGAGCTAGTGAGTGGGTGAGTGACTGAGAGTGAGTGTGAGCATGTGAGTAAGTAAATGGGTGAGTTACTGAGTGAGTGAGTGAGTGAGTGAGTGAGTGAGTGAGTGAGTGAGTGAGAGCAAATGTGAGTTAGTCCAAGTGAGGGAATGAGCATGAGTGATTGAGTGAGAGGGATTGAGTGGGTGAGTGACAGAGAGTGAGTGTGAGTGTGAGGAGTTAGTGAGTGAATGAATATGAGTGAATGAGTGAGTTGGTGATTGAGTTGGTGAGTGAGTGAGAGTGAGTGAGTGAGTGAGTGAGTGAGTGTGGAGTGAGTGAGTTGGAGAGTGATTGAGTTGGTGGGTGAGTGAGTGAGTAAGTGAGTGAGTGAGTGAGTGAGAGTGGAGTGAGTTGGAGAGTGATTGAGTTGGTGGGTGAGTGACGGATTAGATTGTGCATAGATGAATAAAGGAAGGAAAGACGGGCGGAAAGAAATGGAACGAACAAAGGAGGGTAGTATGAATGAAGGAATGAAAGATTGTTACTCATGCATGACTACCTTGTTCATATCGACAGGTACACCAAGAGCATATAAAATGATCATAGAAGAACCACAGAAAGATTTACAGAGATCAATCTAAATTGAAGTTGATCTTCAAATTTTTTTTTTTTTCCAAAAGCAGTTACCTTGTCATCAACGTGACGTCCTCTCAACCCTGGTAGATTCCAGCTGCCCAAGTTTCTGCCACTGAGTTGATCTTCCAACCAGCACCGTGTTGTGGTGGGGCAGGGGCTGGACTCCAGGAGTTGTTCTTCTTCCCAGTACTAACCTGAAAACAGTAACAACGCAGTCAAAGATGGCAGACTTCACTCCCTTACCCGTAGTACTTTGCCACCCTAAGCTTCTTGTCCCGCGGACATATAATAACTGAGGAATTGTATGGCAAATGGGACGACACTCGCGATTGCCCCCCCCTCCCATTTTTACACTCGATATTCAAGTCACATTTCTAACGTTACAGTAAAGTGTCAGTATGCCAATTGAAGCCTGTGGACTCTATGAAAGGTAAGTCAAACTTCCCATGCTGAATCGGACTTTGAAAGTCTTTTTGTGGGCACGAGAATCCTGGTTTCGTATGACCCATGTGGCACATTCTTCCCAGCCGCCGCCATCTTGGAAAACGCTGTGACGCAATACCGTTACCGTGGCAATATGATGCGCGATAAATGTTGAAAAATCTTTTATTCTGGTTATAGCTAATCCGACCAAAGTGTGGTCCGGATAACATGTTTCCTATATTTGGCGTGCTTCGGTGTTTTTTGTGTTCTTAAAGTTCTTTTTTTTTAGAATTTGAAACAAATGTCCTAGAACACAACTTGATGTAACGTTACGCGTATATAAAGTTGGAAACACTGACTCCTGTGACTTTTGCAATAGGTTATTAGATGTTTAAAACAACAACAAAATGGTAAAAAAAAAAAAAGTCTTCCTCCAACAAGCATAATGGGAATATAATGGATAACCTACTAAAAAGGTATTACTAAAAAGAAAAGGTATTACTAAAAAGAAAAGAAAACACATAAAGCATAAAAAGATTAATTTTTTATCGACGAAATTGGGCTAAGCGCCGCAACTAGCGGTCGCCAACGTGCCGCAGTTTCGGTGAGATATACCCGCTTTATCTTGCCGCTTTGGGCCTGTTTATGTTTCATCTGTCGTCTTGGCATAAGTACAAAAATATAAACTGCCGTTTCCATATGTCTCAGAGGAAGCCCTGAAGCAATAGATAAATCAGAACTTGACCGGCGGTCACATTTCCCTTTCAGATAAAACTTTTGGCACGGGTTCGCCAGTTTAGGCACCGAATCTTGCAACTCCAGGCCAACACAAAGTTGTGAAATCTTGCCAACTTCTCAGATGACAGAGACGATAAAGGTTTACGATGTCTTTAGAACTAGTAAGCCCAATGTTCGAACGGGCTGTGTCACAAAGATAAAGACTTGAATGCCTTCATGAAACCCGCAACACTATAAATATACACATGTTTTGCCGGGAGAGCGACTACTTTTAACAGCTAAGCGATGATTTGTTACGGATAAAAATGAAGTAACGGATAACGTGCTATCTTTATTTGTTCCCCACAAAACTGCGAGAAGCCTGTTTATATTTAGCGAGAAGAGTTACTTCTTTAACAGCTTCACTAGACGCGATCCCTGGGCAAACTTACAGCGACCAAAATTTGATTTGCGTGACCTTTAACTTCATAATTGGAATATGATGCAATATGTCAAAGTATGATCAAAAAGATAACAAACATAGAAAGCGCATAAAAAATCTATGAAATTTGTTAAGCGATCTGACAAATCTTTAACAGCTCAGCGGTTGTAGCCCCCAGTGGAAAAGGGTAACGTTAAGTGATGCGAAGATTTGTTCACGGATAAAAAGAAAAAATAACAACCAGCATATTATTTTGGCTTATTTTGGATGGAAAGTTTTATAGCCTCTTCTTTGATATTTTTAAGTTCTCCAGTATTTTATGTATATGTGGTTTTAATGTTTGTTATATTGCGACAATCCTGTACGAATTTATATATGTTTGTTGTATATGTTGTATATTTTCAATAAAGCGTTTTAAAAAAAAAATATTATTTTGGCTCCCGAAAGAACGTGAGTAGCCATTATTCATGGTAAATGTTCCATGTCCGCAGTATATTCAAGATGACCACAAAGATTGTTGGGAATGATAAAAATGAGACATAAAAATACCCCATTTCTGGCAATTGTATCATTTCCTTCGCTGATTTGTACTTTAGTATGAGGCTTCCCCCATAAAATAGATTCCGTCGTCTGTCTTCAGAGCCATTAGCTGTATGAAGTTGTCTGAAAAGACGCCGTCTGGATTTGGAGGCCGTTGAAGATGTGTGGCACCTCAGTGGTTATTCTTGCTGACAAGAGGTAAAAAAATACAGCAGAAAATGTTAATTATCTGTCTTACTTATACTGATGAAAAGTGTTTCGTTTTGATTGTTAAATTCTTTATTTTTGCACAGTACGGTAATTTCTGAACATCTATTAGCGGTATATGCAAGATAAATTTGAAGAGTACTAGTAAGTGTTCTCCTCGCGAAAAACGGTTTCCCATCCACAAGCCTCGGGCGTTTTTTTAAAATTGCAATATCTTTGTATCAACAGGACTAGAGAAGGAATATAACATGTCTAGCACCAGTGACGAAGGTAATCAATAATATCAGCATGTAACAGAAAGAAATGATGGCTTATTCTTTGTCCAGATTGGCGTCAATTAACTCACCAAAAAACGGATCGGATTTAAGTAAATATGGCGGGGGATCGCCCCCAACATCTGCTTGGTGAAAATATCAGTTTCTTCGGAGACGTCTTGACATACTTCCCAAGGGTCATTGGTGGTAAGATTTCCCCCTGAAGGTAGGATGTTGAAACCTGATATGATTTTAGCCCATGTAAGGATAGGTATCTTGAAGACGCTGATGGAAAGAGACACTTAAGGCACAGTGAACCGGTGAACGCAAGGAGGTAAGGAATAACATCATACTTCATTCATTCATTCATTCATTCATTCATAATGTACATATAGGCTGCAGGAACAAAATAAAAGCTATTTCAGGAAGGCTGAGATTATTTAATGGATCATCATTTCTTGTGTCACTCAGAAACTGACGAAGAATAGGGGATGCTGTCTGAAACGCCTGACTGTTTCAAAATTTAATCCAGTTGAATGAGTAACTGTTTTTGGCGCATCTGTTGACAGCACCGCCGGACTGTTACACAATACATATCCACGGGGTGGGTCTGGCTTGAGAGGGTAGAGGGGACTTACAAAGCTTGAAGACGCCAAAGACGACAATCGTGATGTAATCTCACATAAATACAATCATTGTGCGCAAATGACAAAACACTATCATAAGATATCAGCTTTGTCCTAAGCTGAAACAAGAAAAAAGCACTTGTGATTTTATCCTGAACTCAATCTGAACCCTGCCCTGTCCTTAAGGGTCAATGCACCGTATATGATAAATACAAGGATACAACTAATCCTAACACAGTGTTCACTTAGCATTGTCTACTGCCGTATCTGAAATCGAAAGGTTTATTGTTGCCTGAGGCCGTTGACTGCTACAAAACCAGTTCGCTATGTTTACAAGTCCATTTACTGAGGGTTTATTCACTTTTTTATGGGAGCAGACTCCTAAAAGCTGATCCTGAAAGCCTTTTCTATGGCTGTAATAGAACGGACTATTGATGGTATAGAGTAGATGAAGATACAAGTAAAACAGACAAACGCTAAAGTCTATATCGCGTTGAGGGGTCCCCAGAAAGTGCGAAATGGAACGAAATGAAACGAAATGGTACGAGCCTTGACCAAGGGGTAGTCAAATCCGTGAACAGTTTCATCGGATTGGAAGATCATAAGAGACGGTATTTTTCTCATGTCGTTTGCATAGCAGTAAACGATAATGATTGTTAATTACATTGTATTCAAACTAGTGGAGTGTGAGTTGTCATTACGTATGTATAGCTGTCTGTCCATAAATCGTTCACTCTCAAGCTCTAAAATCCGCTATGCTATCGGAGAGTCAGTGTAATGTACTGTAATATTTGCCAATAAATAAATAAATGATAAAAAAGACAGAGTTATGGTAAGGGACTAGTGTTGGTGTTAATGACCTGGCTTTGTTCTCCCTTCAACTTTGTGGAAAAATCAAAATAAACAAATAAAAAACATTATTTTACTTTGGGTAGACAAAATTGCAAGATCCATATGCCGAGCGACTTTAAAGTATAGACACAATGTTGTTGTATTCGTCTTAGAAAACCTGGTTGTATTCTTAATCTGTGTCTTGAAGCAACCTCATGTGGTTAAAGTCAACGGAGTTGTTACGGCGTTTCCTAAGCCCTTGTTCTGTTCCCAATCTGTTTCCTGAAGCAACCCCAGATGGTTAGAGTCAACGGAGTTGTTCCGGCGTTTCCTAAGTGTGCATTAGTAGCAAACCCGGGACCCCTTAACTGCATTACACCCGGAAGGCGAGCACTTAATCGAATCCGTAATGTCATTTGGGGCTCAGGTCGTGAGCCGCTATCTACTAAAGTAAACCAACCGTGGCAAGTAAACCTTGATGTTGCCGGATGGACGGGAGTAACCTTTCAACAAGGGTGCATTAAACTCTCACACACCCAAGAGACGGCGTCAAATCCAGGCGAGGCATTCGAATATGGTCGCATACGTACTGATATCGTAGCCTGAAAGTTCTTCAGTGTTGCTTTCAACTGAAGCAGCAACCGTTGAGCGACCAATAGTCTCATTAGGTACTTAACAATATATGTAACGTTATATTACGATACTTTACGTTTGGGTCCGCATTGTTAGCAGTAACACCAGATTCAGGGCTCAGCGAATTTAGGACCAGTCAGAATCGCCCCGATAAAGATGACAGACGGTCATCGACTGAACGTACTAAGCTCTTGTTGAATATGTGACTGTGAATAAAGAACCTGATGAAATTATTCGCAGAAGTGTCATTGGTAGTTCAAACGAGTTTCGTTGATAAAGATGTGTGTTTTGTAAGTTTTGTGTGCTCTGTTGTCCTTTTCTCTGACCTCATCTTTTGACATATACTCTCTTTTCAGTCGAATTCCAACTACAGGAAGTTCCAGTTAAAATCCTTCATCTGAACTTTTTGTTTCCTTTTACAGTGTCACCATACGATCTCAGACACATACGCATGCATGGTTTGGTACAGCAAGACGAAGCAGAATCATTCGAACTACAACACGTGTTCGATCCTGTCAAATTCGAACTAGAACACGTGTTCCATCCTGTGTGATTCGAAATAGAATGTATGCATCTTCGATTCTGTGTGATTCGAACCAGAACCATGTTCGAATGCGAGCGTGTGTAAGGGTTTAGTAGGATTGAGTACTTCCGGAGAGAGAATCACACGGAAAGCCTGAGACAAAATGCGCCATTCGCGTTGTCTTATCTCGTGCCAGCAGGGCGATTTCTCCATCTATCAGAGAGAATACGAGCGTCACTGGTGCTTGGAATTTGCCCTCGCTTGAGTCTACCCTTAATTATCGCATTACTGAAGAGCGTCATGGTGTCAAATTACGTGTAGCTACATGACGTCGGAGGAAGGTTTGGGTTTAGTGCCAGTTCATTGCTTCACGCCAACGGAAATATGAAGCTATCGCGCACGTATATGTGCAAAGTTTCTACATCAATTTACCAATTATCTATGCTATCACGAAAGAGCATAGATATGCCTTGGTAGATGACGTTGACTGAATAGCTGTACGTCATTCCGATACATACAATTGCAACATTAGAAATACGAACAACTTGATCCCACATCTTGAAGAATACATTTTATATTCGAAGTCTAGTTAGCTTGGTTATCTTTTTAGTTAGTAGGCAATTAATGATATGTTAGTGTAGTGCTAATATATATGCCAAAGAATGGAAAGAAAAAGAAATAGTGCTAAAATTATAGACAGTACAATGTACAATAAACTACTAGTGAAAAAATAGAATGTTGGCCTCTAGCTCTTTACTCAAAATATCAGAGTATATTAGACTAGCTATGTCAAAAGATGTATACAAGCCTGTACATAAGAACCACCTCTCCATAAGCACCGCCTGACCACTGTGACCACTTATGGTGGTAACATTGAAAAATATTTTTCTATTGACACAATAAGCATTAAAAAATCCTGTCTATAGTTGCCACCGTTCGACAAAGACAATTTACTTCAAGTCAACTGGAAAGTCATTATATACCTTATACATGGCCCCAAGACCATGGAAACGTTTCTCCGGACTTCTTGTTGTATTACCACTCTCTTCGAACTGGTTTTCGATTAGGTTGACACCAAGTTGTAAGCAGACGAGAGTTCAAAGGCAGGCGATGACCTTTTGTGTACTTCCTGGCGCGATGAGAAATGACTTTTATTGATGGTCGGACGACGCTCAATTGGTCTGATAAGATAAAGGGTAGGTCTTAATGAAACTGTGCGTACAGTCGAACCTGTTATATTACGTCGAGCGGTGTTCATTCTGTTTGTATTTTGTTTAAAACGTGGGTCTCTTCATTTTCCACTGCCTTCAAAAAAAAAAGGCAAACCCAACCATAGTCAACCTTAGTTAACATAGAACTTTCACAGTAGACTAGAAAACTATGTCGATTCCCATGTATATCCATGTACTTGTTTGTCTGCAATTAGCTTTCGGGCATGAAGTTGCAATAAAGTTGTATATATTGTTTGTTTGTATTGCATACCCTATTAACCGCCTTATGGTGTAACACACCAGGTTTGTACTGAAGCTGCATATCTGGACAGATTTATTTATTTGATCCACAGGCTTCATAACACGTATAAATAACCAAATCTTTGGAAGAAGTATGTTGTAACATCAGCTTGAGCTCTAGCTGATTGCATATTTCTCTTAAAGAGCTTTGTTTTCTATTTTCAGGTACAGTATCATATTCAGTTTCTCTTCCTGACATTCTGTATTTCGTACAAGGTCAAAGGAGTTATTATAACATACATGTACTATCAAAGCTAAAAAGAAGTCAAGAAACGTCTGTAAAAATAACCCTGAAACCTTCTAAAAATACTCCATGAACCGTCTGAAAGTATTTCAGGAAACGATTGACAATATTCCAGAAAACGACTGAGATATTTTAGGAAACGCCTGAAAATAATCCAGAAAAGTTATTTAATATTCCAAGAAAAGTCTTAAAATGTTCCAAGAAACGTCCAAAGTTACGTTCAAAGTTAAGTTGAATACATTCCAGGAAACGACTGAAAATATTCCAGAAACGTTTGAACTATTCTGGGAAACGTCTTTAAAAGCTGAGCTGTTCTCTTGAGGTCCATTCCTGATAAAATCGCTACAACATTACGACCGCTGGTCAAATAGTTTCCCTCGTACTTAACGGCTGAATCGACGATCAGATGCGATGACAGAGGCCCAAAGGGGACGACATAATCGCGTTACAGAAAACGTTACATCGTAACATTGTTCCTCTAGGGGTCGAAACGGTTCGATCAATAAAAATCAACGGTTTCTCCATTTGTATAATCTGTTGCTGATGTTGTTAAACTTTGTTTAGAACTGTGTGTCGGTGTAACTAAAGCCGAGAGGCGCAGTAAAAATCGGTTTATTCATAGATCGATTCGAAATCCCTTTTTCCCGCGGAAGCAGTAATCGACATTAATGGATTTTGATGATAAAATGCTGAGAGCTTCCGCCAAATCGATTCTCTCGGAGGAACGTAGCCGTTTTAGTAGCGTACGTTATGTGTAATTGTACTTAATGCACATAGGAGAACTTTACATAAGACTAGGTGTTTTCAGAAACTTCTTCTGGAAAGGTTTGCAGAAAATTAATGATGCAAATCTGCATCGATTGAACTTGAGAATAAAGCCTTTACCTACAGCTTTGTTGAAACATTTGATAGTGGGGTCTTGTGGCGTAACGGCAGGTTCCAGAACCCAGCAGTCCCGGGTTCGAATCCCCTGGCGTCACCGATGTTGTGCCCTTTGGAAATGCACTTTACACGACTTTCTTCACTCCACCCAGGTGTAGAAATGGGTATATAGTTCTCTGTATGTTACACTGTTGAAATAAGTTATGACAAACTTAAATGCAGTGCCACGTCGCCCAAAAACAAAGTAAGAAAAAACATGTGATAGTCTTTAGTGATTAGTGACATAGTGATTATGACATAAATGCAGGATTTTTCCTCTGTGTATATCACTTTAGTTCATGATACGACACTCAGAAATATCTGCAACACCTGGTAACGACTTTGACGAATTACTTGGATATCTGCCCAAACGCATTGTCACAAATTAAGCGACTGTCGTATGACAAACCAGCTACATGCAACCCATCATCGGGCGTATCTTTATTCCGGTAGGTTGACGTACACGCAGCTTGCATGTAGAACGAATCCTGATTAAAACCGTGAGTTATTACATACCATACATCATACACTGTAGTCCTAGAATATCTACAAATAGCATTCCATACGAGTTCGCGCGGATATTGTTCTGGGAACACCGACGCCATCCACTCGAACTCATCAGGCAATTTCACACGACACCTACCACGCCCCCTCCCAATAAAACACATTCCGGAATCTGCGGAAACCGCGACATTTTCCCGCGCAGTCTGCCTAATCTTTGCCGACAAGCCACTTCGCTCTTTGGCATTTCTGAGCGACACATTTATCCCGATGAGGGAAGACAGGTGCTTCGGTGTGACGGGAAAATTGGTTGAGAAAGAGACAGTGACAGTCTAGAACGCTTAGTGTGGTGAACTTTGTTACATGTAAGACTATAAAGATTTCACTAGATATGTCTAAATCATCTCGAACATTTTCCGAACCAAAAGTATGTTCGATCCTGCAAAATTCGAACTAGAACCAAGTTCCACCATGAGCTAATCGAGTTAGAACACATGTTCGATAGATCTATGCAACTCGAACTAGAACACGTGTTCGATCTGAGGTCACCCGCGGTCTTCGGTAGATGTCGGTAGTTAGAGTTGCTAACTGGAGGTGTTGATCTCAGTAATAACGTTGGAATAGTTAGAAATCATTAACAGCAAAAATGACGATTCTCCCCTTTAACAGATTTGCAACACACTGAGTTAGTAGAAATCGTATTTTCACGTAGTTAGATATACAAAAAAGGTATAAAAATTCTGTCATTCATCTATATAGCTTAGGCACAGTCGAAGAATGCCCAGATTGTTAATTTGGAAAAGAGAAGTTTTTCAATACTAAGACAGGAGGCCTAGTATGTACATAGCATTAGTCTGCCTGCAGTGAAATATTTCTATAAGCCTATGGCGTACGATTTTGAACAGAGGAGTTGTACATAATTGTGGATGAGTCTAATATGACGGATGATCCAACTCTTCATAACACATTACAACCCTACAGCAATACCCGCCGTCTCTCTGTCAAGCCGGATGCCTTATATATCACTCCCCGTTAACACTCGCGCTTGAACCGCGCCCCCTTCTTTTTCATTAACTTTCGCACGGTGCCACAATCCCTCACACACCATCCAAACATCCCTCTTCGTCTCTCCCAGCTTAAAATGAGCCCCAAATGAACGGTTTCTTAAATAAAAACCCGCCAGGGAAGTCGTGAAATATGCGTGATACTGTAAAGGTCTTCATCAAGGCCATGTATCGCACGTCATGCATTAGAACGTCGCTGTGTTCCTAATTTGGATGGTGTAAATTTGCAAGCTTGTAATTATAAGTCTGGCATTGATTGGTTTAAGTATAGTATGGATGGCATTGTTAGAAGGAGAGGCCGTTGCCATCTGAGAGTTTTGTTTGCTCTCAGCTGCATGTATAACGTTACATCTTTTTGTCTTCATAGAAATGATAGAGATTCTGAAAAACTCTGAATGTATTAGGTGAAGATTAAAACACGAAAAAATGTTGTCAAGAATGCTGGAAGAATGTCCAGGCCGTCCAAAACAATTGGTAGCGATCATAATCAACTGAATTTACTTTTCTAGCCTGGAGAGAATATTGGCAGAAATTACGATTTCAAAAAACGTGATGAGGTTGCGTTTGCTTGTAGATGACGGCCAAAAGTTGTCCAAAATCGCAATCTAAGATTATTTTGTGTCGACAGAAAACTTTAGAACCAGTTTCAAAGCTTCACTTTGTGTTATTTAATAACTTATATATCTAATATCCTTCCTAAATACTTCGCTTCCCGACTCGGAATGGCGGCGTTATACCGGTACATCAGTCAAGATCATGATTCATCTTTTCAGTACAGCGCAGCGCCTTGGTTAGAAGAGAAGGGATATTGAACCGTGTTCAGAGCTAAAAACGAACCATTAGCACGGCTGAACTTCCTGTGAAGTGGAATCAGGAGCGTCTAGACAAAGGCAAGGTCAAATTGCCGAACTCGGGAAAACTATTCTCAAGGTCACATGCACACCAGGTCACTGACACCGAGAAAACGAGAAAGTAAAAGTGATCTCGAACCAGTTCAGCTAATTGAAGAGCTAACTTTCACTAGTCGTGACTAGGGGAAGACAGACGATATACCCAGTACATACAAGTTCATTTTACCGGGAGATTTCTCTAGCTCTATTATCAAGTACGCACAATAAACAGTGGACCATGGCTTGATATATCGTCCTAAGGACTGCAAACTTTTCAAGTAACGTGCAAGTTGGGTTAGCGACAAAAGCTGGAAGTCGAACTCTCAACCTGTAGGACCAGAAACAGAGTTGCTCATCCCAATCTGCAGATATTATACTGTTATGGGAACTACAAATGTGAGAAAAATCTCAAATGCCTTATATCAATGGTTTGAACGTTGCCTATCTGTCAGCACAACACGTGTTGTAAAAAATATCTGTTCTACGTCCGCCATATCTTTCCGAGCACGTCTTTCCCACCTGAAGTGCGCGTAAAAGGTTTTCATTTTGCCAAGATTAATTGCAGGAAGTTTGCTGCGGTAATATTTCCACCTTTCATCATCATCCAACATTTAAGGACCTTCCGAGAAGCTTAAGGGTGTTCAAATCGTCAAGTTTACGGCTTGATCGAGGAGCCTGCGTCAGAAATACGTCATCATTTCCCAATGCAAAAATCTGTGCCGTCGTTAAAGTCAATTTAAATCTACACGCTCAAATGCTTTACAGCATAAGCGACGCGGTATGAAAATGAGAACGGTACGGTATTTCCGGAGTTATAGCCACATACGTATATTTCATCACCATCAATACAAAAGTACAAAAGTACAAAAGTCAAAGTATTTTGTAGTACTAATGTGGCTCATACAATCGGTCGAGAAACCTACGCATGGCTAAGATTTGTGACGCATTGATATAACAAAACCAAAAGAAATTGTGACAACTTCTTTTTCAACCCATAAACTTTTAACAGCTTCTTTTCCAACTCAATGAAAGGTGGCCTGCAGAAAGATTTAAGCTTCTCATGGTTCAAGCAAACTTGCAAAGAAATACCAGTCCTCTATGAAAACCAATCTCTCTGCATGGACGCAACAAAAGGCTTGGGGTAAAATCTGTGAGATATCCTCTCCGGGAAACGCGTAATAGAGCGTCTAAGGAATCTTCTCAACGGCAATGGCAGGGAATGTTTATCATCTCCTTTTGACCTAATAAACTTTCCCTTATATTTAACACCTTGTACCAACTTCTTTTCCATGCCATGAACTTCAATTCTTTATGTAAGTCATCTCTCTGAACTCAACAAAGGCTTGGAGGAAATCTAAGAAAAACTTGAGATAGAGCGTTTAAGGAATCTGCTTATCGAGAATGACATGGAATACATCGCATCACCTTTTAACCTACTAAACCTTCCTGAATCTGTAAGACCTTTCAACAACTTCTTGTCCATTCCATCACGTTCAATTCCTCTTCGTGTCAGTTTATCACTCTGAACTTAGAGGAAATCTAAGGAAAATCGCATCTCCTTTTGACTTACTAAATCTTCTTGAAACTTAAAGACTTTGTAACAAATTCTTGTCCATTCCATCACGTTCAATTTTTCTTTATGTTAACGCATCACCCTCTGAATGCAACAAAGGGGTTGGAGGAAATCTGAGGAATAGATTCTCTAAGATATCGCCTCACCGTCAATGACAGGGTAAACATATCATCTCCTTTAGACGTACTAAACCTTCGCGAACTTGAAGACTTTGTGTCCAAACTTCTTGCCCATTCCATCAATTCTACTTTATGTTAACTTATCACTCTCTGAACCCAGCAAGAGAGTTGGGGGAGATCTGAGGAATTGATGCCTAAGATGTCTGCTCACCGGCAATGGCACGGTAGACATAGCACCTCCTTATGACCTGCTAAATCTTCTCGAATCTTTAAGACCTTGTAACAAATTCATTTCTATCCCATTACTTTCAGTCCTTCTGAACTCAGCAACGGGTTTGAAGGAAATCTGAGGAATAGACTCTAAGATATCGTCTAAGGAATCTGCTATAAACCGGCAACGGCATGGAAGACATCACACCTCCTCATGACCTACGGAACTCTCCAGAAAACCATCGCCATACAGATCCGGCGGCTACACGGGCAGTGGCAAGATGTAAGTCGCGATAACAAGGTTCAATTTGCAGTTCGGAGTAAATCCACGGAACAGGGTTAAGGGGGGAACACATCTCTGAGGCCACTCTGGGAAAATCTACTTTGTCCATTGCAAGATAAAGTTCGTAACATGCTTTTGAATGGCGTTCTATGTTTTCTTACAATATTTCAATTATCTCCAAGATCTCTTTCAATTACCTTCGGTTGCTGAACGGCCTACAAATTGGGGAAACGGGGGTCTTACGGAGGAAATGAAAATGTGCTCAAAAGTTAATGGATTTATTTGGGCTTAAATGTTGTAATCCGTATCTCAATGATATTTTGTTTGACCGTACCTCTTCCCTCATGACCTCAATAAAATGGGGTTTCATGCCAATTTTAGCTACTCATGAATAAGTCTTGCAACGATCTCTGAGTGATCTTTACATGATTTCAAAGTCTTCCAACGATCTCCCAATGATCTTTCAATAATCTACAACGTCTTCCAATGATCTCCGAGGGATCTTTCAGTGGTCTCCAGTGATCTCTCAATAATCGGACATTGATCCAATGATCTCTGAGTGGTCTTTACATGATTTTCAAGGTCTTCCAATGATCTCTCAATGGCATGTGGCTTTTGGCCACTCACCGTTTGCTGTAAGGACTTCATCATATGCACATGTACACATGAGGCCTTACCGATGTTATAAAGTGTACCCAAGCGAGGGAAGCTGTACCGCAGCAGACAAATCAAGAACGGGTTGACAGGAATCGATGAGAGACTTAGGAGCTGACAGGAGTGCTCAAGGTCACGTCGGCCATTTCAACCCGGTTCGATGGCCTCATAGCGAGACGTCCGAAATATGTCGTTTTGGGGCCCGGAAAGGGGGGAGTAGAGTTAGCCTCTACCAGGCTCCGCAGATCGCTGGGAAAATAGTAGAAATTGGCCAAATAGAGATGGCATGCTGAGGGCAATCGCCTATTGACCTTCTTTCCGTAGCCGACTGCTATTCTTAGCATACTATATTCTCTCTATTTGGCCGATTTCTACTATTTTCCCAGCGATCGGGGAGCCTGGTAGAGGCTAGAGTAGAGTATAAGGCATCACTTCTACCGAGCAGAGGCAACTGAGTAGCTGAACATGAACAAAAATCATTGAGATCATCGTAAGATCATTTAGAGTTATGGGAAAATCATAAACACGATCAAATGAAGACCTCGCAATTGAAAATCGTTGAAAAACCATTGAAAACTATCCATCTATCTATAGAGTATAAGAAACTGTTTCCAGGTGTCTGTTTTGTGATTGTATTGATGTGCTACATGTTTGGGACCACAGGAAGAATAGCTCGCCAAATATCAAGCTAATTGTGGATCAAAATAAAGTCAAAGAACAGAGCTGAGCAAGCCAAATTATTGGGATAGATTATAGATCATATGAAGACCTTTGAAGATTGAAGATCGTTGAAAACCATCCATCCATCCACCTATCTATCTATCCATCCATCCATCCACCTATCTATCCATCCATCTACCAATCTATCAATCTATTTATGATCTATAGATCTATCGATTGATTGGTCGAATTATCAATCTATATAACATATCTATCTATTTAATCTATACATCCATCTATCTCTCTATCTGTTTTCATAGATCTATATATCATATGATGCTTGATCGCGTCGAAGGAAAATTCCGTTATAGGAAAATCGTACGAGGAATTTTCGGTCATAAAAGCTAGCGCTATCATAATTTCCCCAGGAATAAACTTTACAACATAACTACTAGTTTTTATTCACAGACACCAGATAAGCGCAGCGTTAATTGGATCACACCGCTTGCCATGAGGTGTTTAAGGCTTAGCGGCTTAGGGAGGGTATTTTGAGCTGGGGTGTGTAATAGGAAAAATTATGACCGTAAGGAATCGAAAGGGGACGTCATTTCATGGGGAGTATATCTCTGATTTAGAATTGAAATAATACGTTTTCATGGTAATTATTTGTGAAGACGATACATTTCCCCGCCAGGCTTAATTCGAATTGAGAGTAAAGAAAACGATAAGGCAAAAAATCTGTCAGTGAATAAGTCGTCACAGATCTTTTTTTTAACAATGTCATATATCGAGATCGTTATTGGCACAACAAAAGCACAGCGACTTTCGCAAGGTCTACTATATGAATGTCACTTTGCCTCTATCTTTTGCCGTATTGTAATACGAAATAGTTAAGTGTTTGCAACATTGCTTTGTAAATGATAACATTATGCTAAACTGACTGACGGTAGTAGAATGCTACACTCCAACAGAATGCATAAAACTATATTTCGTTTCTACAGTATGCAATTTATTTTTCGTCAATGTCTAAAAAATTAGTTTCATATTTGACAGATACGGAGGAATATTAAGTATTCTGGTTTCTGGATTAAAGTTTTCACATCTGTGGTGGCTTCTAAACTGAAGTGCATTGACACCGACAAGTGAGAACCCAGCACCACATTCACTCCCGATGATTCACGTCCGAATCGGCGGGTCGCGACCGGTGGGTGAGTGATTGTCCCCTGCGCGCGACCGCTGATTGCGCGCCATAAACACGGCCATAACGGCGGGTTTTATGAGGGTCGCATATTAGCGGGGGCCAGGCGCCAACCGGCCCCGATTTGTACTGTTTAAGCATGCTTGTGCCCGACTTGGCATGGGAGTTTTTATGACGACCGTGTTGGTGTGAGTTGCTGCAGCGTCCATTATATCCTTATTGTTGGACAAATAATGATTGACCAAATATTTACCTCCTTGAGAACTGTGATATTATAAATTGTCATCAGTTGGTGTCTTTTGTTTGTCGGTTTCGGCATGCTTCTGCAGCTATGTGAATATTTCAGTGGCAGCCTGCTGTGATAGAAGGCGGAAATGAAGCCGTCAAGAACCGTTGCGATCTTCCACCCGACATCTGCTTGGACATTGCTCAAGATGTGGTATTAACTTGACCGACATACACAAACAATATGCTACAATCTTTCACCAAACCAAACATCTGCTTGGAGATTACCGAAGATGTCATCTGAACTTGACAATACAGAAAACACACCAAACATCTTCTTGGAGAATACTCAGACGTCATCTGAACTTGACAATACAGACAACACATCTGCTTGGAGATTCCGGAAGACGTTGCGTGACCTTGACGCCCTCCTATTGAGGGATGGGTGTCTCCCGGCCGCAGCTGGACCGGCGGAAGCATAATCAGCGAAATATTGCGGCAAATGCGCCCGAACAAACAAAGCAATCTACCACATCTGCTTGGACATTACCGATGACGTCATCTGAACTTGGCAATACAGAAAACACACCAAATATCTGCTTAGTGATTTTCAAAGACGTCGCCTGAACTTGACGCCCTCCCAAGCCTTACAGTACTTTATCTTAAAAACTGGTGAACGTTATACGCTGATACAGGGTTTTCCGATGTACCAATCGGCAACAGTCTACCTCCCCAAACCTGCTTGGAGATTCCGGAAGACGTTGCGTGACCTTGACGCCCTCCTATTGAAGGATGGGTGTCTCCCGGCCGCAGCTGGACCGACGGAAGTATAATCAGCGAAATATTGCGGCAAATGCGCCCGAACAAATGATCTACCACTCTGACGTGTGCTTGGAGATTACCGATGACGTCATCTGATCTTGGCAATACAGAAAACACAACACATATCTGCTTAGTGATTTTCAAAGACGTCGCCTGAACTTGACGCCGTTCCCAAGCCTTACAGTACTTTATGTTAAAAACTGGTGAACGTTATACGCTGATACAGGGTTTTCCGATGTACCAATCGGCAACAGTCTACCTCCCCAAACCTGCTTGAAGATTCCGGAAGACGCTGCCTGCATGACCTTGACGCCCTCCTATTGAGGTATGGGTGTCTCCCGGCCGCAGCTGGACCGGCGGAAGTATAATCAGCGAAATATTGCGGCAAATGCGCCCGGCATTACCCTCCTGCTTCCCGAGCCATGGATAACTCCGGCGATCAATAAAACCACAACCTTGGGACGGGCCAAGGAACCTTCGTCTTCTCTAAGACGTCTTGGGTTGTTGAGGAAATATCAGACATGTTGGGAGAATTTGGTGAATACCTTGTCAGACAGAGGAGTTAGTCAGCCGTAAAATCACTGATTTTTAATCACATTTGGATAAATTTCTACTATTTTTAGAAGGAACCAAAGAATTCTAGAGGAACGTTGTCTACATTTTGTACGGTGTGCTAGTATCCTAGAATACACCCTTGTTTCGTCATGTATAACTCCGGCAATCAATAAAATCGCAACCTTGGGACGGGTGAAAAAACCTTCGTCTTCCTGCAAGACGTCTCGGGTTGCTGAGGAAATCGCAGACGTTGGCCATATTGGGTGAATAATTAGTCAGCTTGCCATGGTGTAACATGTTTTCAAGCACGTCTGGCTAGTTTGAGCTTTTTTTTTCAGTCTAGAAAACGAAGAAGTCTAGTGGAACGTTATCTACATTTGCACTATGTATATATTCGAAAAGACACTCTTATTTCTTCATGTACAACACAAATGTTTTTTAAGCGTCAACCTTAATTAAGACATCTTGAGTTGCTCCTTCAAGGCTTCTTGAGTTCAATCATATTTGGAATAATTTCTACAATTTGTTTTTTACCAAAGGAATTCTAAAGGGCCGTTGTCTACATTTTGTACGGTGTATCCAAGAAATGTTACAATAAACTTTGACATGACTTGAATGTGTGAAACCTTACATCTGCTTGGAGATTAGTCGCCGACAAATTTGAAGCACGGAAAAGTCATTCCACGTTCAAGGAAAGATGCAGCACGCAGATTCACGCGGGTGAATCGCGTAGGCGCGGAGCTTACAGAGAGGCTGTACAGATGGAAGGAACTGATAAGAGGAATCATGTTCTGCGAGTCATGAACCGCAAAACATCAGAGGCGCCTTTCCCTAATCTGCAAGACATTTCCGTGCGATCTCCTCAAGGCTTTGTGCGTCTTTTGTTCTTGTGCCAAGACTTCTTGTTGCTTCATCAAAGGGAATGAAGGATTTTATGAGCTTTCTCTCTCTCTCTCTCTCTCTCTCTCTCTCTCTCTCTCTCTCTGTCTCCCTTTCTGTTTCCCTTTCTTTCTTTCTGTCTCTCTTTCTGTCTCTCTCTCTGTCAGTCTCTTTCTTGTTTTCCTTTCCGTGTTGCAATTGAAATTTCAGCCAACATTAGTTTATATTGCGAGTAGATTTTACGTCGAATGTACTCAATTACTGGGCGGATTTTAATCATGTATTTATGTTCTAGACCTAATGTCACCGTAGCATTATTTTCAACTCCTTCAATATGTAGAGTCATACATCTTTAGACGATTTCAAAATAAAAGTTAAGCCATCACATAAATCTATATATAGAAATATGTATTACACATTAACAGTTCTTATCATAAACATGGTTATCATGATATTTACGAAGAAAAACACGTCTCCTGAGTTACATTTCACAGCACGTTTCCTTACCTACAACATCTCAATAAAAGAGGGAGAAATATTGGCACTAAAACTTAACGGTATACAAAATGAAATCATGCTAGAGTAACGACTGTGTGTGTGTCCCATGTTGGTAATGATAGACATCGTGTACGGGTACCGGAGGGGCATTAACGTTAACGCAGGCATACATAACATAGAAAGAGGTACAAGACAATGCCGTACAACATAATAACATTGCACTCACCCTGTATCTCTTGCTTCTGGATACGATTGGTGAAGTAGAGACGATAAAATCAGATGGGTGTCTTGGAGATCAGCAGACGACAACGCGTTAAGATCTTGCGGGTTCTTCCGAACCCTACGGCGTTCCTCTGGCCAGGGAGAATCCCCTAACGTCACCCCTTCCAGGTTAGAGTTTGTAAACTTGACGCTGTATCGTCCGAGAGGGTGTAGATAGTCTTCCTTGGGAAATGTGCATCGATATCTCGGTTCTAAAGCGCTGGAATTCGCGGTTAAGCAAATTCTGAGTGCGCTGTTTGCTGAGCAGATGGCGTGTGGAATAGATCAGGAGCGCTGGCGGGAAAGTCCGCCGCTATCCCGCGGTGGTTGCGATGACGTCGCCCGGCGTTCGATCGAACCGCTTGATGGATGCAATATGTTTCCCCGCCGGTAGGTGCGTGAGGGGAATACTGATGCTGGGCTGTTCAATGGTTTTGGGGTACGGGAACTGTGCACCAATGGGAGACGTCGTACTGGAATCGTGGACCAATCGGGGATGCTGTATCAAAACGTACGGGAAATGTTTTCCGTCTGTTTTGGATTGTTACATTTCTTGATATTTTGAGGGAGAGAAATTGCTGTTTAATGGGAAACTTTAGAGATGCAACTGGATTTTGAGACATGTAAGAATAGAATAATTTTGACTGCAGCACTGACCTTGTACGGGTGTTCCATTTACTTCTGATCATGAGATGCGTCACAGTGAGGTCAGAGTGCGTCAAAGGTGATGAAGGTCGATATCGTCCGCCGTCCAGATTCATTGATGGGCTCCGATGATTTGTTTGTGTCTTTATCTAATCTAGATAAAGCTTTTGACAGATCTAAGGTACGATTCCCTTTAGATGTACATCCACACCCCTTCCAAATTAAAGTTATTCCGATCGGCGGCTATCTTTACGTGTCGTTGTTCTTTTTAGGGCAGTCGAATACTGTAATTCACATTATCTACACGGTAGCAAAATTTCAGTGTAAGCTATAAGGAAAATTGAATTTTTACCGAACTTTAACTTCACGGTGGCTGCAAGTGATTTACAGAATGGATGTGTGAAGGAATCAGAAATAATTACAACTGGTTTTTTCACGATGACAAATTCACGGTACAGAGGTGACCGTGAAAACACTTGAACATAAAGTTGCAGTGAAAGAAACAAGAATTACAGTATCTTACATGTGACGCACATGAAGATGGAAATATCGTGTACTTGCTAAAGGCAAACGTCGGCTTTTAAGTACATCTCCTCTTCTTATAGGCAATTCAGCCTCCAGGGTGGTAACTTGGCCTCAAGCCAAGGGAACTGTCTAGTCTGAAATGGAAAATCTAATACTACGGGCTAGGAAACTCCTCGGGGTCTTAATCTTAAGGTTAGAAGACGTAGTTAAAGACGTGTCCGCGGGAAGACCGGAAATCTTTGAGAAAAGGTTGAGAAGCCGCTGAAACAAAATAGAAGCTTTGGGGAGAAGGCCAGACGCAACAAGGACGTAGGGACGGGATGTTTTAGACACAAATTTAAAGGCAGATTTGTCTTGACGTCAAAGGGGGCAAGCTAAAGGTCATGACAGAAGTGTTCGCACGCCCTTTGGAAACCAGAAAATGGTCGATAATGTCACCTGACCCAGCAATCATGTTTTGCTACTTTTGTAAGACTAAACCCCATTGGAAAACAGGTGCCCATCGTTAACTAGGGTATGGTATGCAATTCAAGGCTGCAAATTTAAAGTATTTTGTCGCCCAGATTGATCAGAACAAAAATGATATATGTAGCTTCTTCACACAGCAGCAACAAGGTTAAGAGAAAGCACCAATGTTGGTTAAAAGCACCAGTGTTGGTTTCAAGAACAATAATACCACTTTGAGCCATTACTTTGCTACTGATTTTGTGTACTTTGTATATGTAGAGCTCATATGAATATCATAGTCATACATTGTCAAACTTTTATGGGCTGTTGGCCACTTCTTCGGTCAGTAAGACAGCCAATCAAGCATGTTACCCTTTAGCACACTGAAGTAGCCGTGTGACACCCAGTTCCCTATTGGTTACCGAGTTAGGCAGCAGGGAGAAGGTTAAAGGAGAAAAGAAAACTTGTTAAAGTTGAATGGGGCTATCCTGTCTTATAGCTTAACAACTGACAAATAAATGAATATGTTACTCATTGCACATACCGCTATGTTTTTTAACGAATGTAGAAGTTGACATTACTTCACTGAAGGTGCGACACCCTAGGGCGAATTCTATACGGAGAAAACTTTGTCTACTTTCGGTATTACCGTTAATCTTAGAGGATTAGTTTCACAGCGATGGGAAAATATTCCAGACGATTTGGCGACGAGATAGTCACTTAAGACGTTACAGGAATTTGTGGGGGTGTCTTGTGTCGCAAGTATGTGCTATAACCAAGGCCGTTTGCTACCTCGGGCCCTAAGAAATGAGTCGTAGCTAAGTCTAAGAAAAATGGCAGTCTAAGAAGAAAATACTTAATGAACCAGACAAGGGAAAGAAAAAAAACTAAAAGAGGAACCAGGTAACTCATTAGATGACAATGCCATTGATTATTGTTCTGAACGCACATTACCATATCTGAAGATTTGAAGTAACGAAGACAAATATGCGTTTTGGTGCAATACTTCAATCAACTGCTAGGGATCGCTTTTGATCCATGCAGCGGTGGTTGCACTTTTCAATCCGACTAATAGGTGTCGCTTTTGACACGTCGCGACGT
This sequence comes from Branchiostoma lanceolatum, assembly GCF_035083965.1. NCBI lineage: Eukaryota > Metazoa > Chordata > Leptocardii > Amphioxiformes > Branchiostomatidae > Branchiostoma > Branchiostoma lanceolatum. Next base: position 14,219,988 of record NC_089737.1, on the reverse strand, counting down.
CGGCACGACGTAATATGAAACAACGATGCTGATTCGTTCCCATTGTCATGACGTCCATTATTTCCAAATAAGGTTTCAACTTAAAAAAAACGTCACAGGGAATCATTGATGCTGATTAGTCCGCATCTTAGTGACGTCTTTTTATTGCTAAATAAGGGCAACGTGGTTCGAAAGATCTAAGGTCGTTCTGTTTGCTGAAAAAAAGCGGCTGAAAAAGTTTGAGAAAAACAACTGAATCAAAGGCTAATGCACAAAGAGAGCAACTGCACAACCACAACAGAAAACCACACATCCAGACATCACATTCAAGCATGATAAGCAGTAAAATTTTATTAGAGCCACAATTGATGACCATGCAACAATTTTGCCACCAGAGACTGCTTTCTGCTTGTTATCTAAAATTAGCATCCAATTTAATATCAAATTACTTTATTCTTGTATCTTAAGGCACAATAGATTTATAATTCTCATAATTTACATATTCATTTGTGCAACATATTCAGACACTCACTCCAATAAAAGAATTAAGATAATTACTGATAATTACATCCTTTTATGACAGTCTTAATAGGAGTCATTAAAAAAAGAGATTCTAAAATCATTTTGTACATTTTCCTGGAAATGTAAATTGTATTCAATCACAAAGCTGACAACCCTAAAGCGTATGGTCACTTCATTTCAAGCCTCATGTTCAGAGTTTTCAGACACCCCTATGTTCTGACACCCCTATGTTCTGACACCATGTCCAGCCATGGCTGTCTCCAGCTTCAAATTTTGTCCATCCCACTCATTGTTTGGAAGCCCATGTTGTTAATTTTCATTGTTAAATCTGCCATCCTAAACTTACAATAATACATTCTTGTCAATTCTATGTCATAAAGCTCACATTCTTTTTATGGGAGGGGTCATTCTAACAAGCAAATTTCCATCCTGGGCCAAAGGGACGGGTCCTGGAGATAGCCACGGTTCAAACACCCCTATGTTCCGACACCCCTAAGTTCCGACGCCCCATAACCCTAACACTAAGAAGTAAGGGTTTGAAGAAAAGGGGGTGTCAGAACGTAGGGGTGTGGGAACATAAGGGTGTATGGAAATAGTGCTGTCCCCTTTGCAAAAGACTGGATGGTTCAAGTTCTTCATGCCCTGAGCTCTGTCCTTGGTACTGAAAGCATAGACTCTCGGCAGACAGCTTAGAAGTCTTCATTGAAGGGCCAAGCCGGATGTGTCTTACACCTGGAAAAGATAAAACAAATATTTCAATCTCCAAGCAGATATGGGGGGGGTCTAATTCATTAAATATTCCCTGCTGTCCTTTTTTGTGTCAAACTGGCACTTTTGACCAGTTACTGAAATCACATATCAATAAAATGATGTGACAGTAAGTCACATGTCCGTTCATCTCGGGATACCACGTTCGGCAGTGATTGGTCATTTTTGATCGTTAGGAATTTGATCCTCGTCTACCATAGCGTTTAAAAAAATTATTATTGTACTCTGACTACTACCAACACAGAGGAGCTTCCATGGTATAACTTTTCCCTTTTCTGCTCCATGTGACAAGACTTACGCCCAAAACCCAACCATTCTTGCGTTCTTGTCAAGTTTGTTGATGGCCGACATCTCATCTTCACTCAACTCGAAGTCAAAGAGCTGCCGAACAAAGAAAAGAATATGCATTATTCTGTGCATGGATACAATTTTTTTCAAGACAATACAAACTGAAGAAAGCCTTTACTACATTCAATGTAACTAATTAAAAAACTACAGCAAAGACATATCGCTATATAATGTTGGTGGCTATTTCTCTTCCTAACTTGAATAAGAAAACGGCTTCTTTTGAACTTTCTGTTGTAAATACAGCCATACGCCCTCTACCTCCCGACACATGGCAGAAAACGACCAGGACGTCAGAAGACGAGCTACCTGACCTACATCCAGAACCTGATGGGGGATGCTGAGGGTAACCTAAGCCCAGAGGCCATCGCTGCAATGGCTACCCTGGTACTGATTGTCAAGCATGGAGAAGACGTGTGATTGGCTGCGCAGCCGACCAATGATGATGATATTGTAAATCAGTCAGATTGTAATAGAACAGCCTGCCTCCTCCAGGTTCTGGGAATGTCCTTGTGAAAGTGTGCGACGATGTGGCAGTCTGTGTAAAAAATCCCCCCTGTGACGAAATCAGTTTATTTTGTATAGATTGAATATCTCTCTCTGCTGCTGCTCACCTGGGAGTTTTCCTTGATCCTGGCAGGTGTGACGCTCTTAGGAATCACCACCACATTCCTCTGGATCTGCCACTTAAGACACACCTGGGACAGAGTGAATGAATGAATGAATGAGTGAGTGAATGAACAATATGCTCAGTTGCTCTGAAACCTGCATATAATAATGATAATCTTTATTGCATGTTCATTCCTCAGGGGGATAAATGCACGGAATGCCATACATGGGTAATTGATATAAGAAAATAGTAATACTAATATGATATGATATAATAATAGTAATAATAATGGGATATGATATAATAATGATACATAATACTAATATGACAATTAATGAATAAAAGAATGAGTGAACAAATAATATGCTCAGAATGAATAAAGAAACAATAGGCTCAGTTGCTCCCAAACCTACACTGAATGAATGAATGATTTTATTCAGACTACAGAAATGTTGCCATGTCAGTAGCACACTAATAAATGAGAAAAGTGACAAGAAAAAATAAAAGAGGATAATACCTCTTATTATCATTATCAAGAGGGAATGGTTTGCAATTGGGTGTGGTGCATCACTGAGCAGACATTTGTTTCAAGGCATAACCCTTGTATCATTATGTAAATATATAAATATATGTATAATTTTCACCTTGAAATATCCAATAGCCAAATAGAATTGTTCAGTCTTAATGGTAATAAAGACAGCTTACCTGAGCAGGAGTCTTCCCATGTTTCTTACTGATCTCCACGATGACCGGGTCCTCCAGCAGGGAGCCTACTCCGTACTGCTCTGCTTCCTCTGATCTGAAAACACAACAATATATATATGAGATATATATTAAGTAAGTTTATTGATTAGTTCACTGATCTCTAAGATACATGGCAGTGTCCTCAGCACAGCAGAGGACGCTGATTTGCGTACTTTAGGCATACAGGTATTACATGTGACAAAATCTAACCCGAATTTAAGCGACTACATGTAGTATTCAAAATCTAAATCAAAGCAACTAGTACTATACAAGCAACTAGTACTGTACAAGATGAAATAAGAGATACTGTAACAAGAAAAAGAAAACGTATTGTACCAGGAATTGAAGAAACCAAATACAAGAGTTCAACCGAGCTCATCGTACAATATACTCGGTTGTGGTCGCTCTTCTTATAGCCTAAGATGGCAATTGAAGCTGATGTGGGTCTACAAATGTATTGGGCGATGAACTCCGCTCTGCTATGCTCAACAGGAACTTGTGGAGACATTGGTGTCACCTCACTTACTCTCCAAGCAGAGGTAAGATCCGGTGTCCTTTCGACATGTTTTAGCGGTATTATATTATATACCTCTTTCTACTTTTGTAGAAAAAGTAGACAGACGTACAAAATACCGTGAAAATACACCAAAAATACCCCAGATCTTGCCTGTGCTTGGAGAGTAACCTCACTGAGAACAAACTTAACTGATCTGAATGCTCAGTTGCTCATAAATCTACATACAATATGACAATATAATAGGACAAGGAATATGATCTGAAAGATATCATGGTGACTTTCTTAAAATCTTAAAACAGTCCTCTGGTAGTTATAGTTTCTCTACACCAACACAGATGAGCTTCCATGATAAAACAACAATCAGAAGACAACCTCAGACCACCTTACCCGGGCCTTCCTATTGGACAGTAGGCCGTCAGTATGACACCGTTGGCTGTGCAGGACTCCAGTAACCGATGGCAACCAAGATATGGGTGACTCTCAACCTGTAGATTATAGAAAAACAAAAAAAATTTGCTATGCAAATCAGAATACTTTTTCAAATCAGAGAATCAACAATTTAAATCAATGGGCAGGGCTTACTTGATTCACGGCTGGTTTGATCCTCCCATTGGTCAAAACCTTCAAACTAAATTGAGAGGGCCTTATAAGGTAATATTCTGGCAGAGCTTACTTGATTGACAGCTGGTTTGATCCTCCCATTGGTCAGAACCTCCTCCATCTGTGAGATGTTGAAGTTAGACACACCAATGGCCTTCACCAGGCCTGCATCTACAAGCTTCTCCATTTCCTGAAATTAAGGAGAAAAAAAAGTAACAAATTCATTCTCACTGGGATATCTATACTTTTATGAGATGATATTCCATTAATTAGCATGTAATTCAATCTGAATCTTTGTTATATATTGTCTGACCCTTATCAATGAAAAGCGGCCTGCTGGCCAGTTTGAGTTTTTATGAATAAATAAGGCTCTACATGATTTCCTTCGCTAAAAGATGTCAGACACAATGAAGTGTGTGTAGTAAGACTTAAGTATCACTACGAGGTTGGCACTTTAGCTGATAATGTTTGATGATTTAGAAACTTTATAGATTTGATAATCTTTATTGATCTATGAATGATAATATCACCTTCCAGGTCTCCATGAAGTGGATGTCAAGTGTGAGAGCCTGTCCCTTGTCATCAAACTGGACAAACTTGTCTCCCCTCTATGAGAAACAAACAACATGTAATTGGTTAACAACAACAACGCGTAATTAGTAAACAACGACAAACTGAGTTCTTGCGTGCCTGCGAAGCTGGTGTGTTACGCCCGATGGCGGTTGTACCGGCTATATAGATACATATACAAATAGCAATCTTCGAGGTATCCATACTTCAGATATGTATTCCAGATGTTCAAGCCATTCTTGAGAAGGCTTTCACTACATGTTTTTGTGGCACTTCTTAGTTCACCAGGTGTGACTATGAGGGTTAACATTAATCTTTTAGTATTGCTATCTTTAGTATTCTCCCAAGACAGCTGACCTTTCATTCTAAAAGAAAAAAGAAGAAGAAAAAATCTAAGAATAAAAGTTTACCGCATAAGCCACAGGGAAGTGCATGAGGTACAGGTCCAGGTAGTCTAGTCCCAGGTCAGTTAGGCTCCTCTGAAAGGCTGGAAGGACGTCATCAGGGTGGTGACTGTTGTTCCACAACTACGGACCAAGAAAGGAATATATACTATTTACCGGTATTATCTTTGATCATGCACACACAAATAGAAATACCTGTATCATGCATAAACATGATAAAATTTTCATAAAACGTGTCTTAATCCATACCAACATGTAGCTACACTTGTTGTTAATATCTGTGTCCAATGGCCTTAACATCGGTCCCCATCTTTAAGGAGCAAAAATGAATGAAAGCTTCAGATGAACATGTCTTACTGAGGAATGACTGCGCTGTGAAAGATGTCGGTTAGCTTGCGGACAGAATCCACTCTACTTTTAATACCTTCACCAAAAAGGTTATGTTTTTGGTAGCGTTCATGTGTGTCCGTCTGGGTGTCTGTCTTGGTGTCTCTCCATCTGTGATAGCTGAGAAGGTTTCAATGGATTGCCTGGATATTAAAGTATGTGGGTACATCTTGTCAAAATGACTTATGACACTTTGGGGCCCCCTAGTTCTCTATCCCAAGTAAGTAACAAAGCTTTTTCCAACCTTGCTGGTCACGAACACTTCTTCCCTCTTCAGTCCTGCCGCAAAGTTCTCCTTTAGAGCCTGTCCGATTTCCTTCTCGTTCTGGTAAAGTTCGGCAGTGTCGATGTGACGATAGCCCATCTCAAGAGCCGCTTTCGCAGCCTGGTAACAATCATTCTGTCGAGCCTGGAAAATTAGGATACATAATAGTCAGAAAACTGTTGTTAAGATGAGGTACATTGGATGAAAACGAGAGAAAGAGAGAGAGAAAAAGAGAGGGAGAGCGAGAGGAGATGGAAAGAGGGAAGAGATAAAGAGGGAGAAAGAAAGAAGGAGAGCAGGAAAGAGTGAGGGCAGTGAAAGAGAGAAAGAGAGAGAAAGAAAGAAAGAAAGAAAGAAAGAAAGAAAGAAAGAAAGAAAGAAAGAAAGAAAGAAAGAAAGAAAGAAAGAAAGAAAGAAAGAAAGAAAGAAAGAAAGAAAGAAAGAAAGAAAGAAAGAAAGAAAGAAAGAAAGAAAGAAAGAAAGAAAGAAAGAAAGAGAGTGCACAGAAGGGGAGCAAAAAACATGCAAGGCATGCACTTTCAGACAGAGACGACAGCGTGTCTAAGTGCAATAGGAATGACAAGTCTGAAGTCAATTCTAGACAAGTGTAAACTCTGCCTTTTCGGAAAGCTTGTCAGTCTGCAAAACACTGTACTTGCAAAGAGAGTGTTCCTACTCCTACATCCTAGCAAAACCAGGCAGTAAGACAAGAGGATTTGTGAACGAGTGTTTTGAAGTTGCTAAGGAATATGGCCTGGTGGAGTGGCTGGAAGGATACTGGTTGACAACAGACTTCCCTACAGTAAATGCATGGAAACATCTAGTGAAGACGACAATACAGACACAAGAGAGTGAGAGGTGGAGGGCGACCACAGCGTCCCAAACCAACTGCCACAGGTTCTACAGAGTCCACCAGACAAACAACAAACCCCACAAGTTATGGACACTAGCAAGACAACAGCCAGAGTACCAGAGAGACCTTAAGAACCTCATACTTCTCAGTACCATCCCAACCAGACACACCGTAAAAACATGTCCAACCTGCCATGACCCTACAGAAGACTTGGTCGGTCATCTAGTCACCAGATGTTCCACTTTTAACCACTTACGACAAACCCTGGCAGAAGAAATAGCAAACATTCTGGGAGTAAGAGTCATGGTAAAAGTACACGAACAACCAGACGAGAGATTCACAGAGGTCATGCTGGGTGCCGAGATAGTAGAAGAAGTTGTGGAACCAGCTGTGTGGAGCGCCTTCATCACAACAACGGCCAGATTGCTCCGCCCTCTGGCAGCCATGGCATTAAAGCACGCCACCTGGAAAGAGAGGCAAAACTGCAGCACGGGGGAAGGAGAATAGAGCACACGAGAGCTGAGTACATACATAGTATGTAAACACATACGGGAGAAGAAGAAAGAGCTGGACTTTAACCACCCAAGAAAAGCTACAACACAGTCTTGGCAGAAGCTAGGCTGCGAGTTAAACACGCGAGCTGTGGAGAACTGAGCTGTGTGGATTCACAAGGAGTTGTAGAGAATGATGCAGAGACAATGAACTTTGAAAGTGAAACACTAAAGACCTTTAAAGAACTCTGAGAGTTATTTGTACAATACACAGAAACAGTTTTTTTTTATAGATATGATATGATAGATCTGATCGAATGTTTGTTTTTTAATGTCCCAATGGTCATCAGTAGACTAGACGTGTGGGGCGTGGGATACCCTTGGCAGGTTCGTCCACCTGGCCTCTGAGAGATTGTAAATATGAGTACGGAATAACAACAATATAAGAATATAATTATTTTATAAAACAGGATCGCTATGTACCACATGTTAAGTGTCATGGCATCCCCTTTGTAAATACTTCAACTATGCATCGCTCTCCCAAGGGAGGAATAAAGTACAAGAAAGAAAGAAAGAGAGAGAGAGGGAGGGGAGAAAGATCTGTAGACAGCTGCAGGACAGTCCAATTTGTAGACAAGACAGTCCAGATTTTTGGGCCAATCAATGAACTCAGGGCTTTTTTGGCCAATAGAACGCAAAGAATTTTACTTAGGGACTTAGGGATATCTATGCGATGATGTAATATTGAGCACGCTTCTGTTTCATAAAATTGATCATCAAAAATAAATACGTCTAACAGTAACAGTACTGGTTCTTTTAACTACGCTTTATTCAATTCACCCTGTAAGATACAGCTATAAAAGAGTGTACTACCAGTAACAAGACCATGTATTACATATTGGCTGGGGCAAAGTGGCAAAAGCATTTAAATCAACGCACAGACACATATGTGGGTAACGCTACTTACATCTATAGTATGTACTTTGATGTGCTCAGACTTACCCTCCATGTCCCCAGGCCCAGTAGCGGCATGGACGCCCCAGTACACAGTCTCACAGCAGGCCAGGCCATGTCTGCTACTCACTTCTCAACTTCTATTTGTAACTGGAGATGGAAGAAAAAAGTTTAACATATATCAAATACCTCCACTGTCATTTAGACTAGTAATACAAATTACTACTAGTACTAGTATTAGTAATAATGTAAATAGTTTTCCAGTCCTATCCTCAGTCACTGATGAAAGACAGAGTGGATGCTGTCTGAAACGTCTGTTTCAAAGTTTCATCCAATTGCTTCAGTAACACTACTTTTGGCGTATTAGTGCTGTTGTGCTTAAACTAATACCAAGGAGGTTTTCCTCCTTGCTAATACATCAGATTCTCCTGAGCATGAAGACGATTCATTACACAGTCAGGGAAGTGGGATTTTAATGCATGAAAGTTAATCACATTATTTAGGCAAAAATTGAATAACAACTAAGAAATAAAGTGTTCATTAACCCCCCTACAAAACTTTTGTGAATGGAACAACCCATGGAGGAAGCCCAGTTTCCCGTGGACTAATGTAGAGGCAACCGTGTCTAGTCTCAAAGCAGATGTTTGATTGGCAGATCTTAACTTATTCTGACTCCCTGGCTTCTTTGTGCGAGGTTGGGTGACTGTCAGGGTAGTCCAAAGTTACGATCTTGAGAGCTTCCATCCTTAACATCTGCTTGGGGATAAGCCTATTATGGACTCGCACTGTTGGGGTCAATCGAGGGTCACCCCAGAACATAACGGTTTCACAGCCGAGCACACATGTTCCATACCATATATAGCATGGTTAGCTTACCGACTAAGTCTGGAACACAACTGAGGACCCCTGACCTTGGTTTGAATGCTGGAAGTGACCGCTGGACATGGACGTGTACATATGGACCCCTTTGGGTAGTTTACGGAAGTTGCGAAGGGTTTTCTGAAGTAACAGCGAAGAACGCAATATCCATCCGCAAGCCGAGGTCACGGTCGCTCGGATACAAAATAGTGCATTCAGAAAGAGAATCAAAGATTAACGGGAATTTAGTAGAGGATTTATCAACTTGGAGAGAGAAAATTACTTCAAACTATCTACTTTCAAATGCAGAATCCCTTTTCGTAAAAGCGTGAACTTTTACAGGAACGTAGTTCATAGGTCAAAGATCAGCTGCAGTTCATATGACTACCGCAAGAGTTTATCAAGTCCAAGCAGCCTGATGAACAACGTTAGATTGCGTCCAACAAAAAAAGCTATTTAAAATCGTACCAAAACAGTAACTATTATTACTTTAAGGACATAAAACAAATGAGCAAACGGAAACACGTTTTTTTCTTAGGCCTTACAGTAAACCACACATTAGAAATCACATTCATATACAGTTACATTTGTAGGGGTAACACTATATTTGAGACACAATAGAAGATGTTGGTGCAATAACCACCTAACACTGATTCTGTTTGCCATTTTTTGCATCTTTAAGATCATATAACTTTCTTCCTCTATTTCAAGACGCCATACATCATAATTTTCATAATTGACATAATCATTGAGAAATACATCCTGACAATGAAGCTGATAAAAAAAGAATTAAGCTAATCTACTGACAGTTACATAATTTTATGACGTTCTTAACGGGAGACATGGAGCAAACAATAGATTGTGTGATGTGAAGTACGCGATAAAATGATTTACCATTTGATAAAAGATAAATTGGAGCAAATCACCGATAATTACATTAAATACATCTAGGTTTAATATTTCTCTTGTCAGCTGCTCATACAATTTTTAACAATACTCCAAAATCTATAAACGTTTGGGCATCCCCTTTGTAAAAGACTGGATGGTTCATGTTGTCCATGTACTGAGCTCTGTCCTTGGTACTGAAAGCAGAGACTGTCAGCGGTAGTGCTGCGTACCGGTACTGTACCGTAAAAATTGATTAGGTGCAGGTCCAAAATACCGAATTATGAAGTACCGGTACTGTACCGATATACATTAACACCGACATGTGCTTATTTTGTGACTGATCTCCTAACCTAATAACCTCATGCAACACCAAACGTGACCAAAGTGAACAGCTTGGAACAGCGCAACTAACAATAGATCATTCAGGCAGGCTGGGAGTTTTAGTAGCAAGGCCAAGAGAGTTTGGTGGTAGGAAACCTAGAATGTTCTTTGAATAAAGATACTGGCAAGTTGTACACAGTTTATTTATGTTTCTGTCATTATTGAAGAAGTTCAGAAAAACACATGTAAATTTTTCAAATTGTTCAGGTACGGGTACCTAAATCTCTGCACCGGTACCTGTACCTGGCGTTACGTTTAGGTACGCAGCACTAGCCACCGGACAGCTTAGAACTCTTCTTTAAAGGGCCAGAGCGGGTGGGTCTTACACCTGGAAAAGAGGAGAAGGACAGAAATATATCAATCTCCAAGCAGATGTTATGGAGGCTAGATCATTACGTTTTCTCACTGCCCTTTTTTGTGTCAAACTAACTACAAGCATACCTTCCGGTGAAAAAATATTGCCATATAGTATCGACATCATTAGTGCTATTAAATAAAGATCACCCTGAATTTTTCAAATCCATCTGATATGAAATAATGACAATGAAGTTTATTGCATAGTCATGCTAAATGCAGTAAGTTAGATACAAGAGAGTAATATAGTGAAACTATGCTATGTTTTACCTCTACCTATAGTTCACATGCGTCTTCTCTCGTCTTGAAACATGTGCAGACGAATGTAACGTTACACAGTTTGCCGGTATTCAGCAACCATGCCTTAATTCAACTTTCATGTCATTATGCTATTATGATCATATGAAACTTCTCTTTTCTGCTTCATGTAAATATACTTACGCCCAAACCCAAATAAGTCTGGCGTTCTTGTCCAGTTTGTTGATGGCCGACATGTCATCTTCACTCAACTCGAAGTCAAAAAGCTGCCAAACAGAGAGAAAAGAAGGGAGATGAATGAACTATTTGCATATACAATATTCTGTGCATTAATACTAGTTTTTTGGATGACAATATAAACTGAAAAAAGACCTCAAATCAATCCTTTTCTTTTCTTTAATGCTACCTGCTTGTACCTGTGTGTAAATATGTAATTATATGTGTATGTATGTATTTTTGTGATGTATATGTAGTGTTTATGAGCTCTGGAAGATTAGCCCCCTAGAGGGGCTAAAGGGCATCTCAATACACAATAACCTCAACTCTTTACTACATTTAAGTGTAGCTAAGTCACATACTACAGAAAACACTAAGAAAGCACATGAAACTGAGAACATGTGCGAGAAAATCTGGTGCGGGAAGGATTTGAATTTTTAAAAGCTGAATATCTACACCTATTGCAGCTCACCTGTGAGTTCTCCTTGATCCTTGCAGGAGTGACGCTCTTAGGAATCACCACCACATTCCTCTGGATCTGCCACTTAAGGCACACCTGTAGGAGGGATGGAATGAATGAATGAATGAATGAATGGATGAACAATATGCTCAGTTGCTCTGAAACCTGCATATAATTGAGAATGAATGAATGAATGGACAAATGATATGCTCAGAATGAAGGAACAAACAATATGCTCAGTTGTTCCAAAACCTGCATATTAAAACAGAATGTGGCGTCTGTGTGACATAGTGGCAGAGCATCCGGCTATGAACCAATGAGACCCAGGTTCAATCCCCAGTGGAGTACCCAGACATGTCCGGACATGCACCCAGACGTTGTGCCCTTGGGAAAGTTGGGAAAGGCACTTAACACATATTTCCCATGTCCTAAGCCCAACAGTAGGGTTTGGGTTGGCGTTAGGAAGGGCATCCAGCCGTAAAAACTCTTGCTACAAAAAAGACTTGCACTTGATGAGGAGTCCTGGGGCTCCCCCATCCAATTGCAAGCACGTCCAACCCCCATATGATCGGGAACAAAAGACATAAAATTGGAGAGAGAGATAAATTTACAGAAATACAAGTTACCTGTGCGGGTGTTTTCCCATGTTTCTTACTGATCTCCGTTATCACCGGGTCTTCCAACAGGGAGGCTACTCCATACTGCTCTGCTTCCTCCGATCTGAATGAAAAAAAAAAAAAACATTCAAGCTCGGAAACCTACGTATGGTATGACAATAGAAGGTAAAGCCGTCGAACATCAGACTGAGGACAAAGCATGACGCTCTTTCGTTAGCTAGAAGTGCAATGCAGCTTTGCTTTAGCCTGGGTGCCATCCTATTTCTACCCGGGCTCCTACATTCGCTACCCTAAAAATTTTATTTTTTCATAAATTCGCTACCCTAAAAAATATTCTTTTTTAGGGTAGCGAATGTAGGAGCCCCGGTAGAAATAGGATGGCACCCAGGCTAGCTTTGCTACGGCTCGCGTGTTTAGCCAAGCACACCGGGCCACCCCTACTCTTCTCGATAAGTGTGTTGGGCTCTTTTACGTACAGAGGTTTGACACTTGATGGTTACATCTGGAACTCCCTCATACATGGGGCCGCCGGCTTTACGTCACCATCCGAAATGACGAATGCAATCCCTTACAACATGACCGAGCTGGGGCCGACCCTAGGCATTGCTAGAGTCGAACTCCGGGCCACGGATCCACAGAACTTGATCCAGATGGCCCAGCAGTAGGGTTGCGTTTCCGCTTGCACCACAAGGGCATTTGTGTGTGTGTCATGTGTATATCGTTACGCTATACCATTACAAATATTAATCTACTTGAAACTCTGAGTGCAAAATGTAGGTATCAGTATTGCGTTTCCACTTGCGCCATGAGGACATGTGTAAATCGTTCTGCTAAGCGATTACAAATATTAATGTACTTGAGGAGACATGCAAAATGTACTAGTATATCTGATTCAGTAATCAGTCCACTGGTACTCCTTGTTTCCACCACACCACCACAATAATCTGTAGACAATATCTGATGAATGACGGACGTTTCGGTACCTCAAAAGTTTGGGCCCTTAAGCCGTTCAGGATGATTTTGCGACATGTCTGTGCCTTTTTCTACACATAAATTTTCCTGTCAAGAGGACTATCACCTCTAACACCTAATTCTCTCTCTGGCTTGTCTTCGCTGACGAAGATTTCAGGGGTTTGGTCTGATGCACGCCCTCTGGTGGCTGATGAGTCCCACTCGGCATCTGCAGACTCGGCCACAGCGGCTGCAGGGGAGGATGACTCTGGGGTTGGTGCCGTGACGGTGCGGTTCTTCCTCCTACTGCTTCTCCTCTAGGGCAGCTCTTCGGTTCTTCTCGAAGGAGGAGACTGCCTGGTGAACTGTGAACCTAATTCTAACCCTAACCATAACCCCAGTTGTCCTGGACCTGGTGCCAAATCGTGCTGAACGGCTAGGAGCCAAATTGTCAAGGTGCTGAAACGTCCTGATACCATCTCAGATCACCTTACCCCGGCCTTGCTATTGGGCAGAAGGCCGTCATGACGACACCTTTGGCTGTGCAGTACTCCAGTAACCGATGGCAACCAAGATACGGGTGACTCTCAACCTGTTGGTAACAAAAAAAAAAATTGCTATGCAAATCAGAATCCTTTTTTTTCAAATCAGGAAACCAACAAATTAAATCAATGGGCTTATACCTGATTGCTGGCTGGTTTGATCTTCCAATTGGTCAGAACCTTCAAATTGAATTGATATGGCCTTATATGGTAAAATTGTGGGCAGAGCTTACTTGATTGACAGCTGGTTTGATCCTCCCATTGGTCAGAACCTCCTCCATCTGTGAGATGTTGAAGTTGGACACACCGATGGCCTTCGCCAGTCCTGCATCCACAAGCTTCTCCATGGCCTGAAGACAGAAAATAAAGATACAGCAAATTACTTCACAGAACAGGGATGAATAACTGAATAAGGCGTTGACATTTACTTATAATAAGCTGATCATGTTTGATGATTGATAATCTATATTTTATGATCTTTATTGATTTATGAATGACATCCGTGACCTGCCAGGTTTCCATGAAGTGGAGGTCAAGTGTGACACGTTGTCCCTTGTCATCACACGGGAGAAAGTTGTCTCCTCTCTGTAAGAAACAAACAACAAGATGTAATTACTAAACAACAACATCATGTTATTAGTTAACAACGACAAACTGAGTTCTCAGTTGTAACTGTGACAATCATCTAACTGCGTATGGCATTCATTATCATATTTAGATTTGTCTACACTATCCTAACCTTACAGTGCAAAGTACCTATTAAGAACACTTAAAGCTTAAGAAATAAAGTCAATTTAAAGAAAATCTACTAAATCAATGCCGCATCAGCAATCACCGAGGTATTCACAATTCAGGTGTTCAGTGTTCGAGACATTCTTGAGAAGACTTCCACCAGAACATGCTTTTTGTAGGACTTATTAGGGTAGCCAGTGGAAGTATGAGGGTTGAAATTATTCATTTGGTCGTTAAATTTTGTCTCCCCCCCCCCCAACAGCTGACCTTTCATTCGTAAAAAAAAACATCTAACAATAAAATTTTACCGCATAAGCCACAGGGAAGTGCATGAGGTACAGGTCCAGGTAGTCTAGTCCCAGGTCGCTTAGGCTCCTCTGACAGGCAGGGAGGACGTCATCAGGGTGGTGCCTGGTCATCCATAACTGCAAACAAGGAAGGCAATAAAAATTACTGCCATGGCGGCGATTGGATGTTTATTGTAAAAGCCCCATCTCACTGGACACGCGGCACGTTAGAAATCTAGCTGCCACCTAAATTGGATTTGTGCTGCCACTGATCTTATCATGGGAATACGGTATTTATTTATTTATTTCAGCTTTATTACGTCATGGTGTAAACGGACAGAGGGAAACAGGATTTCCTTTGTGATCCCAGTCCGGGTAAAAACAACAACAGACTTTTAACAAACCAAAACGTAACAATAATAATCGTAACACTAACAATAATGATAATAACAATAATAATGATGATATTGACAACAATAATAACAAATATCACCAACAGAAGATAAATAAACCAAATTTTGTGGAAACCACATAATAATAGCAATAATGACAGTAATGAAAAATATCGACAGGAATAAAGTATATGATGCAACACGTTGAAGTATGACACAAAACACACAAAGTGTAAACAGATTTTGTTGGTCGATGATATTCGTTGAGCTCACTGTCGAATCGCCCGGTCGCAGCGAGTTCGCCAACGTGCCACGGGTCCAGGACGTCAAAATGATTTATAATATAAGACTCTGGGCCGCTAGGTCTCTATACTTTAACAAAGCTTTTTCTAACCTTGCTGGTCACGAATACCTCTTCCCTCTTTAGTCCTGCCGCAAACTTCTCTTGCAGAGCCCGTCCGATGTCCTTCTCATTCTGGTAAATCTCAGCAGTGTCGATGTGACGATAGCCCATGTCCAGAGCCGTCTTCACGGCACGGTAACAATCATTCTGTCGAGCCTGGAAAATTTCAATTTGTAACGTTAATAGTTAGTAAACTGTTTTAAGGTACAGCTGAAGGGTGACTGAGGAGTTTTGGGATGTTATTGAAAAAATCTTTTATAAACCTTCCTCAACCTTAATTTTTTTCAGGTAGTACCTTATAGCAAGGTGATAATTTATGCAAATTAGTATGACGTCATGATTACGTCATCAAGAGTTATAAGGCCACACCCATTTCTAGAAAAACGGTTCTCCTTGGCTTGTACTTCGATGTTTATCAATATTACTTTGCAGGAATGTACATGATTGTAAGACATCAAGGGTCCTGTGAGCCTAAGATTATAATTTGAAATGACGATTTTGGCGAATTCTTTTTGTTCTTTTTGATCATGAAAGGTTTGGTTGGAAAACCTACTACTGTATACTATGCTAAATATACCCCAATCCTTACTAACTTGCGACTCCCGTAGCCGTTTAAAAATCACACCGTAAGCTGCCGCGTGCCGTCACTTGGGACTAGTTAGAGCAAAACATAGGCTGGGGCAGTCAAAGTGGAAAAAAGCAAACAACGAAGTCACAAGTGTGGGTCATGTTATTATGTACTCTACTAGTAATGAACTCAAACTTACCCTCGATGTTCCCAGTCCCAGCAGCGGCATGGACGCCCCAGTACACAGTTTCACAGCGGGCCAGGCCATGTCTGCTACTCACCTCTCAACTTCAATTTGTAACTAGAAATGGAATAACAAACATATATCAAATACCTCCACTACCACTTGAGAAATGCACTGAGTAGCTGTGAAGATTTTGCCATGGCAAAACAGTGGTAACTGATATAGTCTCTACCAGACTAACTACGCCGGCTATATAGGGAGATATGACAGACTAAGGTCTCATTCCTGTATTACTCCGAGTGGGTACCCTAAAAGAATCCGTGTCCCAAAAAATGAACAGCTGCATGAATGTGTGTCTATATTTGAGAAAAAATTCCTTTTAGCTAGCCCGGCTGATCTCAAGCATCAAACTGATGAAAGCTTGTTTGCAACTGAAGAAATTAGCTGGGAAAGTTCGGCAGCCGCGCGCGAGGTCAGAGGTACACAGCCCGGGCATCGTGTGTGGTGCGGTCATGCGCTTGCAGCTGGAAAGTGGCTTTATGGGGGTGTAGCCAAGTACAGTTTGTAATTGCTATAAAAAGAGATTGTGTGTAGTGAAAATGTTATCAATCTTTTTAACATAATCCGGGGTAACTGTTCTCATTGGCACATTTTCTATATCTTCATTACGAACGCGCCCATGTAAAGTACGTATTATAACATGTAATCCTATGGGGCGAAAAAAAACTCATGAATGAGACCGAGCCTAACGGAGCCTGCAAATGAAACCCTGGCGAATATCCTACCTATAGCCGGCGTACTTAGTCTGGTAGGGCTAAGAGACTATACAACTTCACCCAGATTCTACGAGCTGACAATCTGTCTACCTTCTGAAGCGGAAAACGGGCGGAACACTGATCTATGACAGTAAAATTTACGGCCACGTATACAATCCCGCCATCCAAAATGTTTGTCTCCAAACTTCCGGGTGCAGGGTCGGAGTTCACACGCACTGTTCGTATCAGCGCTGCCCGACGGAACTCCGTTCATCGATGAAAGAGCTGCCCTTATTCTAATCTTCTTGCTCCTGATCGTCTCAATGACTTCAAACTATCTTCTCTCGAATGTAGAATCCCTTTTCGTAACAGCGTGAACTTTGACAGGAACGTAGTTCATGGGTCAAAGATCAGCTGCAGTTCATATTAATTTCGCAAGGGTTTATCATCTCCAAGCAGATGAAAAACTTTAGATTGCGTCCAATAAAAAAGCTGTCTAGAATCGTACCAAAACAGTAACTGTTATTACTTTAAGAACATAAACTAATGAGCAACCGGAAACTTTTAAGACTTTCCACTTCTTTCTTGTTAAGAGAAATATTCAATATGATGTTGTCATACCCTATTCATATATCCACCTATGCAGGCCAATTTATATACAACTCTATGCAAAAACGAGACATTATTTCACGTTCCTGACACAGAATACTATCATCGTCACCATTACAATGTATACTGTTTTTAATAATAGCCATTAGAATGCACATTATTCATCGATTGTTACTCATGTTGTAGATGAGTTCTCTGAAAAATGTTGAATATTAGTATTAGTCGATTGTTATGTACGTTTATGAATTCTTGCCATACTTTGTACCATGTACAATTGTCGTGCAATAAAGTTCTTCTTCTTCTATCTTTTTTCTTAGGCCTTAGAGCAAACCACACATTAGAAATTACACTCTTATACAGTTACATTTGTACGAGTAACACTTTATTTGAGACACGATAGAAGATGTTGGTGCTATAATGTTACCACAAAACACTGATTCTGTTTGGCATTTTAGATTAGCATATTTAAGAACATACAACTGTCTTCCTCTATTTCAAGACACCATAGATCATAAATTCATAATTTACATAATCAGTGAGAAAAATATACTGACATTCAAGCTAATTTGGCCCAAAAGAGTTAAGGTGATTTACTGACAGTTACACCATTTTGTGACATTCTTAACGGGAGACATGGAGCAAACAAAAGATTGTGTGATTTCAAGTACGCGATAAAATGACTTACCATTTGATAAGAGATAAATAGGATCAAATCACCGATAATTACATTGAATACATCTAGGTTTAATATTTCTCTTGTCAGCTGCTCATAAAATTTTTAATAATATTCCAAAATCTATGAACGTTTGGGCGTCCCCTTTGTTAAAGACTGGATGATTCCTGTTGTCCATGTACTGAGCTCTGTCCTTGGTACTGAAAGAAGAGACTGTCAGCGGACGGCTTAGAAGTCTTCATTGAAGGGCCAAAGTGGGTGCGTCTTACACCTGGAAAAGAGGAGAAGGACAGAAATATATCAATCTCCAAGCAGGTGTTATGTTGGCTAAAGCATTACGTTTTCCTCACTGCCCTTTTCTGTGTCAAGCTGCAAACACGCTTTCGGGTTAAAGAATATTGCCATAGAATGAATGAATGAATATTTAATTTTCGTGTCCTGCGACTCAATTAAGTCGCCGAGCCCATACGGACTTATAGGACACCAATTGAATACATAAACTTGACAGAGGAGTGTTGGTATAGGTACAGTAATGAATAATAATAATCAGAAATAAATCATAATAATAGCAGTAATGAATAACACAAAATAAGAGTGCATAATGCAGTGGCAACACAAAAGGGACACACCTGGTACATCGATTCAAATCAATGTAAATTTAAAGAAAGCAAGTGGAAAAATAGTATTAATAGTATAATATCATCAGTGCTAATCAAGATCACCCTGATTTTTCACATTCAGCTGATATGCATAAGTAGCAGCAAAACACGGAACAGGACTACGTTGATGAAGGTTAGACATCCAGGTGATAAGATACGCCAATAATAGTTACTCAGCAACTGGATACAATTTTGAAACAGTCAGACTTTTCAGACAGCATCCGTTATCTTTTGTCACTGACAAGAGAAGGATCTGGTAGAACTAGGTCTTATACCAAAACTCTGAACAGATAATCATATTAATGAAGTGAAGACAATTGCAGATGGTTCAATAGAATACTAAGCTAAAACAAATTTGTATGCTAATGAATCAATTAGCTCCTGTTGTTTTGTACCAATACAGATGAGCTTGCATGTTATAACCTTAACCGTTATCACGTTACTTACTCCCAATTTAAACCAACGATTCTGGCGTTCTTGTCAAGCTTGTTGATGGCAGACATGTCATCTTCGCTCAGCTCAAAGTCGAAGAGCTGTAAAACAGAGAGAAAATAGGGGATGGAACAACTGTTTGCATATATCATATTCTGTGCATTAAAACTAGGTTTTTGCATGGCAATATAAACTGAAGAAAGCCTTTACTACATTGAAGTGTACAGTAACTAATACAAAACTATAGAAAACACCAAGAAAACACATGAAAATAAAAAAAGTACCTAAAAACTAGTTTGAATGACATTACTTTCACAAAGGACAATATATATGTATTCACAGTATACGAGTCTTCTCTGCACTCTCCACATGTTATCAAGGGGGGATGTCCCTGTTGCTCAACTGGTAGCAACCCCACAGTTGATCCCCTGGAACAGAACTTAAGTTGGAAACATCACCCAACTATTCAGACCATTTACGGTTCTCTACCACGGGTGTCACACAGACTCAGGCAGAGAAGGGTCCAGTTTGCTGGTCACTGCCTTCGGGCAAGTGAGGAGATTATCTCCTCACTCATTCTGTGGAGGCCCCGGGAGAAAACACGATCCAGAAAGCTGACTTTCCCGGGGGCTCTATCTAGAGACACCTCAATTCACATGGAAGACCTAAGTGCGACCATGGCAGATAGACTGGTGTGGTCAGAAGTCGTGCATGGACTTGCCCCGTCCCCCCCCCCCAGGGGGTCGACCGATGATGATGATGATGATCCCCTGGTAAAATGAGTGGGTAACTGGGAGTTCAAATCCTGGGAAGGGCGTCTCAATTAGGGCTGCACACGTCTGTCGGAAGGAACGTATAAAGGGGGTCCCGTGTTCAAGGAGGTACCCCGAGCACGTTAAAAGGGAAGGGCTAGCAACCCCTCCCTGTAGAAATATACGCTACTACTGAACCAGCAAGGAAACCTGCCGCCCTATGTGCCTCGAGGCACTGCAAGGTGAACAACAACAACATATGTTATCAAGAAATGTAACAGGTTCCCATAAACAGATCAGACGAACACTCAAGATCACGATGCACACTCCTTCATTCCAGTGCCGGTCAACACAGCCGCTTCTCAGAACGCCTTAGTACAGTCAAATGTACACCAGCCTCCGGGGCTACACCACCCCCCTCTCTGATCTCTGGCCATCCAGGAGCCTTTCACTACTACCTATATCAGGGAGGGTCGCTATATGCAACAAAGAACCATAAAACTCATTGCACGAGCTGAATCCCAGTACCTGCTGCAGCTCACCTGGCAGTTTTCCTGGATCCTGGCAGGTGTGACGCTCTTAGGAATCACCACCACATTCCTCTGTACCTGCCACTTAAGGCACACCTGTAAGAGGGATGGAATGAATACATGAATGAATAAATAAATGAGTGAGTGAATGAATGAATGGAAGAATGAATTAACAATATGCTCAGTTGCTCCAAAACCATATGTGACAATGAATGATATGAGAATGAATGAATGAAAGTTTTTTTTTCAGGAGCCTGTTAGTATCTGACGCCTTCTTTAGGAACTCATATTTTCGTACTGTACATGTGTACGGCCTATTGTGCATCTAGTTTGGTTTTAAACCTCTTTGTGTTTGTATGTCATTTGGTGTTTGTGTTAAGCCTATAGCACTTTTAAATATGTATTGTGTTCCTATGGGTTTGTTTTGTATACCCGAAATAAAGAAAGAAAGTAAAGTAAGAAATGGTGCCATGTCTGTAGCACACAAATAAAAAAGAGAAGTGACGAGGTAAAATGAAAGAAGACAAAACCTTTGATGAAGATCATCAAGAAAATATCACGATGGAAGGGTTTGCAATGGGGTGTGAGGAATCACTGAGCTGACATTTGTTTAAAGGCATCACATATGTATCATTATAACAATGCATTTCGCTGACTGTTGGGTTGTGTATTACAGCGCCTGAGGGGCCTGTATATGTACAGGTTGGGGTATTTTTCAACTGAACGTGTCATACCGTGGCAAAAGGCGCCGAATGTGGAAGTATCTATGCCACAACTACGCCACAGCAGCTTAGAAAATGTTGAAGGCAAGTGACCAGATTGCAAAATCAAATTGATGAAATAATTACGTTATTAAAGGTCAGCAGAACAAGGGTTAAGATATCCACGAGCCAAATAAAATAGTTCAGTCTAGATAGTAATAAAGACAGTTTACCTGAGCTGGAGTCTTCCCATGTTTCTTACTGATCTCCATGATGACCGGGTCTTCCAGCAGAGAGCCTACTCCGTACTCCTTTGCTTCCTGTGATCTGAAAATACAAACACGTAAGGTCGGAGACCTACATACGATATGGCAATTCTAATACGTCATTTCCTTTTATAGTTCCACAAACATTACAAATTTGTACTCTCCTTGACGCTTTGAGGAAACGTGTATTACCTGTTTCATTGTTAATAAATACAAATGCAAAAGCGTCCTGAACGGCCAGGGACCAAACTGTCCATGTGCCGAAAGATAACATTCGCCTAACCCCGGCCTTCCCATTGGACAGAAGGCCGTCATGACGACACCTTTGGCTGTGCAGAACTCCAGTAACCGATGGCAACCAAGATACGGGTGACTCTCTATCTATAGGTAAAAAAAAAACAATTTTGATATGCAAATGAGAATACTTTTTCAAATCAGAGATCCAACAAATTAAATCAATACGCAGAGCTTATACCTTATTGACGGCTGGTTGGATCCTGTAATTGGTCAGGACCTTCAAATTGAATTGAGATGACCTTATAAGGTAAAATTCTGGGAGAAGCTTACTTGATTGACAGCTGGTTTGATCCTCCCATTGGTCAGAACCTCCTCCATCTGTGAGATGTTGAAGTTAGACACACCAATGGCCTTTACCCGTCCTGCATCCACAAGCTTCTCCATTGCCTGAATATAATATTTAAAAAAAAAGTATGTTTATTCATTTTCACTGGGACTAAAAAGGAGACAGTAGGCTTTCTCGATGTTAAGGCGAGAAAATGTAGCCTCCTTCGCAGACTTCCTAGAACGGCGCCAAATATATACGCCGCCGTTCTAGAAAGTCTGCGAAGGAGGCTAGAGAAAATAGATCTTTCTTACATCATGTATAGGAAACATTGTACTTAAACAAAAGAAGGCATTCAATGTAAACTGGTTTGATTCTTCGTATTTTATGTGGCTGACAGAAATATTATTTTCATGAATGTTAATATCATTATAAGGTATATCCCATTAATTAGGGCTTCAATCACGTAAACTGTATCTTTGTCTGACCCTTACCTTTGCCGTCATGACCTCAATGAAAAGTGGCCGGCTGGCCAGTTTGAGTTTCTATGAATAAGTAAAGGCTCAACATCATTTTCTTAGCGAAAAGCTGGCAGACACTTTAAGTTAAGTGCGGGTAATTCTAATACTACGGGGTTGGCACATAGCTGATGATGTTCGATAATTGATAAACTTTATAGATTTGATGATCCTTATTGATTTACGAATGATATCACCTTCCAGGTCTCCATGAAGTGGATGTCGAGTGTGATAATCTGGCCCTTGTCATCATACGGGAGCAAGTTGTCTCCTCTCTGTAATAAAGAATGGAACAAACCAACAACAACATGTAATTAGTAGATAACAACAAAGTTCTCAGTCTTACTGTGGCAATCATCTAATCGCATTTGGCATTTATTATCATGATACACAGTGTGTGATCTATCTTAACTATACAGTGCAACTAGCCTGGTCCTAGCCTCTACGGGTCGACTTAGGGGTGTTTTACCGGGCCCAGTCTACTTTATTGAGTCGTTTCTGTCAGCCTGTCTACTTAGCTGCCATAGAGAATTTCGCCACCGCCATAGGGGGCTAGATAATTAAAGCCAAGCCCTTAGGTAAAACCACCCCGAAACTGGCTAAATTGTCTGGACGGGAGGGCATCACTCCCAGCGCTGTAGAGATACCGGGGAGCTCCCGATGATATGGTTTCCAGGCTACAGTGCAACGTACCTATAAAGACCACCAAAAAAGAAAACCCAGTGAATTTAAAGAAAATCTACTAATGGTATCAGCTATCCCAGAGGTATGTACACTTCAGATATCAAGGTGTTCAACTTTGATACAGTCTTGAATGAGGAGGCCTCCATAACAACATGTTTTTTGTGGCCCTTCTAAGGGTAAGAGGGTTAACAAAACTTTTTCGGTGTTGCTAACTTTTGTATTTTCCCCAACAGCTGATCTTTCATTCTAAAAAAAGTCTAAGAATAAAAGTTTACCGCAAAAGCCACAGGGAAGTGCATGAGGTACAGGTCCAGGTAGTCTAGTCCCAGGTCGGTTAGGCTGCTCTGGCAGGCGGGGAGGACGTCATCAGGGTGGTGCCTGGTGTTCCACAACTACGAACAAAAGTACGAAGCAAAAAAGAAAATATGCTATTTAGCAGATTACCTTTGATTATGTACACACAAAGAGAAATACATATATCAGACAACCATGGCTCAAGTTAGTGAACTGATAGTGTTAACGTTAACGTACGTTAAGTCTCCTGCTCATCTAAATGACATGACGTTTGAGGAGTTAAAGAAGAAGACGCATCAATCTTTAAGGAGCAAAAAAGAATAAAACAAAAGTCCTTAATGTCAAGACTTGGGCAAATTGCTTGGTGGAAATTATGTTGCATAATTTCTTATGCAACTTTCTCCAAGAAGGTTAATGTTTTCGGTCATGTTTGTGGGTGGCTGGCGTATGTACGGACAGCAGTGGATGGATCTTTATGATATTTGGTATGTGCAATTCGGAGTCGGAAAACCGGTGCAATGGCCTAGTGGGTAGCTAGAGATAGAGTGTTCGCCTTGCATATGGTAGACCGAGTTCGATTCCCAGTTCCGTTTGAAGGTGTGTACTAAAGTCTTAAGTCCTTTGGGCCCTCCATTTCTCTATACTTGAACAAAGATTTTCCAACCTTGCTGGTTACGAACACTTCCTCCCTCTTCAGTCCTGTCGTGAAGTTTTCCTGCAGAGCCTGACCGATTTCCTTCTCGTTCTTGTAATATTCGGCGGTGTCAAAGTGACGATAGCCCATCTGCAGAGCTGTTTTCACAGCACGGTAACAATCATTCTGTCGACCCTGGAAAAGTTCAATATGTATTAGTTAGAAAACTGCACTCAACGTGTCCTGCGGACCCCCTATATATAAAATTGTTTTATAACATTCAATACCGATAAAAGACTGCACTAGTTATAGCAAAACATAGGCCTGGGTAGTCAAGTCACAGCGGAGAGGGTGGCAGGCCGATCTTATCTGACCTCCCATGGAATCTCTGACTGGTTTCTAGTAACGTTACGTGTGCGGGTAACATTCCAGGAATACCAACCCGGCATAGCTGGGATTGACGGATTTTTTAAAACTAAATACATAATATACCTGTTTGGCGCGGTCCTGAAGCAACCACCGTTGTCAATTCGTTCTCATATGAATGTACACGTTTTGTAATCTCCGTTACTGATTGAAATAAGACGTTCCTGGCATTAGGATATGCCACATGTAAGATGTCAAACTGTAGTTTTTATGACGACTTAAAACTTTTCTAGCTTTTAAAAACGGCAGTTTGGTACCTTATATGTGTCATATCTTAATGTCAGGAACGCCTTACTTCTTACGGTAACGGAGATTAAAAAATGTGTACATTTAAATGAGAACGAGCGTATCACAAGTGTGGGTAATGTTATTTATGTACTCTACTCTGCTAGTAACGTGCTTAAACTTACGTATACGCTTGATGTTCCCAGTCCCAGTAGTGGCATGGAAGCCCCAGTACACAGTCTCACAGCAGGCCCGGCCATGTCTGCTACTCACTTCTCAATCTCAATCTGTAACTTGGGGTGGAATAACAAACGAACCAGTTTAGCTCAAATGAACTCAACGAACAGATGAGCTACTCTTCCACTGGTCGTGACAGAGAAGACAGACGCTATGTACAGTATTTACAGGTTCATTGTACCGGGGACATTCCCCTATATGCTAGCTCTTTTCGACAAGCACAATGAACGGTGGACCACAGCTTAACGTCCCGTCCTAAGGACTGCGACCTTTTCCGGTAGCGTGCATGTCGGGTGAGCGACACAGCCGGGATCGAACTCGGGGCTTCTAGTTCCAGAGGCAAGATCGCTAACCACTGGACTACGCACGCTACATATATGTAGTGACTAGTTAATGATCATATCAATATAAACACTGACAGTTTACTGAAACCAGCGCAGGGGCGCACCCGGGGGAGTCACCATCTCAAATTTCAAACACTTAATGCCAGGACAGATACATACAAATATGGATGAGTGGTTAAAAAACCTACAGTCCTATGACTGCACATGGGTTCGCCCTTAGTAATAGCCTCCGGTACATGCGAAACTAAATAAATAAAAGTGACGTAGTAACTGACTGATCACGTGAGTTCTCAGGTCATGCATCTATTTAATTCATTTGACCTTTCACCCAAATGATAATCATTTAAAACACACACTCCCGATTGAGAAGTATCTGCAAAAACCGGGAATGTTTCAAGATTGACCGTACTTTGCATTACATTGTATAATCAATACTTCACATTTCGCGTAATCAATAGTAAAAACCTTCAATTGAAAGTTCATCTATGTTGGTAGACTGTAGCTGATCAGTCCAATTTATTGTGTTGGTGATTACAGTTTAAACTCCATTCAGAATAGTAAAAATATTGTCCTGGTTCATTTTCTACTGAACAACATACAGTTACAAAAGTTCATTGAGCTCTGAACTATTTTGAACTAGGATAATAGATTGTTGACTTCAGCAGTCATGGAATCCACCAATTCCAAGTGTATGAGTAAAACTCCACGGCTATATATATATATGAAGTGTGGAGCTAATCTTTATTGATTGACTGTAGCATTGCATTTCAAGTCTAGTGTTGTGCAAATTTCCCTTGCCTCGGTATCTGTCTGTCCATAAACGTCGACTCTCCAATATCAGCTACGATGCCTCGAGAGTCGGTGTAATGTATTGTAGCATATTTGACAATAAATGAAATATGACTTACACGATTTACAGAGTTTCTAGTGGAGCGCTCAGGGTGTCCAGAGGTCTTCCTCACAGGGGCTGAAGACGAAGGAATAGGGCAGGAATGGTCGCCAGGGGTGAGGGACAGTACATGTACCTGTTCACGCCCCGCAAAGATAGTAAACGAAAGGTGATGGACTTTGATCTGTAAGAAGTTGTCTATAGCTAGTCGTGTTTGTTCAGTGGGCGTGCCGTGCCTGAGTTATCCCCTGTGATGCGATGTGGTAATCAGTGCCTTGACTGAAACATAAACACAACTGACCAACAGAAAAGGACAATGAAACCAAGAATCAAGATGCTGAATGACTTAGCCGGGAAACCATACCATCCGACGGGGAGCTCCCCGGTTTCTCTCCGGGCCTTGGAGTGATGCCCGACCGCCCAGACAGATTAGCCCGGCCGAGGGTTAGTTAGCTCGGCAAAACTACGGTGGCTGCGAAATTCTAAATTGCAGCTAAGACAGACTGACAGAAACGGGTCAATTAAGCAGACTGGGCCCGGTAAAACACACCCAACCCGACCCATAGAGACTGGGACCAGGCTATGCAGGACTGGGCCTGACGTATCTAGCTCGTGTAACCAATGAGGAAAGTTACAACAAGGTAGTACAAGCCGTTGGACCACATGGCAACCTCTTGACAACTGTGATGAAGCGCAAGCTAAGATGAGGGCCTGCATGGGGGGTCCCGACAACCCTCTACGCTAATAAGATGGTTTGGTCATGTGGCAAGATCGTCAGGGCTTTCAGAAACTACTGGGGGTCAGTAACCTCCACCCGAGAGCTTGTGAAAATACAGGCTAGTAGTACATGGGTCAAAGATCAGCTGCAGTTCATATGACTACCGCAAGAGTTAACCAAGTCCAAGCAGATGAAAAACTTTAGATTGCGTCCAATAGAAAAATCTGTTTAAAATCGTACCCAAACAGTAACTGTTATTACGTTAAGAACATAGAAAACAAGAGTCTTAGGACCCCAAATCTCCATGAAACTTTGTTTTTTTATTAAACCAGTTCCCCCCATTCTATATCGCTCAATGGTATGACCCACACTGGCCGGGCAAGGGGAGAAGTGGCTATAAATAGCTACTGACCTAGATAAGAGACCAACAGATGGTGCGACCTCAAAGCCCACAATAGAGTAGATATTCCTCATTACTTATGCAAATTCAGTATGAATTTGCATAAGTAGCACTTCAGTTTGTACATCTCTGTCCAACCTACCTGCATATCAAATAACATGAAAATCTGTCGCTCCTTTCTTCAGTTATTCTCCTTGCAAAATATTTACAAACACGCCATTGCAGTTCCAGTGACACATACCAGGGGGCCCAAAATCGACCTTGACCTTTCTCCTCCCAGCACCTACCTACATACCAAATATCATTTCAATCCATCCACACGTTCTTCAGTTATGCCAATTTTAAGCGTCCGGTGACACATACATACACACACGGTGACACAAACATACACACACGCGCACACACACGCAAACACACTAACTTCGCATGATTTGCACTTCAGTGTGTACATCTCTGTCCAACCTACCTACGTACCAAATAACATGAAAATCTGTTGTTCCTCTCTTCAGTTATACCCCTTTAGAACATTTTTACAAATAGGCCATTGCAGTTCCAGGGACACAAACCAGGGGGCCCAAAATCGACCTTGACCATTCTCCTCCCAGCGCATACCCACATACCAAATATCATTACAATCCATCTACACGTTCTACAGTTATGCTGACTTTAAGCATCCGACGACACCCATGCAAACGATTTACCTCCTTACTTATGCAAATTCGGTCTCATTTGCATAGTTTGCACTTAAGTGTGTACAACTTGGTCTAACCTACCTGTGTACCAAAGAACATGACGATCTGTCGATCCACTCTTCAGTTCTTCTACATTGAAGATTTTAACAAATACGCCATTGCAGTTCTAGTCACACATGCCAGGGGGCCCAAAATCGACCTTGACCTTCCTCCTCCTAACACCCACCCACATACCAAAAATCATTACAATCCATGTACAGGTTCTACAGTTATGGTGACTTTAAGCGTCCGGTGTCACATACATACACACAAACACCAAACGCAAGCAAAACAGTATCTCCATGAAAAAGCCTTTTTTCATGGAGATAACATGGAGATAATGAGCAAACGGAAACACAACATTTTTTCTAAGGCCTTACAGTAAACCACACAGTTAGAAATCCATATACAGTTACAGTGTAGAAGTAACACTTTAATTGAGCCGCAATAGAAGATGTTGGTGCAATGATGTTACCACAAACACTGATTCTGTTTGGCATTTTTAGCATCTAAGATCGTATTTTTCCTTTGTCTTTTTCAAGACACAATAGATTATGATACTCATAATTGACATAATCTTCGAGAAGTACATCCAGAAATTTAGTCCAATTTACTGACAGTTACATCCTTTCATGACAGTCTTAACGGCGAAATTCCAGCAAACCAAAGAGAATTAGGTCATTTTGTACATTTTACCCATAACTCACGATCAGAGCATACATGTACATTGTATATATATCAAATCATCAAGCTGACCCTATGTTTTGAGTCTTTTGACACCCCTATGTTCCGACATACAAATGTACACCACTATGTTCCGACACCCCTTTTCTACACCCCTAAGTTCCAATACCCTAATGGGTTATGGGTGTCGGAAGATAGGTATGTCCCTTGGATGGTTTGTGTTATCCATGCACTGAGCTCTGTCCTTGGTAATGAAAGCATCTTCAGATAGCTCAGACCCCTTTGTAAAAGACTGGATGGTTCATGTTATCCGTATCTGTCTCTGGTACCGAAAGCAGACAGCTTTTAGAACTCTTCATTGAAGGGCCAGTGTTGATGTGTTGTACACCTGTAAAAAAAGAGGAGAAGAAGAAGAACAAATATCAATCTCAAGTAGATGTGGGGTAGGCTTAATCATTACGGTTTCCTTCACTCGAGGTGCGTTCGGATCATTCGATGGAAGCCCATGCAATATGACTTTGAATCCCGGGCAATACGGTGAAATACAGACCGGTCTTAATCTTGAACATCCTTATCGAACGTTATCCAGGCCTAGGTATAACATAATGTTACTTACGCTAGACTAAACCAGCAGAGTCTACCGTTCTTGTCAAGCTTGTTGATGGCCGACATGTCATCTTCACTCAACTCAAAGTCGAAGAGCTGCCAAAGGGAGAAAGAATGGAAACATATACACAATATTTTGGGCATGCACATCAAATTCACCATAATTAGTTCTCATGAAAAGTAATTATTTTGTCGCACTAGGCAGCTCTCGCGGGTAACGTTTGACCCACAAAATACAGACAAACATACAACTTGTAAACCCAACATACAATGACTGGATTAAAGACATTACAATATACATTAAAGAATAAATCATCTTAACATCTCTGCCTGCCATAGCTCACCTGTGAGTTTTCCTTGATCCTGGCAGGCGTGGAACTCTTAAGACACACCTGAAAGAAGGAGTCAGTGAATGAATGAATGAATGAATGAATGAATAAAGGAAAGGGGATTAATTAAGGAGACAACACAAACACAGATGTATACAATAAATGCCGGAATTTCAAATGTCAGAACGGGATCGGGCGTTTGGTGTTCGAGCTGCCAGTACCGTTTGAAACAATGGCTGAGCACCATAGAATACGTGTTCCAAGCATTGCCCCTCGTTACAAATGTATTAATGAATGAATGAAAGAATTAAGTAGTAAAAGGATGAACTCATCAAGTAGTTAATGAATGATTCTATTCAACCAAATATTATTTTGAAGATAGTTTAATTCACAAACCTGTGCTGGAGTCTTCCCATGTTTATTACTGATCTCCGTTATGACCGGGTCCTCCAACAGAGAGCCTACTTTGTACTCCTCTGCTTCTTTCGATCTGAAACCACAAACAATATGAGTTGATTGAATTGCTCCTACAAAACCGACATACCATATAAAAAAATAAGAAGACAAGAAATAAGAAATATGATCTGAAAGATTATCATGGTGACCTTGTTCAAATCATAAAACAGTCAACTGGTAACCTCCATTAACATTAATCCGCTGGGTCACATGAATCAGCTACTTTGACAAACAGTGGGTTCGAGAGACCTCTAGTGCAGCATCCCCAGGTATTCACGATTTAGATATACAGGCGTGCATTATACTGGGGGAAGTTGGGTTGGAGATCTGTTTGGGGGTATATTTTCAGGGTGGCGGAATTATGTACCCTGCAGGTGGTGGAATTCTATTAGCAGATGTTCTAGTTTCACCCCAATATACTAGTATATATTTGGAAGACAATCTAAGACCGCCTTACCCGGGCCTTGCTATTGGACAGTAGGCCGTGATGACGACACCTTTGGATGTGCAATATTCCAGTAACCGATGGCAACCAAGATACGGGTGACTCTCAACCTGTTGGTAACAAAACGATTTAGTAGGTGGATGAAGTCAATTTCTTGCTGATAAACTTAGCTTTTTTGCGACACGTTCAAGTAAAAATTTAGCAAGCCTGTCGACATCAATGCATCATTAACAAAGGGTAGGGTGGAAAACTGGGATTTAACTATATTCACTCCATAAAGCTGTGTACAGGTTTTCCACTCATAGCTCAGACTCTGTGTTTGATTACATCTTACAGTTCCTAATTGATACTTTCCCAAATCTAACAACCATCAAATCAATTAACGGATGTGGCCTTATAAGGTTAAATGAGAGGAGCTACACTAACTTGATTGACAGCTGGTTTGATCCTCCCATTGGTCAGAACCTCCTCCATCTGTGAGATGTTGAAGTTGGACACACCGATGGCCTTCACCAGGCCTGCATCAACTAGCTTCTCCATGGCCTGAAAAAGAAAAAAAGAGCAGTAAGTTCATTTATTTTCACCTAGACTTAAATTTGTTGTAAAAAAAGACAGACGGTTTTCCGGGTGTTTTAAGGTCACGGTTGAAACAATTATTTGTACTTGGTAGTACATTCCAAATCGATATTCTCAATGTCATGCATGTCAAGCCAAGTGACATTATGATAGTAAAACCACAGCAAATATTTCAAGACCTACAGTAATTGCAAAACAGATAGGAAGGACAGAAGAAAGATCGTTGTTGATTTAACCATTCATGTGTATGAAAGGTACTAACTAAGATGCCTGGCTCTGTGACACCTGTCAGGGGTCAGGGGATGCTATAGGTCATTCGAATGCGAGCTCAAGCTATTTGTCCCATTTTTGAATTCCTAAAATTTATTTCAATCGAAAACCATGATAACTACTTTTACATGTGATAACGTTTGTCACAAACGTATCGTAAATTAATGGGATAGAACTTTACAAATAGACAACTTTTCAAACTATCCCGTTTTCTAACAGAAATTATCTTAAGAACTAAATAAACGTAATAAATATAAATCAAGTCTCGAATGCGTCCTGTTCTTTACGGACGTGAGCGATGACAGAGACAGTTTGTGCGCAAAATGCCCCATATGACGAAACCAGTTTGCGTGGTTCAAATTTGTCTATCTATGAATGATCACCTTCCATGTCTCCATGAAGTGGATGTCAAGTGTAAAAGCCTGGCCCTTGTCATCAAACGGGAGAAAGTTGTCTCCTCTCTGTAAAAAAACAAACAACAACAGCATGCAAAGTAAACAACAACAAAATGTTTGGTGTCGCACCTAATGAAATCTATATTCTGAATCAACACAGTTGGCCTTTCACTCTAATAGTGATATCGATCCAATTTAGCTCACTGAATAGCTAATCTTCCACTGGTCATGGCAGAGAAGACAGACGCTCACGGTGTACAGTATTAATATTCTCCAAGCAGAGGTTACGGAGGCAGATTGAAAAAAAAGAAAACAGCCACAACTACCCCACTCTACCGAAACCTCTGCTTGGAGAATACAATATACAAACTTCATTGTACCGGGAAAATTACCCTAGCACTTTTCGACAAGCACAATTAACGGTACCGGTGGACCACGGCTTAACGACCCGTCCTAAGGACTGCGAACCATTCCAGTAGCGGTCAGGTAGAGTGAGTGACACAGTCGGAATCGAACTCGCGACTTCTAGCTCCAGGGACAGGGCCACTGGGCGCAGGTAAAAGCTGTTACCTTACCGCATAAGCCACAGGGAAGTGCATGAGGTACAGGTCCAGGTAGTCTAGTCCCAGGTCTGTTAGGCTCCTCTGACAGGCGGGGAGGACGTCATCGGGGTGGTGCCTGGTGTTCCACAACTACGAATCAGAAAAGAAAAGATCTGATTTGATAAAACTTGCTTCTGATCCTGAGCAAAAAAACTTAAAACTAAAATTCTGTATAGTAATGTTGTATTAGCTATCAATGCCATGTTTACAATTTAGCATTCAACTTAAGGCCTTAGATAGGGAGACGCCAGTCTAACCGGGACGGAGGTGGTACCGACTTCCGACGACCTTTGACCCAGTGCTGACGTCACACGTGCGTAATCACGTGTCTACAGTCTCCAATAGGGGGTTTAGTCAGTCCAATGGTAGTTGTGTGTGTTTATTTCCCATACTACCAAACGCTGCATGATGAGTGCATTAAGCAGTGATGTAGCATTTTTAACCCTCTCCCTGCTGCCTACGTCTGAACCAATACTGGCAAAAGGGAATTGCGTGCCAAACGGCTACTTCAAAGTGCTAAAGGTTTAAGATTTTTCCAACCTTGCTGGTCACGAACACTTCTTCCCTCTTCAGTCCTGCCGCGAAGTTCTCATGAAGAGCTTGACCAATTTCTTTCTCGTTCCGGTAATATTCCGCAGTGTCGATGTGACGATAGCCCATGTCCAGAGCCGCCTTCACGGCACGGTAACAATCATTCTGTCGAGCCTGGAAAATTATGTAGGACGAGTAATGTTTTAATAGGCTTGTGTTTTTGTACCAACTGTAACACCACAGTGATGTCTGTAATACTGTGTTTGTAACCTTAAAACTGTAATTGTAATATTGTAAGCCATAGCATACTTCAGGCAACCAGTGGTTACCTGCGAGGCTGTCATAATACAAAATAGTCAGAATCATATTAATAAAAATTCATTATTCGACTATCTTCAAGACAAGGTATATTGAGATTGTATAAAGCGCATGCCCCCATGGCTCAAGCGACCGGCGCTGCATGCTTTGCCATCTGGATCAAATTCTATGGATTCCCTATCGTGGGCCCGAGTCTGATACCAGGTCGGCCCCAGCTTGAATTATCTAGAGACTTCAAGAAAGGACAGTCCATAATGTTAATTAAGTTAGTTAAGTTAAGATAAAATCCTCACACACCATAAGGTATGTAGCGCGATGCCCATCCCCGTTTCATAGCCCTGGGCCACACTGTGGTGCAATCACTGCAGCAGGGGGCTAGTCCACTGGCAGTGGAGTATGTTTAACTTCCATACTGTTTCAGAAGTATGTACCATTTTTATAAAGTCTTTGGTATGACTCAATGCGCCTCTTGTCCAAAGGTGTCCTACCCGGGCACGAACTCGGGCCTTCCGGTTCCGAGTAATCAGAACCAGATGTGGTAACGAACAGAAGCACAGACCACTACACCACTGGGACACGCCCTACGCACATTAATCAGCAATCAAAGTACACTCAAATGTGTTTAAACCAAAGAGGTTTTTAAAACCTCATTGCATTGTTTAAACTTACCCTCCATGTCCCCAGACCCAGGAGAGGCATGGCCACTAACCGCTGGACTACACGCACTAAGAAGGAATCAGAGTATATTACTCAAATGTGTTCAAACTCACCCTCCATGTCCCAAGTCCCAGGAGAGGCATGGGTGCCCCGGTACATAGTCTCACTGCAGGCCCTGCCATGAAGCTCACTGATCAATTTCAAACACCTGTAAATAGAACACCAAACACATACTATTAAAGCCCTGAGACTGAAGCAATTCATTACACTGGGTCAGCCAATTCCGCTCTCGCTAGTAACGACTGACCCACAAAAATATAGCCTGGTCTTATCTGTCTGGGCGGGCGGGCATCACTCCCAGCGCCGCAGAGAAACCGGGGAGCTCCCGACGGTATGGTTTCCAGGCTAACAAAAATACAGACGAATGTACAACGTCAAGATGACCTACAATACATAGAGTGAAAATTCTTTACAATATGTATGTCTTGACTAGTACCTGCAGTATAAAATAGATAATAGTACAGTACAAGATATCATATAAGAATAAATAAAAGCCATTCGGAATCTACCAGTTTTAGTGGATAAAAACTCCATACTTGTGAAGGGACTTACGAGATATACAGAGTGTTTAGACAGGCCGATCACTCAGTGTGTCGGAGGGTCTTCTTTGTGGGCCAGTAGACAAAAGAATGCAGGGATTGTGGTTGGGTTGGGTCAGGGACAGAAGAACCTGTTTACCGCCCTGCAGTTATGTATGCATGAGTAAGTGTACATAAAGGCAGGGCTCGAAATACCGGGTGCACTTTTGTGCATCGAAAATTCACAATAGCTGTGTACCTAATTGTTTTTTTTACTGTAGGTGCAGTAGTGCACCTAGATATCTTTGTAAAGAGTACAATTATGCATTAGTATACAAAATATTTTTGAAAGAAAAAAAGCAATATAACGTCTTTTGTACTTTGATGTATTACTTGTTTAAAGTTTATAGAATTACACATTGAAGTTCTTATGAGATGAAGTAGAATTTGTAAATACATTTTTCTGACATTCTACTTTATTCTATATCGTGCAAGAAAAACAAGTTCTGTGCACATAAACCGTTAACTTATAGATTAAGGGCACCGGTGCACCTGTTTAAAAAAATGAATTTCGAGCCCTGATAGGTGACAGCATTTGGTCTGACATTATAGTTGTCTGCTCGTTGTATTGTGGGCGTGACGTGTTATCAACCGATTCTGGCCCTACCAATGAGAGGTGAGAACACCCTTACGATTGTCCTAATCAGTGCCCTGACTGTGGCAGGTCTTGGAAGGGTGCAGTATATCTGTACATGTCAATGCCTTTTATAAACATAGGTGCGATCAGCTATGACTAATACTGGTCTCCTTTAAAATTTGATTCAAAGTTAAACTTTTCAAGTACAACATCTGGATTATACTACCTTAGATTGTACACTGTCATTTAGTTTGGGGCAACAATTATGTCAGTAAGCAATTAGCCTCCATTAACATTAAGCCGCCGGGTTACACAAATCCATCAATTTGCAAAACAGTGGGTTTGTGGCATCGTGTGGCGCAATCGGTAGGGTGTTTCGCCCAGAACTCAGAGGTCCCGGGTTCGAAACCACTGCTATGCCCCGATGTTGTGTCCTTGGGAAAGGCACTTAACACGACTTTCCTCACTCCACCCAGGTGTGAATGGGTACCTGACTTCGGTTGGGGAAGGTCGTATTGAGGTCACCCGCTGGCGCCGAATGGCAGCCGCCCAGACCCTTGCGACAGTTCCACAAAGTGCAAGTGTGGAGCAAATATGTATCTGCATAATATTATGTGATTGTAAACCTTGCAGCAATTCAGCACTGGCTGCCATTGCACAGGTAATTTCTGACCAATAAACCGTTATCATTATTATTTTAGAGGTCTGTAGTGCAGCACCCCCCAGTTTAATACATAGGATGTGCGTTATACTGGGGGACGTTGGGTTGGAGATCTGTTTGGATTTATCTTTTCAGGGTGGTGGAATTAACAGTAACAATTAACAGTAATACATTGGGAATTCATATTCACGGTGTAGTGACTTCACGGTGGAGATCTCGAGAGTCACCGGGAACATAAAACCACCGCGAACATAAAACCACCGCAAACATAAAACCACCGCAAACATAAAACCACCGCAAACATAAAAACACCGCGAACATAAAACCACCGCGAACCTAAAACCACCGCGAACCTAAAACCACCGCGAACATAGAACCACCGCGAACCTAAAACCACCGCGAACATTTCAGAAATAAAAGGCCAATACTGGTGTCACCAAAGGCCCCAAAGCAGCCTGGATCGAGTCCAGCCTTGTTAGCCTTGGTCTGCTCCCAACGTCGCTACCCCGCCTACAACAGGTAGCGACGTTTAGAGTTGAAAGAGCGTCCCGCCCCTACATCTGCTTTGAGTTGAAAGAGCGTCCCGCCCCTACATCTGCTTTAAGAGTTAAAAGTGCGCCCCGCCCCAACATCTGCTTGGAGATTGCGTCACAGGGTCAAGAAAACAAGATGGCGGAGGTTGAGTTGAAAATTGCGGAGGTGATCGCGGGAAAGGACGGGCCGTCGGTCCTGACGGGGCTCCGGCGGATTTTCTACCTCGTCACTCCCAACGAAACGTCGTTC
Source organism: Branchiostoma lanceolatum (assembly GCF_035083965.1). Lineage (NCBI taxonomy): Eukaryota > Metazoa > Chordata > Leptocardii > Amphioxiformes > Branchiostomatidae > Branchiostoma > Branchiostoma lanceolatum. Next base: position 14,183,321 of record NC_089737.1, on the reverse strand, counting down.
CAAACCTTGGAGGAAGTTCCCAAATACGTAGGACAGGTGATTGTCCCGAAACTTTGTATTTCTTTCTTTGTTGCGCACCTGACATCTCGAAGTGTGAACTTTGTCACCAAGTTGTAAGGAGGTCAAATTATGCAAATATTATATATATAACTTCCTTGCTTTTTCCAAAATGCTAAGTATAATAACTTCATAATCACTTTATATCACTTTGTTTTAAGGGTACCAACTTCAACTTACTTTTAATATGTGTTACGTCTGTTCATTGATTTGTCAGTTATAGTATCATCTGTGGAAGAGCTTACGAAAGTCCCACTGCACTTTGCCCAGTGTTCTGTTTAACATTTAGTACATAATATAAAAATTGTTTTCGTAACGTAAGTGTTGTAACAAATCGCGGCCTTACCCGTCTTTAGAAATCTAAGGGTTTCTGAATTATTACTAACCTAGTCTTCATTATTTTTCATGTCTGTGTCTCTCTCTGCTTATGTATGATATATATGTTTGTGTGTGTGTGTGTGTGTGTGTTCATGTCTGTGCATGTGTGTGCTTGCACTGAAATTGCAATGGGGTTTACCATAGCACACAGTGCAGTTTTTTAATGTCCTGCCAGAGGGGGTACAATGTCTTAAGTTTGAAAAATGTTAACATTTTTTCTTTCAAATTGTTTCCAGGCATCCCCATTCTTTATAGGCTTGATCCTGCTGGAGTTGATGGTGGCTTCTCTGAAGAACAAACAAACGCCCGCCCGTCTGAACGACTCCATAAGCTCTCTGTCAGCAGGAATGATATCAGAAACATCAAAGTAAGTCATGCAGGGCTACATTAATGCCAACATGACTTTTATCACTTCACTGACAGGTAGAGAAACTATTCATGGTGCCCCAACAACCCAAAAAGAGATCAAGGGATAAGTGAGGGCCTGCATTGGGGGGTCCCGACAACGCTCTACGCTAAATTCGGAGGGCCGGCTACGTAATACACTAAACTCAGAAAGCCTCCCTACGCTCTACACTAAATTCAGAAAGCCCCCCCTATGCTCTACGCTAAATTATGGAGTGGTCGGCAACGCTCTACGTAAAATTAAAATGGCCGATTACGCTCTATGTAAAAGGGGCATGCTGAGGCCCTCATAGGTTAGGTGAGGTGACAGGTGAAAATGAGTATCAAGCTTTGGTTTAGGGACATCCCTTGATAGGACGTTAAATCCAGGTCCCGTGTTTGAGGAGAGCCTGGGACCTCGAGCACGTAAAAGAACCCACCGAACTTATCGTAAAGAGTAGGGGCCCTTCCTGGTCCTGGTGTGAGTGGATCATAGAAATCTGTCTGTTCAGTATAATTGTGAATTCTGAATTGAGTTGGCGTAAAGATGACAGCCATTTGCAATTCAATGTCAGAATATAAAACAATTGACTATCAAAATCAACACAGTTTACACATAGTTAGTTAAACTAGTACTGTCAGTCTTCTATTACTAATGCAGACTTTATTAGCTTATGATAGTCCATTTGCGTCCACCTCAGCTTGTTCTCCAAGGGTATTTACATGGTGACGTACGTCTGGGTGTACGAGAACTACCGACTGGTGGAGCTACCCTGGAACTCCCCTGTAACCTGGTGGACTGCCTTCATAATGGTGGAGTTTACCTACTACTGGCTGCACAGGATGTCACATGGTATGTACATGTATGGAATGATTTTGGTAATGCTTCAGGAGTGGAGCCTTTAGTTAGCACTTCGTAACATAGAGGCAAACCTGTACAAGTGACCACCTGTACATAATGACAAGCTAGCCAATGTGACCTGGCTTTTTGGTGGTCCCCTAAATGATTTTGGCGATGCCTCAGGGGCAAGCCTAATGTACTGTGTGCAGTCTGCAAGAATTCTAGGAATTGTACAGGAATTTGTCCACAGAAATCTATTCCAAAGGGGGTCATGCAGCTATTTTTAGTCCATAGGAATGTTTTAATGTTAGTTGGCAGGAAACTTTCCACAGGGAGTACCCCAGGAATTCCAAGGATAGCAAGTGCACCAGTGCACCTATTCCCTAAAATAAATTTCAAGCCCTGTGTACTAAGGATTTTGTCTAGTGTAACTCCCTGTTGTATGATTTCCACTGCAGAAGTGAACATTATGTGGGCATCACACCAGGTTCACCACAGCTCAGAAGACTACAACCTGACAACGGCACTGAGACAGTCTTCCACTCAGAAAGTTCTCACATTCTTTGTAAGTTATAATCTTGCATTTTTTTAGTTTATTGTCTGAACGAACCAACCAAGAAGTGATTAATCATGGTTTGTTACTAGTACATATTAAGTGGAAAAAGCAAATTAAAATGATTTTATATTAGATGGTAGACCAAAAGTTTTATGTCCCTTTCCAGTGGTCGACCAAAATAGACGCTAGGGATCAGCAGGATGTTGCTAGCTGGGTCAGTCGGGTAACCTGTAGCCTTTGTTTACACAGCCTCTCGCTGGCCTGCGTTAATGAACCCCTCCCTCTAGGGGGTGGTATCTGACGGGCCCACCGCTAGGAGTGCGATTTAGTCAGGCTAGGTAACCTGAAACACAACTTTTTTCCCCTAGGCCTTGTCAATGTTATTATTATGTTAACCATAAATGCACTGCTATTACTTACAAGAACTTTCAGAATGGCAATACCGGCGGAAATTGAAATCTGTATTCTATGTAACATGGCTTTTATGATTGATTGATTATTATTGTCACTGTGTACTTAGTTGTAGTTTGTGTTTTTATATGTGAAATCAGGGGTACCTGAAAAACAGGCTTCACAGCCTGAGTTGTATTTACCCTGTATAAATAAATAAAAATGAAATACTGTTGATTTCAGCTCTTCCAACTCCCTGCGGCTTTCCTGGTTCCCCCTGCTGCGTACTCAGCCCACTATCAGTTCAACCTGTTATATCAGTTCTGGATTCACACTGAGGTGAGAAAAGGGCTTCATCCCATTTCAAACTCCAGGGCTTTGTGTGAGGTTGTAATAAAGCTTTAGCCTCTACCAGGCTCTGCGGAGTGCTGGAAAAATACTAGTAGTAAGAATTGGTCTAATATAGTGGATAGTTATACATGTCCCCGTGGCGCAAGCGGTAACGCTACCCCGCTGCTTCGCCATCTGGATCAAATTCCGTGGATCCTAAGGGCCCGAGTTCGATCCTAAGGGTCGACTCTCGAGCTCGGACATATTGTAAGGGATTGCATTCGTCATTTCGGATGGTGACGTAAAGCCGGCGGCCCCGTGTATGAGGGAGCTTCGGGCGTAAGCCTCAAGCGTCAAACCTCTGCACGTAAAAGAACCCAACACACTTATCGAGAAGAGTAGGGGTGACCCGGTGTGCTTGGCCAAAAACATGAGCCGTGGCGAAGCCGCATTGCACTACAACTAGCTACTTGAAAAAGCATTACGCTTCACCTCGATTGAGGATGACTGCTTTACCTTTTACCTATTGGTTGGCCAACTACCCTAGGCTAGCATACTACTACATGTAGTATCCACTCTGTTTGGCAAATTTCTACTTTTTTCAGCAATCTGCAGAGCCTGCTACTAGGCTAGGAATGGTTCATTGTTTTTCCTCAAGAATTTACATATAGTCTTGACCAATGAACGGATTAGAAATCTCTATTCTAATGTACAATACGTATATCTTGTTTTTTCATGACTGACACAGTGTCACGCCTAACATTTGACACGGTATTATTGTTTAAAATAAATTTGATCCCAGTGCCAAGCTTACTTTTGCTGATGTAAGTATGTAAAATGTATATCTATGTACCAAATGTACATCTTACAGCTGGTGACGTCCCTTGGGCCCCTGGAGTACATACTAAACACTCCCAGCCACCACAGAGTCCACCATGGTCAGTTGCCTTAATAATATGTTAGTGAGTTTTGTTTTGCATTAACTTAAAGGATCAGACTAGAAAAGTTTCAAATCAAATACTGCAAAATTAATGCAGAAATGTTCGCAGTGTTTTTATGTTCCCGGTTTTCGCGGTTAACTGTTGACTGTAGGGCTACTATTTTTTTCAAACATGAACTCAAATCCACCGCAAATTTAAATCCCTGCAAAGATTTCTGTATTTACAGTATTGCACTTTCTGTCATCTTGTACATGTAAACCTTGAAAGTTCAATTCCTTTCATCATTATCTTTTATATCATTCTTTTCACAGTGCATTGTGACTGTATTACCTTTGATGTACAGTATGTACCTGTATATCATGTGCTTAATACAATCAATGAAATTGTTCTTGTTTTTGAGCAAACTTTCTAACTCCTGATATTTTCTTTGTTCTCCCACCCAAAGGAAGGAACCCATACTGTATTGACAAGAACTATGGTGGTACTCTGATCATCTTTGACAGGATGTTTGGTAAGTGCCTTTATTCACTGGTGTGTGCGCCCAGTGCTCCTACTTTGATAGCTCTAGATATTTTAATGTTGAGATTCTTATTTTGACATTCTGCTCTATAACTGATATAATAGTTTGTTGCATAATGTGACATTCAAATTGTTGGTTTGTCTCTAGCTACTTGCATACATTAACAAGTTTCACTTAGTTTACGGTGTCTATTGTCTGTTTTCTAGATGAATGAAAACAATACTTTTCCATCTTGTTCAATGTCTATTGAAGATATGATAATCATTATATTCATCCATATGTAGGTACATTTGCCAAAGAGGAAGAGAAGGTTGTATACGGCCTGACACATCCACTCAACACATGGGACCCTATCTGGGTGCAGGTAACGTACACATTTTAATGTGTTTTGCATTTATACATTGGCCATGGGTCATGTGTTTGAGAAGAGCCACACTAAGAGCCGTTTACATTTTATTCTGAGCATAAACAGACATAGTTTGAAGTTTTCCTCCCAGCCCTCTGCTTTTATGATGTCTGCTTGCTATATTTTCACCTTGAAATATCTGAAAACCAAGGAAACAAATTGGTGTTGCCTTACTGTACAAAACTGGTGTACTATGAACTTAAAGGTGATTTACCGATTGTACAAAACAAACAAAACATCTATGACTCTTTTCCCTCCTGCAGTTTTGTCACTTCATCCATATCTGGAAGACATTCTGGGCAACTCCAGGCCTGACCAACAAGTTGTCCGTACTGTTGAAGGGACCTGGCTGGGCACCCGGGAAACCTCGGCTGGGGTGTATTGAAGACATCCCTAAGGTACGTTATAGAGTAATGCCATCTCCAACTTTTGACTTTGAGCTATGGACAATGATTTTTTTTTTGATGTATCAGATTTTATGTCCTACCTGGGCCAGCATAATGTTCGATATAGGTGTTCCGGACCAGGTGATAACTAGGATTATCACACAGGGTTCTACATTTGTACTTTTATCAAACAGGCTTTCATAGAATCATTGGAACCCACTTTGAGTGCAGCAATCGCGCCACTGTTGAAAATTTGAATACCGAATATGGAACTTGGAATTGCTGTTATTACAACTTTTTGTTACAGCCATCTGGGGATCCTACCCGTACTTGGGCTGGAACCTCGGGTGATACGGAAATACACCATGTTGTATTCTAAATTAATTTTATTTGTTCTACTGAATATGTTGCCCACTTTTGTCTCCACTTGACTGAATGTAACATGTCTTGTCCTGTATATGACCACAGGTGAAGTATCCAGAGCCAAAGTACGACAGCAAAGTGTCCAGCCTGTGGTCCGTCTATGTGGCTATACACTTTTTCCTGGCCATGGTCCTATACCAGGAGCTGTTTGCTGTTGTTAAGGTAGGTGACATAGTTTAATTATCTTTTGATGTTCGCTTCTAATCGAAGATTGCTGTTTATTCCCATCATTAAGATGTTATTTTGAGGTACATTATGCCTTTTTTAAAACTTTAGTTTCTTATCACTTTTGCAGTCAGCTATTAATATAGTGATGTTACATATAATTTTAATCTTAAATGTAACAGTGCATCTAAGAAAAGAAATCCCTGCCTTCTTGTCTCTGTATAATTGTATCTAGTAAGAGGTTTTTTAAAATGACTATTATATTCACTGCTCACCCCTAGTATTCAGTCAGTTGAAAAAGCAGACACAGCGAAACTTCTTGTAGTAACAGGCTCAATAAATGTTCTAAACAAGAACTTATAATGCGGCTCCAGATGTCTTATTGAGGGACGACTGCGATGTGAAAGATGTTTGTTCAAGCTTGAGGAATGAATCCACTCTACTCTACACTGCTGACCCCTTTTGTACAAAATTCTATTTTCCCTAATCTCAGGTCCTGTCCACAGCTGCCATGCTGGGGAGGGTCATCTTTGTAGTCTGGACTCTGGTGTCTGTGGCCGCTATCATGGACAGGAAGTACGTGATATATTAACTGTTACATCAAATGATTACAGTTTGGCATTGAAATTACTTGGACTGCACATGTATCTGCTCTTCTAACTTGAGTGATCACTATGAAGTCATATCAAAAGCAATGTGGCAATTTTGAATACTTGAACTATATCTCTTTCTATTAAACAAACTTAAAATTTGTCTTTGTTCTGCAAACTATTTATCAAGTAGTGTGCGTACTTTAGGACGCAACAATTTATTTGCTTTGTTCTCAGATATTTTAGAATGAGAATCAGCAATAGACCAAGGTAGAATTAAGTACAGCAGATGGCTTCAATACTCCTGAAACTGTGGGTACCAAAGTAGAGAAGACTTTTCTATCAGGCTGTTTTTAAGTTCATATTCCAGTTTAGCTTTTTTTGATCCAAGTTTAAGATCCAACCATCGAATTGGTGTTGCCTTGCATTGCTGTCTATAGCTGATTACAGTGTTAGGCAGCAGGTAGAAGGTTAATCAATGTGAAACATAACTCTTTTTTTTTCTTAAACAGCTAGGTCCGTGTCCGTCCACCACACTTTATTTGCCCAGATAAACAGTAACAGAACTAAGAATACACAACAGTGCTGGTAGCAAATAGTATGGACCTTAGCACTAAGTCTTCTATAAGAAGAGATTGAAGTTCAGAAATGATGTAGTTAACATGATACATAACTCTTCGGTGAAAGGTTTTAAGATTTGTTCAACTCTTTCCCTTAGACCCAGTGCGCCGATAGTAGACTTCGCCCGCTGCGTGACGTACGTGCTGGTTGACGTGACGACCAGGCTGTCGGGACCGCCCGCCGTTCTGCTGCCCTCTCCGCTGATGAACGCCATGTTAGCCTGGTACCTGATGTCGGCTGCCATCTGGGGAATCAACCTCCTTAAACCTGTCTTCAAGGTTAAAACTCTTTAAATCAGATTAACCGCCAAGCTGATAAGGTTAAATCTATGGTGCCATCCTACTAGTAGTAGTTTTATCAATATCACAGCTCCAATACTCCCTATTTTAAGTGATATGCAAAATGTTAGCCTGGTACCTGATGTCAGCTGCCATCTGGGGCATCAACCTCCTTAAACCTGTCTTCAAGGTTAAAACTCTTTAAATCAGATTAACCGCCAAGCTGATAAGGTTAAATCTATGGTGCCATCCTACTAGTAGTAGTTTTATCAATATCACAGCTCCAATACTCCCTATTTTAAGTGATATGCAAAATGTTAGCCTGGTACCTGATGTCGGCTGCCATCTGGGGTATCAACCTCCTTAAACCTGTCTTCAAGGCTAAAACTCTTTAAATCAGATTAACCGCCAAGCTGATAAGGTTAAATCTATGGTGCCATCCTACTAGTAGTAGTTTTATCAATATCACAGCTCCAATACTCCCTATTTTAAGTGATATGCAAAATGTTAGCCTGGTACCTGATGTCGGCTGCCATCTGGGGTATCAACCTCCTTAAACCTGTCTTCAAGGCTAAAACTCTTTAAATCAGATTAACCGCCAAGCTGATAAGGTTAAATCTATGGTGCCATCCTACTAGTAGTAGTTTTATCAATATCACAGCTCCAATACTCCCTATTTTAAGTGATATGCAAAATGTTAGCCTGGTACCTGATGTCAGCTGCCATCTGGGGCATCAACCTCCTTAAACCTGTCTTCAAGGTTAAAGCCCTTAAGATGAATTAAGATTACAATTTTGTAGAAGTATTTTGTGGTGAGAGTGACTTCATGGAATATTTGAAAGTCATGGATTGAAGACTCTGGAATGGTGTTTATAAAAGGTCCAAACTTTTGGAAATTCAATGATAGTTTAGAAGGTCTAATTGAGCCATATCAATGCAATTGTCCATGTATGTACAACTTGTATGTAATGTAGAACCTAAGCTTCCCAAACTTCCAAATCAGAAAGGAACGATTACTGATAACCCATGAATGCGATGTTAGCCTGGTACCTGATGTCAGCTGCCATCTAGGGTATCAACCTCCTTAAACCTGTCTTTAAGGGTAAAACTCTTAAGATGAATTGAGGTGATTTTGCAGAAGTATGTTATGGCAAAAGCTAAATTTTACCTTTCAAGATTTGAAGGTGATTAGATTTTGAAAGACTTTGATATTTAGAAAAGGTTTGACATTTTAGAATGACATTTTAGAAGGTCTAGATGAGCTGTATCAATGCAAATGTTAATATACGCACAGCATGTAATGTAGGTACGATTCCAAAACCTCAGAAAACAATTATTCATAACTGATAACTGATGAACGCCATGTTAGCCTGGTACCTGGTGTCAGCTGCCATCTGGGGTATCAACCTCCTTAAACCTGTCTTTAAGGGTAAAACTCTTAAGATGAATTAGGGTGTTTTCTGGTATAGTGTTTATAAAAGTTAAAAACTTTTGGAATATTTTAGAAGGTCTAATTGAGCCATATCAATGCAATTGTCCATGTATGTGCAACTTGTAATGTAATGTATGTCCTAAGCTTCCAAAACTTCCAAGTCAGAAAGCAATGATTACTGATAACTGATGAACGTCATGCTAGCCTGGTACCTGGTGTCGGCTGCCGTCTGGGGCGTCAATCTGCTCAAACCTGTCTTTAAGACCAAAGCCCTAAAGATTAATTAAGCTGTCTTTGCAGAAGTATTATGTGGTGGGAGTGACCTCATAGAAGGTTCATGCATTGTACTAAATTACCCACCAAGATTTAAAAGTTAGTAAAGAATAGTATTTAGAAAAGGTTTGACATTTTAGAATGACATTTTAGAAGGTCTTATTGAGCCATATCAATGCAATAGACCGATCCTGTCGAACACCATATCGAACGAATAGAAGACCCATAGAACCCCGTTCTATTCAGAGCACCTCCGTCAAAAACAGTGTTGGCGGTGCAGAAATGGCACGTGTAAAGTAGGGCACGTATATCTGGGACAGGTTTTCCGCTGTATTGGTTGAATGCATGCTCAGAACAAAAACGAATTTAAAAAGAAAATAGATCGGGCACTCAAGGAGAGGAATCTTGTACCACATGCTGACTACTACAAAGTCCGCTAGCGCAGAGTTTCGTTTCTTCAGTTACTGGTGTGTGAAACTGGTTAACTTGAAAATGAACTGGGAAGTGAAAGGATGCATTTTAATTCTTAGTTACTAAATACCATGCAGCTGTTATACATGCAGTCAATACAGTGGGAACCCTGTCACAGATATATGAACCCTGTTTTACACGTGCATCGACTGCTTGTCAGAAAATGGGCGCTGATGCCCACCGACAAGGGAAAACTATGCGGCGCATACCGCTTTAACATTGACCGAAAACATTACGCTCTCACCCCAACTACACCTACCCACTCCATAAACAACTCTACCCGGTGGATACTGCCTTCAACAAAGAAGACATAGCATTCTTATTTGGCCCGCTTTGAAAGGGTTTCAGTGTCACAAAAGCTAAACCGAAGTCAGTGGCATTATTTTCAACTTAGCCACGGCGGCCATGTTTGGTCCGTCAAACCCTGTTTTTGACGGAGGTGTTCGAAATCGAACAGGGGGTGTGGCTTTGGGATCGGTCTATTGTCCCTGGATATACTTGTCTTCAAGACTAAAACTCTTAAAATGAATTTAGGTCTTTTGCAGAAGTATTTTGGTGTGAGAGTGACTTGGTGGAAGGTTTATGACTTGTACTAAATTACCCACCAAGATTTTAAAGTCATTATATTAAAGTCTCTGGAATGGTATTTAGAAAAGGTTTGACATTTTGAATGACATTTTAGAAGGTCTAATTGAGCCATATCAATGCAATTGTCCATGTATGTACAACTTGTATGTAATGTATGTCCTAAGTTTCCAAAACTTCCAAATCAGAAAGCAATGATTACTGATAACTGATGAACGTCATGCTAGCCTGGTACCTGGTGTCAGCTGCCATTTGGGGCGCCAATCTCCTCACACCTGTCTTTAAGACAAAAACCCTGAAGATTAATTAAGCTGTCTTGGCAGAAGTATTATGTGGTGAGAGTGACCTCATAGAAGGTTCATGCATTGTACTAAATCACCTACCAAGATTTGAAAGTTATCAAAGACTCTGGAATGGTGTTTATAATAGGTCCAAACTTTTGGAATGATAGTTTAGAAGGTCTAATTGAGCCATATCAATGCAATTGTCCATTTATTTACAACTTCTATGTAATGTATGACCTAATTTCCCCAAACTTCCAAATCAGAAAGCAACGATTGCTGATAACTCATGAATGGCATGATTTGGTTCTTCTAATAGTTTCCCTTAGATGCTTTGGTGGAAGGGAATAATAATGATAATGATGATAATGCATTTAGAATGGTATTCTAAAAGTTCAAGATGAGCAATATCAATGAAACTGTATGTACTAGTGCTACTAGATATTTATCAAAGAATCTATCTGTAAAAACAGTAAATTCAACACCCGTTTGTATATTTTGATGTGATATAGAATTGTTATATATCATTGCAAATGATATGGAAAGGAGGGTTGAGGTGTATGTAATTGTTGAAACTTTTAGTGGCTTAATTCATTTTGTAAATGTTATTTGATGATGATCCACTGTATTCTGCAGCTCAGGTAGCTGTAATTCAAATGTTATTTAATGATGGCATATCTACATTCACATTGCAGACTAGAAATAATTAAAAAATATATAATTTGTGAGTATTGATATTCTATGCATTACATGTATCTGAGTTGGTTATAGTTATTTAATGTACCTTTAGCAGATTATAAATGAGCTTTATATCAATCACACATATTGTTTCATTTTAACATTGAAACTGATTTGGTTTTCGTGATAACAACTGTATGAATATGTCATTGATAAATCCAAGTCTCTATTTTTATCAATATCACTCAAGGGTAGCACGATGTCCTTGTGGTCAGGGTTGCTGACCCTGAAACTGGAGGTTCTGAGTTCGAATCACTGACAGGTCCCAATGTTGTGTCCTTTGGAAACGCAACCCCGCTGCTTCGCCATCTAGATCAAAATTCCGTGGATCCTAGGGCCCGCGTTCGATCCTCAGTGGTCGACTCGAGCTCGGACATGTTGTGAGGGATTGCATCCGTCATTTCGGAAGGTGAGTCGTAAAGCCTGCGGCCCTGTGTATGAGGGAGCTTCGGACGTAAGCCTCAAGCGTCAAACCTCTGCACGTAAAAGAGCCCAACACACTTATCGAGAAGAGTAGGGGTGACCCGGTGTGCTTGGCCAAAACGCGAGCCGTGGCGAAGCTGCATTGCACTACCACTAGCTACTTGAAAAGGCATTATGCTTCACCTGAATTGAGGATGCCTGCTTTACCTTACCTTAACACTCGCTCGTGTCAACATCTCCCAGGAACGTAGTTAAAGCTTAGCTGCAGTTCATGTAATTACGTTTGCCCAGCTGTGGACTTTGCCCCGTCAAAATAAATACACTCTTAGATGGATGCCCTGTACGTTACGTCAGCGACCCAACGGTCAGAAAATAAAATGGCGGGGGGTGAGCTGAAAGTGCAGGAGGTTTTCGCCGGAAAGGACGGGCCGTCGGTTCTGACGGGACTCCGGCGGATTTTCTACCTCGTCACTCCGAACGAGACGTCGTTCCAAACCGTGGAGGAAGTTCCCAAATACATACAGCAGGTGATTGTGCCGAAACTTTTATTCTTTGTAGCGCATTCGCATGACACTTTGTTTGAACTTTAACCCAGTTGCAATTATATATATGGATTTGACCAAAATGATAAAACTTCTTAATCACTAAACCACATGTAGTTAGACATATGTTAGTAATAAGGCAGCCGCTGCACTGTACGTTAGCTAATTTTGTTTTGATGATTGCACTTGGGTTTATGTGTAACGTTATATCTATATCTGTAGATTCCGACCTTACGAAAGTACTATAGTTTGCCTGTTGTCAACAAAGTATTCTGTATACATAACAGGTTAAGTAATACGAGCAGAATATATAAGCAAGCGTTATTGCAAGTCACCCTTATGCAGTTATAGACATTCATTTTGTCTTTTTCGCACTTTTTACTTTATCATTCTGGGGTGTCAAGTATTGGTTCTTGTTTTCCTGTGTGTGTTTGTGCGCGCGCGCGTGTGTGTATGTGTATGAATCAATGAATATTTTATTTTCGTGTCCTGCGACTCAATAAAGTCGACCAGCCCATACGGATTTATAGGACACCAATTGAATACATAGACTTCACATAGGAGTGTTAGTAGAGGTACGGTAATAAATAATAATAATCAGAAATAAATCATAATAATAGCGGTAATGAGAAACACAAATATGAACATAATTACAATGATGAACATAGATTAAATTCAACCCAAAAGTTATTGAAGGTAACAACACGTATATCAACTCAGTGTATTACAGTCAAAGCAGTACATGACAGGATAGAGACAAAACCAAACAAAAACAAAACTAGATGCAAAATAGGATCAAATCATTCCATTGAAGTATTTTTGTTACGAGTAGATGTAGTGCTTATATTTCGTCCAAGCCTGCTGAATGTATGAAGCAATTTTAAATAACCCCTCCGTGAATAAACAGTTACGTTAAGTTTTGTTTCATCTCTTTCCCAAATGATATCAGGTCTCTTGTTGTACATTTTGTTGAACAGTGTTCGGCGTAAATTGTCGTAAAAAGGGCAATAAAATAGGAAATGGACCTCATTCTCAATTTAATGTTGATTACACGGTAGACAAGTTCTCTGTGTGTGTGTGTGTGTGTGTGTGTGTGTGTGTGTGTGTGTGTGTGTGTGCATGTGTGTGTTTGTGTGTGTGTGTGTGTGTGTGTGTGTTTGCGTTTGTGCGTGCGTGTGTGTGTTCTACTGAAGTTGCTATGTGTTATGCTAGCGTGAGCTGTGTAGTTTTTTTTTCAGGATCGGGTGAAGTCTACTATCTCCGATTGTCTTGTTTCTACAAGTACAATTTCTAAAGTTCACAAAACTTTAAATTTTTGTCTTCAAAACGTCCAGGCGGTCCCGATCTTTATCGGCATGATGTTGCTGGAGTTTGTGCTGGCTTCTCTGAAGAACAAGAGATCGCCTTCACGTCTGAACGACTCCATCGGCTCACTGTCAGCAGGAATGATATCTGAAACGTCAAAGTAAGTCATGCAGGGCTACAAATACCACCTGCAATTTGAAAAAGAAAAAGTAAGTTTGCATTTACAAATATTCAACAGGAGATATCTACCTCTCAAAAATGATGAATCGTGGGACATAAAAACTGGAAGTTTTGCCACAGTACCTTAGAATGCCGCCAGGTGACCCACAATCAAAGTTATCCTTTTTGTCAGACATTTACCGACATGCCAAATATCATCGCTGTTCACAAACACTGTCAAACACACACACACATCCACAAACAAATAAACAAACACACACACAGACACACACATACACACACACACACACACACACACACACACACACACACACATTAGAGTTGTATTATTATGAATCAAAACATTGCAGTATTGAGCCCTCCCATCCCAATCTAAAAGTTTGCTTGTTCGAACCAATGTCCTAACCCGATTTATCTTAAGGCAAGAAAAAACGCAAACGCTTTATATTTCCATCGCCGTCGATTTCGATTAATTTACAGTACACAATTTGTGCATCTATTGTTACAGCTTTTTCACCAAGGGTGTTTACATGATGACGTACGTCTGGGTGTATGAGAACTACAGACTAGTGGATCTACCCTGGGACTCCCCCGTCACCTGGTGGACTGCCTTCATCCTGGTGGAGTTTACCTACTACTGGTTCCACAGGATGTCACATGGTATGTATCACTGTTTTCTGCTCAGAAATTTGGCATAATCTTTGTAAGTATCTTGTCACAGCTTTTGTATGTGGCGTCGCGGTGGCGCAGTGGCTGAGGGTGTATTGGGGTCGAATCCGGGATCCCCTGATTTGTCCGTTGATGTTGTGCACACGCGACTTCCTCAATTCACACAGGTGAAAATAAGTACCTAGGTTCGGTTAAGGACGTCCCCCGGACAGGACGTTACATGGAGGTCCCGTGTTTTAGGAGAGCCACACTTTGAGCATGTAAAAGAACCCACCACACTTATCGGAAAGAGTATGAATAGATCGAATTAATCAGTACAACTGTGGTGCCTCATACCTTGAGGCGGTTTACCGGGTATGCCATGCAAACAAAGATAGAAGAAGAACTTTATTGCGCGACAATTGTAACTGGTACAGTGTATGGTAGTTACGCACATGAGGTTTGAACTATTGCTTCTACTAAACAAATACAAGGAATTAATCTTATCTATGACTGACAGTAGAAATAATGTATATAATAATGTATACTTTGTAGGTGCATTCATCTTGCCACAGCTTGTACCATTAATTTCTTTTCTCTGCTTTATATAATTTCTGCTGTAGAGGTGAACATTTTATGGGCGCTCTGTCAAATCGCTTGGTCGCAGCGAGGTCGCCAACGTGCCGCGGGTCATGTGAGACAGGGGCTTAACGATGGCACAGGTGTTTTCCACTCGGAAATTTGGCACATTCTCTGCAGGTATCTTTCCAAAGCTTTTGCCACTCATTTTCTTTCTCTGCTTTATATAATTTCCGCTGTAGAGGTGAACATTTTGTGGGCAGCGCACCAGGTCCACCACAGCTCGGAAGAGTACAACCTGACAACGGCAATGAGACAGTCCTTTTTCCGGAGAGTCGGCCCCTTCTTTGTGAGTATCTTGCCACATTTAGGCCTTTATTTTCCGATCCAAGAAATTATTGATAAGGGTTTTAGTGTGCTTGGCCCAGAACCCAGATGTGGTGGGTTTGAATCCACTGATATTCCACTGATGCTGTGTCCTTGTGAAAGCACTTAAGACGACTTTCCTCACTCCACCCAGTTGTACAAATTGGTACTTGACTTATAGCATCTTGCCCTAGACACAGTGGATAACAAGCAACTGCCCCTAGGGCCTCAAAATGCTATGGGACTACCTTTACTTTTACTTTTACCTTTTTTTTTCATTTCAGAAAGGGATAAAAAAATATCCTACGGCATCCCCAGGATACCCTGACATCCTTCTAACTAAAAGCTTGAGAGAAAGTGTTTAATGAGTGTGCTTTGTCTCAAAGTAAAACCATGTACTGTTGATTTCAGTTGTTCCAGCTGCCAATGGCTTTCCTGGTTCCCCCAGCTGCGTTCTCTGCTCACTTCCAGTTCAACCTGTTGTATCAGTTCTGGATACACACCGAGGTAAGAACTTCATCCCATTTCTCCAAGTGGTGTAATGAGTTTTTGTTATTGTTTCTGTTGTTTACCTTATAGTACCTAGTGGCCTGCGTAACAGCCGACCAATGATGATGATGATGATGATGACCTAGTGGCACATAGGTCGGGAACTTTCATTGCTGTTTCTGTAGCGTGGTACAGGGAGGGAGGGAGGGTTTGCTTGCCGTTTCCCTTTAACGTGCTCGAGGCACCTCTTCGAACACGATATCCCAATTTACGTCCCTTCCGAAAGACAGGTGCAGCCCCAACCGAGATGCCCTTCCCAGGATTTGAACACACACACATACTATCAGAGATGTCCCAATATCTCACCTGGTAGTAGCCCCACAGTTGAGCTCCTTGTTCCAATTATAATTGGTAACTGTGAGATCCCGGTTCAATCCTGGGTAGGACACCCCGGTTGGGGCTGCACCTGTCTTTCGAAAGGGACGTAAATGGGGGTCCCGTGTTAGATGAGGTGCTTCGAGTACGATAAAGAGAAAGGGCTAGCAACTCCTCCCTATCAAAATTGTGTACCTTTCTACAGAAACAGCAAGGAAACGTGCGGCCCTATGTGCCACTAGCTGGACGCTATAAGAGGTCAACACAACATATACATTGTATCTATCAATTGACATGCTACTGTAAAATAATCAATTTCAGTGCCAAGCTTACTTTTGCTGATGTAGGTCGATACATGCAAGATGTATTTATGTACCAAATGTCCATTTTACAGCTGGTGACGTCCCTTGGGCCCCTGGAGTACATACTGAACACCCCCAGCCACCACAGAGTGCACCATGGTCAGTTGCAATTAGGTTATACAGTTTGTTTTGGTTTAATTAGCAACGGCTAAGGAAATGTATATTGGACCTTAAGTAATACATACATTCTTGGTAAGTCCTCTACATATTTAACTGTTTTGTGCATTGATGATATAATGTGAATTGTTTCGTTTTAAAATTAAAAGCCTTGTATGTTGCCTAGATGTAAGGATTCGAAACAAGAATGTGCACTTGTAGTTGTTTAAATGACTTCCGCATGCAGAATTGCTAAGAGCTGCATGTACTTATAATCTTACAGAAAATTGTCTTATATGATTGCTGAAACTATTCTCTCGTTCTACCTTAAAGGAAGGAACCCGTACTGTATTGACAAGAACTATGGTGGCACGCTCATCATCTTTGACAGGATGTTCGGTAAGTAACTTTGTAGCGTGCGAAGTTCAGTGTTTTAGAGACTATTTTTCTATTTGCATTTGATGGCCGAAAATAACACATTCTTATCCTAATGGAGATCTTTCAAATAAACAAGCAAATAAACATGTCTGTATAATATCATAATGGGATTGACATACATGTACATGTATCTATAGGTACGTTTGCCAAAGAGGAAGAGAAGGTGGTATACGGCCTGACGCATCCACTCAACACGTGGGACCCTATCTGGGTGCAGGTGAGAATATCGCTACTTTTTTTTTTAGTTGTTCTGTACATAGACCCTAGCTCACATGGATGGGATTGATGTTAAACTTGAGGTACATGTATCATAAGGTGATTGGAACAAAAGCAACTACATATTGTTCGCCATTTCCAGTTCTGCCACTACATCCATATCTGGAAGACATTCTGGGCGACTCCAGGCCTGACCAACAAACTGTCCGTACTGTGGAAGGGACCGGGATGGGCACCGGGGAAGCCTCGAATGGGGTGCATCGAAGACATCCCTAAGGTACGTCGCCGTCTGATATGTTGTCTATTTTGTTACCTTCGCCAATACGGTTATGTTTGTCGGCACCGTTTCAGTACCATTACTCAAATGAAAAAAAAATAATATGCATATCTACTGTTTTTATATGAACTTAGGTGAAGTATCCAGAGCCAAAGTACGACAGCAAGGCTTCAAGCCTGTGGTCAGTCTATGTGGCCGTGCATTTTGTGCTGGGCGTGGTTTTATACCAGGAGCTGGTCACTGTGGCTAAGGTAGGTGAACAGAAGTTTAACTTAAAGAGACCATTCGAAGGGATTGTTGAACATGTGGGTTCATAATCTCTTAGTTATATTCCCCTTCCAGTGGGAAGGGGGATATACTGTTTTTGCTTGCCTGTTCTTCTTCTTCTTCTTCTTTCTTCTGCCAAAAACCAAGTAGATGTGCGGTGGTAGCTGTACTAATGGTATTGCAGTAAGTTATATGTACCTTATGTTACAATGTACGGATGTTATATTTGAGATGTAGGTACCTATAGGAAAGGTGAATACACCTGACAATAAATTATGCTAATGAGGACATACTTTGCATAATTTATGCAAAAACTTGTATTGCGTTTACAGTAAAAGCTGCAGATGTCATATTTGAGATGTAGATAAATTTAGGAAAGGTAAACACACCTGACCATGAATTATGCTAATGAGGACCTCATTTGCATAATTTATGCAGAAACTTGTATTTCCCTTACCATAAAAGCTACAGATGTCATATTTGAGATGTAGGTATCTGTAGGAAAGGTGAACACACCTGGACATAAATTATGCTAATGAGGGCCTCATTTGCATAATTTATGCAAAAACTTGTATTGCGTTTACAGTAAATGCTGCAGATGCCATATTTGAGAAGTAGATAAATTTAGGAAAGGTAAACACACCTGGCCATGAATTATGCTAATGAGGACCTCATTTGCATAATTTATGCAGAAACTTGTATTTCCCTTACCGTAAAAGCTACAGATGTCTTATTTGAGATGTAGGTATATTTAGGAAAGGTGAACACACCTGGACATAAATTATGCTAATGAGGACCTCATTTGCATAATGTATGTATATCCCTTACCGTAAAGACTACGGATGGCATATTTCAGATGTAGGTACCTTAAAGAGAGGTGAACACACCTGCACATAAATTATGCTAATGCGGACCTCATTTGCATAATGTATGTATATCCCTTACCGTAAAGACTACGGATGGCATATTTCAGATGTAGGTACCTTTAGGAGAGGTGAACACACCTGTACATAAATTATGCTAATGCAGACCTCATTTGCATAATTTATGCATAAACATGTTTTTCCCTTACTGTAAAGGCTACGGATGAGATGCAGGTACCTTTAGGAAAGGTCAGAAAACCTGGCCATAAATTATGTTAATGAGTGCATTATGCATAATTTATGCATATCCCTAACCATAAAAGCTACGGATGTCATATTTGAGATGTAGGTACCTTTAGGAAAGGCCGAACACACCTGGCCATAAATTATGCTAATGCCGACCTCCTTTGCATAATTTATACAGAAACTTCGTCATATCCTTACAGTCAATGCTAAGGATGTCATATTTGAGGTGTAGGTAATGGGAGGGGAATATTCTGCATTTTCCCGAAAATGTTGCCATTCTAGTATTTACTTGTAGTTGCGATAACTCCCTTAAGGCCACACCAATTTAATTTCTTGGTTAATGGATATTTTGAAAAAAAATGCTAAATTCCAAAATCAATATAAAAACAGAATCTCAGAAAATTCTGTACTTTGGTGCACACAGTTTCAGGGTGTGAACAGGGTCAGGTGCAAGTTTTCACCCCAGCCTTCTGTTTTCATGATTTTTTTTGCTGAAATTTAAGAAAAAATCCGTAAACCAAGAAATTAAATTGGTGTGGCCTAATGATAATATTTCGAGGAACATTATGCCTTTTAAAAAGCTTTCCCTTCAGTTTCTTTTTACTGTGGCAGTCAATGATATGCAGCTGTGGCGACTAAAGAAGGACGTTTTGCTTGATATTACATCTACTATCCGTTCTAAGGGATGTAATATCAAGCAAAAACGCCACGACTAAGAAATAAAGTGTGAAGAGACTAAAATTTTGGATAATTTAAACTCTACAGTAAATCTAAGAAAATTGTAATAAAGATGTGTTTTTCCATGATGAAAGCATTCACTGCTTTCCCCCTTTTATACTATATTTTTCCATGTCTCAGGACCTGACTACTACTGCCATGCTGGGGAGGGTGATGTTTGTGCTCTGGACTCTGGTGTCTGTGGCTGCTATCATGGACATGAAGTATGTATAGCATACTGAATAAGATTTTCTATTAGATACTTGCACTGCATATCTTCCTTTAATGTTCATCTAAATATAAACTTTGGTCCAGTAGAGATGGGCACATATCGATAAACAGCTTGGTCCAGGAGCTATTTTATCTGATATTATAATTCTTGCACACAATCAAATCCTGCATTTTTTCCAGTCTTTTTGCTATCGTTAACGTGCCAGATAACTGTACATGGCAAAATGTATTCAGGTAAGAAGAAGACTTTAATTGTCAATGTGAACAACGACTCAAATATCTAGTTTGTCGTCCCAACCTGATGATCAGCTATAGTGAATCATTACTATCTAATGAGAGAGAGAGATGTTAACAAGTTGAAAACGTGTGTTGCCTTCATTTGATTTGATTGTATTATAATTGCAACAGTGCAATACACGTGGGACACAGGTAGCTATTGCTGGTGTCGTGACCCACACACACAATATACCCGTTTTTACACTTGGGTGTAGTGAGGAAAGTCGTGTAAAGTGCCTTTTTCCCAATGGTATAAGATCGATGGCGTCAGGGGATTCGAATCCGGGACCCTGCCGTTACGCCACACGATCCACGAACTATATTTTGTTGCTATATTTCCCTCAGGCCCAGTGCGCCGATAGTAGACTTCGCCCGCTGTCTGACGTACGTGCTGTACTTTGCAAAGGTTACTTACATGTACAATTTCGAAACGGAACAATAGCAAATATACACATCACGTGGCCGACAATTAATATCAAATGTACGAAAACTGTACAATCGGTGCTGTCCCATTGAGTTAAGCGGCAGGTGGAAGGTTAACCAATGTTCCCCCCTTCCCCTGTAGGCCCAGTGCACCTATAGTAGACTTCACACGTTGTCTGACGTACGCGCTGGTTGACGTGGCGACCAGACTGACGGGACCGCCCGCCGTTCTGCTTCCCTCTCCGCTGATGAACGCCATGCTGGCCTGGTACCTCATGTCGGCTGCCATCTGGGGTATCAGCTTCCTTAAACCTTTTTTTAAGGTTAAAGCCCTCAAATCAGATTAATTGTCAGCCTGCTAAGGCAATCGTTTGGCAAATAGATTGATACCTGGTGTCAGCTACCATTTCGTGTATTAACTTCCCTACCTTCCCTAAGCTTTCACATATTCTAAATCAGATTAATCATCAGCCTGAGAATGTTTGGTACCAAATCCGTATTGATTAAGGGGTTAGGTAGCATTTAGAAGGCTAATGTATTTTCCATTAATGCTCTTTGAAGGCTTTATACAAAATCAAACAACTGAATAAGATATAATATGTCTTTTGTTTGATTCGTTTCGAATGTAGTATTAATGCATGATGATGTCTAACGTTGATTGACACTCCTGACGATGATTGATGCTAGTCATTTATGACTCTAAATTGGTGATATACGTGTAAAAGGTATCGGTATGCACAACTTTCAATTGTTGTATTAATGTTAAGCTTTCACGTGTAACACGTATCGATGGTATCTGGTAAATCAACGTCTTGAAACATGTCTTTAAGATCAAAACCCATAAGATAAAGTACCGCGTTTTCAAGGAATAATTCTTTGAGGCTTTTTGCCTTCTACTGGATTCAATATTTGCTAATCTTCATACATTCGTCGAGCAGATTTCTGGAATTGAATTGTTGAAGTTTTAGATAGTATCTATGCAATTCCAATGTGATTAGATTTACCCTAACGTTACATATTTATACGCACAAAGTATGCTTCATACCCACATGAAGAATCTGTTTTCAGGTTGATATTCCAATCTAGCGATCCAAGGATCTAGAAATTGAATTGATGTGACCTAAAAAAAAAAGGAAATTAAGCAATATTGTTGTTAATCAATGCAATTGCAAGTTTATTTCTTTAGGAGCAAGTCATGTTTATATAATCATAAACATTAGATAATTATGTTCATCTTAAATTACTCAGGAATTGTGATTGGCCGTGTTCAGCTTATGTTAATGAGAGTATCAATCTTAGCAAAGAGTCAATTTAACAAGCCTTGTACATTTCTATGTCATAGAATATATACGTTCAATGTTACATTGTGGATTATTATTTAATTATGCCATTAGTACATTCACAACCGGAGATCTTAAAATATTATTCACGGAATGTAAGACGATAATAGAAAGAAAATATTATGTTTGAATATTAGTATTAAAAACGTCATATGTATCACGTCATTGCATGCGTGTGAGTGGATCATATAAATCTGTCCGGATATGCAGCTTGTACGCTTCAGTACAAACCTGGTATGTTATGTCTTGAGGCGGTTTACCGGGTATGCAATACAAACAAACAAAGGCCCCGTGATACATCCGGATATCTAGTAAAACATTAGCCCTTCCTTTCGGGTGTGCATTATCAGTACTTAAACCAAGGAGGTTATAACCTCTTGCTTAAACAGATCACAAAAGTTTAATTTCTTTTAAGTGCAGTCTAACAAACAGATCACAAGAGTTTAATTTCTTTTAAATGCAGTCTAACACCCAGTGGTGATATGTTGACCAACACATGCTCAAACCACTAGACGACCGAAAGTTCATATGCAAAAGGACTGACGTCATTTTCAAGATCGAACTTTGACCCTCAGACCGTAAACATTGGAAATCCCCACACACTCGCCTCAAATACGGATAAATGCGCAGGTGTAAGTAGCTAGGTGACAGAGCACAGGAAAGTTTGCGTCCCTATGTGGATTGCCAAACATTCCAGCAGATATGTCGGGGCTGCATTCCAAGTTCGGGTTCAGAGTCGAGGAGCTGAAGCCCAAACCAGGTAGGCCAATCCAGGGTTCGTCCATCCCGCTGATTCTGCCAAACGATCTGAAATACAATTCGTCGAACGGCGTAGTCGAAAATGTGTATGGCGTCCGACGGGAGATCCTGCAGGTCGTTCCCGAGGCCTTAGAGCTACTGGAGGGGATCGAGGAGCCCGTGAGCGTCCTGGCGATCTGCGGGCCCTGTCGGACCGGGAAAAGCTACATCCTCTCCAGGTAAGATGGGTTGTCTATCGTCTAATCTGCTGCATTCGGTACCTTTGTGTCGTGTTACCATAGTAGCAGAACCACTGGGCCACGGCAGGGCTACGGATAGCTATAGTATATAGGTCTTAATTAAGTTTTGTCACTTGAAGTTCCGCATTTAGCCTTGTCCTTTGGATGTCACCGTTAGGTCAACAAAGTTTCAATTCTTGCAGAAGGGAATTTGGTTTAAATGATTTTTTGTCACTGTATGGTATATATTAAGCTTACTTTGTAATACATACAAGTTGCTGGAAGCTCTATTATCTTCGACTTTATGTTAAAATCCATATAACAGTTACATCGCCCGAGAAATAGTAGGTTGGCCGTGTACAAGTGGTGCCAGTGGTGACAATTTTGACGTAAATAGAGTAAACGATTTGGTTAGTTGGGGTGCTATATACCACGTTAACTCGGCAGTAACCTGATATTCGCTATTCCATTGTACACACCGAAACAAACACCTACACGCTTTTTGTTCTCACAGAGTGTAGCCTCTCACATTGTGACATCGGTATAGCAAATATTGGCAAAGGCACGGACCTCGCCAAAATAGAATACCCTCCTGTTACTTTCCGCCTGAAATAAGGGCCTAATTAGCGTATCATATATTTCATGACGTCTCCGAACTCTTGTTGATGATGCACCAAGCAATGGCGAATCCAACGCGTCTCGAATCCCTATTAGATTCAACCTCATAAAGTGCGTTATTCCCATTATAAAGGAACCGCAACTCATTAACAGCTATACCCTCAGTCATGATAGCCTGTTGCATGGTTGCAGTGGTTCATGATTCAAACGAACTGTAATTTGCCGGAGGTCATTGCCTTTTCTCTTGTCTGACCAAACACACGTGTTTGACTACGGTTTTAAGACACTTGTTTTCAACACATGTATCTAGACTGCCTACATGGACCCAAACACATTTGATGTATCTGCGTCATGATATAGAAGAAATTCTAAATAAGGATTCAGGTTTCAGCATGGTCTTGTGGGGGCCTATGGCTATTGGTTATTTCAAATGCTATTACTATTAGGATATAAATATCATTAAGGTGAATGCATATGGCGGAACTGTACTGAATTGCCGAACATGCTTCTTGAAATCATTGTTCTTCAATATAGGTTACTTGGCACTGCGGATGCCTTTGAGCTGGGCCATCGCACGGACCCCCAGACGTTTGGTATCTGGATGGGCACCAAGGTGCTGCGGGGGAAGGACTTCACTATCGTGCTGCTGGACACAGAGGGCATAGGTACGTGGGGTTGGTCAGGGCTTACCCGGATACTTAGGTTTGCTTCGCAGCTTTCGCTTCAAAATTCCTTTAAGACCAACCAACTTAAGGTGGAATCCAGGTTACTAGTAGTTCGCAAAGCTATTACATGTATATATAATGTAAGTAGTGTAAGGCAATATGTGACAGCTTTACTAAAAAGAGATTCACCTAAAAGTGTAACATGCTATACTGATTTATCCTGATTTATGATATGCTTCCAGCTCTCTACCCTAGGAATAGTGTCATGTATCAAAACGTAAATTATAAAGTGATAGTGTGCAATAGAGGACACGCTTGATGATACCCTTGCTCAATGATTTTAAAAAAATCACTTCTGAATCAACGACTAGATGCAGTAGGAGCCACCGCTGGCCAGGACGCCTCTATCCTGGTGATGACCATACTGCTTTCGTCCCATCTCATCTACAACTCACTCTATGTGCCGTACAAGGGAGATCTGGAGAAGATGCAGTGAGTATATGAACGAGTTACGTCTATCAGCTTCAACTGCCATTAATACATTTTGTCTACCATTAATGACTATGTTTACCATCTAACTAATGTGGTACTTATCAGACATGCAGTGTACTTTAAAACACAAGCACTGAAAATTCAAAATACTACCAGGTGCTTCGTCAAGCTGGCTAAGGGGATCACAGTGAAAAAAGGAGAGGGGAGAGACGTGGCACAATTCCGTGAGTTCTTCCCAGACTTCCTGTGGCTGCTGCGTGACGTGTCTCAGAAGATGCAGGATAAGGACGGCAAAGACATGGACCCCGGCGAGTACTTGAAGAAGAAGGTAAGATATATATGGTGCAGCGCCATTGTCAAGAATGTAGATGGAAGACAGTGCTTTGATCTAACACAAAAACAGGAGGATAAGAATAATCTAAAGCCTTAGTATGAGAGAGGAAGGGAAGGTTTGATTACTATGCTTCCGATCACCTGACGTGTCACTTACGTTATACTTTCTTGATCGATCAATTCTAAACTTAGGTCCTTAGTTGTGACCCTGATGCGTTTGAAGAGTCAGCCAGTGACAAAGTAGGACGAGCCATCCTCACGTTCTTCCCATCTGTGGAGTGTGCCACCTTGGAGAGGCCCTCTCGGGACCCGGAGGTGATGAACAACATCGCTAAGCGCACGGACAGCCTGAACCCAGAATTCAACAAGGGTGTAGAGGAGCTGACAAAAACGCTGTTGTTGAAGTCACGTGCAAAGAGAGGCTACTACAGCGGCTCGACTGTTAGTGGTAAGTTAGTCAAGAAGGAAAATGTGACCAACACTCATGATCATAATTTCATCTTCAGAATAAAGAATTGACAACTGTCAGTGAGTATACCTTTTTGGCGCATTTGGAAGTTAAGTAAATGTGGGCATTATCAGACATAAATCATGCAGACGAGGTCCTTATTTACAGAATTTATAAGGCAATGGTACAAATAGCCTTTTTGCTAAGATAAGACTTTAAACAACTTGTGTTATTTGAGTAGAGAAGGTGATCTACTGATAAAATCTATACAATTGAGGTCCTTATTTGCGTCTGATCTATAGTGTAAGTTGTAGAAAACGTAAACACTAGCAGAGACCACAGTTATCATGGCAACAAATTTTGTTGTCTTTACGTCCAGGTTGAGACAAATTGATAAGTCATTAATTAGAGTCTGATTAAAGTGTTGGATTTCTTAATTATCAATCATGTATGTAATTCCTCTCAGGTGAGGCCCTCAGCATCATGACCCAACAGTATGTGGAAGCGGTCAATGATCCTAAGGCCATCCCTGCCCTGGACAACACCTGGCAGAACACAGTAGAGGTCATGCGGAGAAAGGTCATTGATGAAATAGCCATGGAGTACATAAAGCAGATGCAGGTGCGATCTAACAGCACTGCCCGTATCATAGATATCTTGATTTTTCGTTGCAATCACGCGATACCATCCGTATCATCAGTTATTTATCTATTTCCCAATTATTTTGTTTCCTTCTAATGGATATTAGCGATGGCCTAGATATAACCATTTACACCATTATTCAATTGAGAGAAAATAAGACATTGTGGACTGATAGCTTTCGATGTTAATTACACTTTATTCTCTCTACTAGGCAAAGATCGCTGGAGCGAGCGGAAATGGACAAGTTCCAATAGAGGAGATGGCAAAAGATGGAAAGTAAGGAAATTTTTTATCAAACATCAATTGTAATAACAAATCAAAACTTGGTGTCATTTTCCCACATATACACACTGTGTGCAATAGGCTGCATCTTTATTCGCTCTATTCATATCTCTCCATTCAGAAACCAACCCGCCCAGCCTACCCTCATGGATTTACACAACGAGTTGTTCAAGGTACTCACAGACAAGCTTCTGACGAAGGTCGGCCATTTTTGTACCAGCTCACAGACTCAGAGATATGACGAGAGCGACGATGTGGTGGATCAAATGCAAAATCGCTTGGGTGGGTAGTCAACGATGATCAATACTTAGCTGAGGTATCTGCCTAGTTGTCCAAGAAGTAAAACTCTGATGTAGACTTTGGGGGCTAACGGAGACTATGAACGTACCCACTGTCAGTGGGCTTTGGGCTGAGCATTCTAGTCAGGTCAGTTGAATATTCCGAGACTACCTAGTATGTCTATTGACGAATGGTCTGGGTAATTTTAAAAAAAATGATGCACCTCTTAATGTGAATTTCCGAAATGAAGATCACAGTGACATGCAAATATGGCAAGCTTAAAACAATAGGAAAATTCGATAAAGGTGATATCATTTTCGTCACTTTAATTGCAGTTCGAAGAGACGAGCGCATAGTCGACTATGTGGCAGAAGACGGCAAAACCTATCAGCAGAAAGGGTTTGTCGTTAATGGCGGGGAGCTTTTCCACTTCATCCAGCAGAACAGAGAACACTCAAAGGTCTTCTGTCAACAGGTTTATGAACGCTTGTTTGACCCAATAAGGTAATTCAAACATTCACTTCATTCCTTGTAAAGACAGAAGGTCATTTTTACTCCTCATTATTTTGACAGCATGTGATAGTAAATCTCCGTTAGCAGTTGGTAAATACAATTTGTCAAGACTGATCAGTGGGCTAATTTGGGGGATACGGGTCTCACTAATGATAATAACTTATCGCTTTTAATTGTGTGTCAGGAAACGTGTAGAGAAGCCTCCTCCGGACTATCAGTTTAAACAGCTGGTGGGAGAGCTGACTGAAGCACGTCAGCAGTACGGGGAGCAGGCACGTGGCCCAGAGAAGTGGACTGTCCTGCAAGAGATGACCAAGAGCCAAGATCTGGAGGCCAGCTTCAAGAAGATTAATAGATATCAATACAAGGTAATATTTTTCATTCCAACGAGCAGCGGGTAAGATTTATTTAGATACTTCATCACATGATGCATACCGGTGGTTGGTATTGTCTGAACGTGATACCAACATTGCAATTTCAATTATCAATGGATCTCAGCTACAAGAGAGGAAAATAAAAAAACTGAGTACTCACTCACTGTTCACTTCCTCACAACAATCCCTTGGCGAAAAGACGTTACACAATACATATAACATAACGTTATACCTAAATACATGGTTTATCAACTACGTCATTGTCCAATTGAAAGAAGAAATAAGTCTGTAGAGTAAATATGCTGGACATTTCAATTTATCGTTACCACAGGTGATGGAGGAACAACAGAAGACACGAGAGGCAGACCTAAAGGCCAGGGAACAGGCCATGGAACTGCAGCAGCTGACGAAACAGGTTCAGGACATGCAGAGAGCCCATCTGAGAATGGATCAGCAGCACAAGGAGCAGATGGAGAAGGTACTTGGATAAGTTGACATATGTAATTGTTCTCCGATTTGGGCCGGCATTTGATATTGAAGTGGATAGGATAGGAGCATTTCCGAACATTGCAAAAGATCTACCTACCATCTGTTATTACCTCTTTCCTTCCTCAGGTGAAACAAGAAATCGAAGAGCGACATGCACTTGAGCTACAGGGAGTCCGGGTTACAAGAATGAAAGTACGTTCGAAAATGACAGATGTAACGAATCACAATAAAGAAATAAAATCAACAATAATTCTGCAGGAAGATGATATGTTTTAGAGAAAAAAGACATACTGCAACTTAAACACTCAAGGTTATCGTAATAGATTACGAAACATTTTGTAGATCCCCGGTGTGAAATAAAATCCTATTGAGTTCAACCTTGTTTTCTCCTAGAATAAGCTGAGCGTGACGGATGATGACAATTTTCCTGTCATCGAGTATGAACGGCTGGACTTTCCGACAGAGTCCTACCTCGGCCATGGAGGGTTCGCCGCCGTAGCAAAGGCTCATCATCGGGATTGGAAACAGGACGTGGCTGTCAAACGGCTGCTGCCTCAACCAACAGAAGGAAGGTCAGTGCATGAATCTTCATCATCGTATCAAAAACTTGATTCGCAGTACGAGTCATTTAAGATTTAAACCCGCCACACTTATAACAAAAGTAGGAGTGAGTGGATCAAATAAATCTGTCCGGATATGCAGTTTGTACTTTGTTCAGTACAAACCTTGTATTTTACGCCAGGAGGCAGTTTACCGGGTATGCAATACAAGCAAGCAAACAAACAAGCAAGCAAACAAACAAGACTATAATTACATACTTTGTCATTCATTCATTCATTCTATTATATAGCGAGCGACCTCTCCTATACTCTGAGGCAAGAAAGCTGAACCTTGGAGGTCGATCGACCTGCATCGTCAGTCTGCTGGGGGTCTGTCTGGAGCCACACTTCGCCATCGTGATGCCCTATATGGAGAACGGCTCCCTGGCCGAGCTGCTCCGGGATGTGGACGTGCCCTGGGCCCTGAGGTGGAGAATGGCGCACGAGATCTCCCTGGGGATGACTTTCCTGCACTGCCAGAACCCACAGATTCTCCACTGCGATCTGAAGTCAGAAAACGTGCTACTGGATGAAGACTTCCATGTGAAGGTAACGGGTGACGTTTTCTATCACAAGTCGAAACAATTCGCCCAGTCTTTAGTCATAATAATAATCTTCTATAGGGCTGTCATCCATAGATACAGACCAACTTGAGTGGCTTATCATTATATTATGCTGTTTTAATGGCTTTGAACCCTCCTTCAGATTTCAGACTTCGGCCTGTCGAAATGGAAAACTACGTCACGCGTTGTCACTTCAACGAGTCCAACCGGTGCGACAATCACGCATGCTCCACCAGAGTTCATCATAGATATCAACAGCGTTCCCAACAGCAAGTTTGATGTGTACAGGTACGTTTTTTAAACTTGAAAAGTTAGATTATTGCCTTCCACAAGAGAAATTTGATTTCAGGTTTTAAGTTTCAACCACCCTTTGTGATGATTTCAGCTTTGGTGTGCTGCTGTGGGAAATCATCACGAGACGAAAGCCATATGAAAGTGAGTATATGTTTGCTCTATCAGTAGGCCCGCCTCACACCATCTTTAATCTTATTTCATCTTTAGTAGCTCATATATAACATAATCATGAGTCTTTCATTCACTGACTTTCCCTGCAGATGCAATGAATTCAGCACTCATCGAGCTTGCTGTGAAAACAGGACAACGGCCTGACCTGAAGTTGGTCCCCACAAATGTGCCAGAGGTGGGCACAGTCAGTCAGCTGATGCAGACATGCTGGAGTCAGAACGCACAGGACAGGCCGACATTCCAGGGTGAGCATGCTAAATTTTTCACATTCCATGTTCCTTTTTTTAATTTTTCAATGTTGCAAAGTTGATGCCCATGCACGGCTAACCACAAATCAACACCAACCAGTGCTATGAATATGCCTATAGTAATGTAGAATGTTTTATTATTAGAAATCTTTATTCATTTGCAATACAAAACTATTTAATGAAGATGTTTCTAATTCTTAATTGATGCAAATAATCGACACGCTTTATTTTCCTTCTAGAGAGAGTACTGTGAATTTGATGGTATTTGCTTTGCTATTTCATATTTCTACTTACCAGAATGTGAGGACCAATTAAGGGACTTAAAGAACGAATTCAGCAAGGGAACCTTTTATGCAGCCATCATCTACATCATGGAAATAAAGGTACTTATCAATCTCTTATAAAAAACGAACTGTTTTGTGATCGTTCAGATCATGAGGCCTAATAGAGCACTTAAAGGTTACCTCTTCTTTGCAAAAACACATACAACTTGGACAAATCGGCTGAGTGCTAATCTGTGTACTTGTCATTTTCAATAGTTTCATTCATTGACTTATCTACAGTGACTTGGTGTTTGACTTCAAATCAGAAGTAAAGAGAGAGAGAGAGTCTCTTTTCTTTTGTCCTGACAAGTTGTTTTGTTATTGTTCTTGTTTCAGGCTTGCACGAAATAAGTCTACAAGGGACTGCTTATGGATATGATGGTATCGCATCGCATCGGTGTTCTGTTGTGTTCTATCAACGAAGATACAACGCACTGTACACGTACATAACTACACACATATGGGTTTTATTACCACATTTATTGTCACATTTCCAACTAGATTCAAAGATAAAATCATATTTTCCTAAGAATTTAACATATTTTGATATGTATAGGAAGCTACTGGGGATACACGAAACTATATTCCGAATATGATAATTGCTACATTGATACATCCCATTCATAGACGACGTACAAACGTAGGTCAAAAAAGATACACAGAGAGACATGTCTAAACAGAGAGAGAGAGAATGGTCTGTATATAGTATACGTACTCACATGTCAATATTCTTGTCGTCTTTTGGGAGTAGACTTTAATCATTCGGTCCTAAGGATGAAGGAGCCTCATTTGTCAAATCCCAGTACGTTGAAGAATCCAACATACTCTAATAGTAACTCAAATAGTACTTATCGAGAATTGCAGGGACGACCCACAATTTTTTTTTTCAAATTTGGGACATTACGAGCCTATGCCTTCTCTCCCGTTATCGATGTCTAATGGCTAATGATAGGAGTATTAGTATTTCAAGATAATCTATATGGTGGCTGTATAATTTACAATTTGTTTATATACTTATTGCAAATACAGTTATACATGAATGTTATTGATATTCCTATGTTAAAAGCAATGCAAGTCTATATGTAACGATAGATAGTATGCTACTTTACCGTAAGAATCGTAGCATTTATCGATACGTATATAGATTGCATTGCAAAGTCAATTTAGCCGATTATTATCAGTGAGTAAAATGTGTATAGATTAGATTGTAATATATAAAGGACTTTGAGGAAAGTCATTCATGTACGTCAAAACAGCAAAGGACTTGGGGTCCTTCCACCTGAATAAATAAATGCAAATACGCAATGTGAAAACTACATCATGGTATCTTCTTAATGTGTACTTGGCAACAGTAGTGCAGACGGATAAGGTAGAATTTCTCTATCTTAAAAACCTACTTTGACAACAGCAGAGCATATCTTGATATATACCCTCTACATAACGTTATCACTGTCAGAGTGTTTGATTAAATTGCTGCGTTGTTCCCCGGCGCAACTTAATGCCCCTCAACTAACAAGGTGACCTTTGTGTGAACTCATAAGGTCTCGCGTTGAAACGATCCGCCCACTAGCTCTAGTGTAAACAGAACAAACCAAGGTCTATTCACGGTAATCTCCAAGCAGATGTTGGGGGACTTCAGTTGTTACGTTTTCTTTGCTGCCCATTTCTGTGACACTAGCTCTAATGTAAACGCTACAACCACTGGAGACCCATTCTCGGTAATCCCCATAAGCAGATGCTCGGGTACTAAATCGTTACTTTTTCCTTACTGTCCTTCAGGCCTGCTGTCCTTTACTATGGCATATTAGCTCTAGCGTAAACACAATAAACCAAGGTCCATTTACGGGAATCTCCAAGCAGAAGTTGGGAGACTAATTCGTTACGTTTTCCTTGCTGCCCTTTTCTATGACATACCACCTCCTTAATGTTTGTCACAGACAATGGCAGCTAAGAAAATATGATTTAGCCTCCCCAAACATCTGCTTGGAGATTATATTTAGGGGTGCCTAGCGGTGACGTCACTCCCGTCATGTTGGTTGCTATCCAAGAAGATTTTCCCACTGTGACAGCTATAAACATACAGTAGTTCTGTTTCATTTACAAACTAGGGAAGATGTAAAACCTGTTTCAGATATTTTGGTGTATATTGTGCCCATCAGAATTGCTGTGCAAACAAGTTTGAATATATTCACCCGTTACATCAGATGGTCCTTACTTATCTTTACTAAACAGTATTTGAATTCCTATACCCCCACCCCCCGAGAAATGCTTTTTTGGATCATATGAAAGGCTGGGACTTTCCACCTGAACAGATGAGTCATGGCTTTTCCCCCTTCCCAGGTGACTTTGCGCACCTGATCACAACTTCCTTCTTTTCTCGGTTGTAGTTTTAGTCAATAGGAATAGGCCACGTCTGAGATATCTTGGATAAGTTTGGCAGCCTCGTATAGTCCTGCTAGTGCTCAAGCGTTTTCAGACGATAACATCAGGTGAAATCGTGTACTGGATTTGAAGTTGCACTTGTTAGATTGCGGACGACGGCCGTTTTCTACTTGAGTCGATTTATTTGTTAGCCGTCTAGACCTGGGGTGTCTTCATTCAGGACTTAGGACTACCATATTTCCTTCACTAAAGGGGCAGTGAACTACTGAAGAGAGGGGAGGAAGAAGAAGGTAACCAAGAAATAAGTGACAATACAAAGGTAAGAAGTAGTTTACGTTTCTTATTCTAGTTCCAATTGTAATGTTCAATTAGATCACGTATTCTACCTCAAGGTGGACTAGAGTAAACAAAAAGACTCGGTATCAATGTTATGACGTTGTGTAGCAGTCCATAGAAGTCAAGGAAAATACCGAACATAGTCCATGACTTGAATGGAGGATTCTTTCTTTCCTTTATTGTAGCGACATAACTGTCCCATACCGTATGGAAGATGATTATCGTCGATTGCATCATAAACATAACACGGGCGTTTCGTCCCGGTCGGTAGTTCGTGCTTTCACTTTCGCGGTTGGTTGCCTTGCGGCGCGAGGTGAAAGATCATGCGAATCAGGGAGTTTTTTCACGCATAGGTAACTCCACATATGTAGTTGGGTCTTTCCATTGAATGATGTATTTTTTTTACCCACGACCAACTAAATGGTGTTATGTCTTGGCCTAGACAAACTCACTAGTAGGCAACGTTAGCGGTGCCATGATTGGTGTTGAATTTTCACGCCCAATGTTACATAAATACGCCCGCTATACACACACAACAAAAGAACTGTCGATCAACATTTGTGGCCGGCGACACTTGATCTGAAAAAGTCGGAACATGCTCTGTTTCATGGTCTGTGCAGGCTCTGTTACCTGTGACCACAGGTAAGGTGCAACACAAATGGTCCCCAACACTGGCGGGCAAATAAATAGCCTACGTTGGAGAGAGGACGAAAGGGAATAACTCCGGAGGGTCTTAACGAGAATTTTGGTAAGATTTTGAGGCTGACTCTGGTGCATTTTATTATTTTTAGGGGCTGTTGCCGAGCGTCAAAGGAAGCAAAACAGGGGTATGTGAGGATGTGCATTCATGGGGGCCTGCATGAGGTGTTCCCGTTTACGCTATGAAACGCTAAAATGTTTGCACTGCACTGCGAAGCGTTGAGCCCCCTGTCCCAACTACGGACATCGCCACAACCAGGCAATTAGGATGAGAGGTGTGCGGGAATATGAATACATGGAGGCCTGCATAAGGGGTTCGCGTTTAGACTATCTAATGGTAAAATGTATTTGAGTTCAAAGCTTGATTATCGTGTTTGCACTGCGCTGCGAACCGTTGCGCCCCCACCCCAACTACGGACATCGCCATATCCAGGCAATTGGGCCCTGACAGGGGCTTATTGTACATGTTAAGCTGGTGCTTTCCACTGAATGTTTTTTTCCAGTATTTTGCTGTGGTCTAGATAAACTCACTAATACTAGGTAACGTTAGCGGTGACATGATTGTTGTAGACTTTCCACGCCCAATGTCAAATAAATGCGCCCGCTATATATACACACGC
Organism: Branchiostoma lanceolatum; assembly: GCF_035083965.1. Taxonomy (NCBI): domain Eukaryota; kingdom Metazoa; phylum Chordata; class Leptocardii; order Amphioxiformes; family Branchiostomatidae; genus Branchiostoma; species Branchiostoma lanceolatum. The sequence continues at coordinate 14,149,269 of NC_089737.1, read as the reverse complement.
AGCAGAAGAATTGCCGCGTCTGTGTGACCGGCGACACTTGATCCGAAAGACTTTGTTTCTGTGTAGACTCTGGTACCTGTGAAAACATGTAAGGTGCAAGTCTGCAAGGTGAATAGTCTAGGGCTCCAACACTAAATTATAAATCCAATACGCTCCATGATAGGACTATTCAATCATATGACATGTGTTACTGAAATTAACAGGAACATGAGTACATTAAGGCATACCCACTCTACAAGAAAAGTTACGTTTGCTACCAATTGAATACTGACATCCAGCTCCCATATTCTTTGTCCAGAACGGCTTCTCCAATACCCAAAAAATTGTGAGCAAAAATTGATAATCTCTTTCCAATGTGTAAATTGCTTATTAAACAGTGAAAGCTGAAGAACAAGATGTTTCATTTTAAGAAACCAAGCAGCACTCGATTTGTTTGTTTCATTTTAGTCAGATTCCATTAGTGTTACAAAGAAAAATACTAGAGTCCACTTGCATAATAAATTGTTGGGTGAGTGCAGTACCACTAATCTCAGAGATTTTTCAAAATCATACCAAAAGCTGGGACTTACCACTAGAACAGTTGAGTCACGGACTTATCATTATTGTGATGCTAATTAGGGGGTTCCCCTGACTCATGCCCAGGTTTATATCAAGCTGGGACTTTCCATTGGATGATGTTTATTTCCAGTCTTTCCTTTGGTTCGGGGGGAAAACCAAGGCAGGGTTAGCTGTGTCAAATGCTCTATAGTAACTTATTAAGCTTGTTGGTATTTCATCGTAAGACTATGAAATACCACATATGATTGACCAAAGACAGGTTTCTTCAAAGATTTAAAATGTCCGGTCGGTGAAGAGAAGTATGGTTTTTATTGGTCAGAAATTACCCGCAATGGCAGCCTTTCTAGGGCTGAATTGATGCAGGGTTTACAGGTTTCACATAATGCACAACATATACATATACATGTAGTACATATCTTATCCACACTTGCATTATGTGGAATTTTCGCAAGGGTCTGGGCGGCTGCCATTCGGTGCCACCAGGTGACCTCAATACGACCTTCCCCGACCGAAGTCAGGTACCCATTTACACCTGGGTGAAGTGAGGAAAGTCGTGTAAAGTGCCTTTCCCAAGGGCACAAGATCGGTGACATGACAGGATTCGAACTCGGGACCCCTTGGTTCTGAGCCGAACGATCTGCCGTTGCGCCACACGACCCCACAAAGGGTAACGTTACAGACTTTGCAAGTCTGGTCCATCATGAAGTCACTTTAAACTGTCAAAAAAATCAACGTCCCACGTTTGACATCGGAGTGGCAATTGAAAAGCATCACATCTTCGTTATCTTCGATGGTTTGTTTCAACTGCGCATGCAGGGGCTGAAATACTTCTGATACGTCACTTGAAAAGGTTAACATCATTTCGTGAAGGTATGACGTCGTGAAAGTCGACTACTTTCTTATCTGCCAGAAAACAAATGTACACATTCGTAAGTAACCTCGGGAAATTTAGACTATCATTAGACGATTCAATCGGCTCCATGGATGCTCAAGGTAATGTAGCGCTACCAATCATCGTCCAATGTATAAAAAAAACATCATTTATCTTAAAACCGCACGGGCAGAGCCAAAAGTTTATTCAACCCATTGGAAGAAATATCGGTCCTTCAATAAAGAACAATGCATGGTCTGAAACTTTATCGCCGCCTGTTTAACACCGTGTGAGCATGCATTTATACTGGGACCTGTGGTGAGGAATCGGGTTACAGACTATCCACCCGAACAGGTGTGTCATGTGACTTTGCGCACGCACGTAATTATATGTTCCTCTTTTGCTTAGGAATGACGTGCTGCGAATTAGCCGAGCATTCAGATGCTATGACATCGGAAATATGATCATTGAATAAAGTATACAACATAACACGGGTTTTTCATCCCGGTTGGTAGTTTTTGCTTTCACTTATGTGGAAGGAACAGCGATTGGTTGCCTTACGCGAGCTTTACCATAATGCCAATTGGGGAGTTTTTCTTACTCAGGCCGGGGTACATATTGGACTTTCCATTGAATAGTGTTTTGCTTTGACCTAGACAAACTTACCAGTAGGTAATGCCAGCTGTGTCATGATTTGTATTGACTTTTCACCGTCACAGAAAGCGCCCGCTCATAGTATACACAAGAATTGTCACTTAACATTTGTGACCCGTGACACTTGATCCAAAAGACTTTGGTCTGCGTAGTCTTTGTTATCTGTAACAACATGTAATGTACAAGATGAATAGTCAAGGGTCCCAACACTGGCGGGCAATTACCACAGAAATAAGCTGCACGGGAAAGAGCGGCTCCTCTCGCGCACCCGGTGCATTAGGGGTTGTTTCTTTGTGCATGAATGGGGTCTGCCTGACAGTTGCCGATTGCATGATACTATTTGAGCCCAAAGCTTATCATGATTGCACTGTTAGTGTTAAGAGCCCACCTAAACTATGAACATCGCCACAAAATTACGTCAGGCCAACTATATAGGTCTAGGCTTCTATATATTCTTTTCAGGACACGCCTCACACATACACACAAACTATCCTCGCATGCCTAGGAGGGGACCAGAGAGCGCATCAGACTTGCTTGGAGATCATCTAACCTCCCAGTGCTGTCTTTTTGTTGTTCACAGTGACCACCATGGCGTCTTGGAATGGTGACTCATCATCAGACAAGTTTGAACTATCCCCTCGTAGCAAGTTTTATCTAAAGGTTGATGAAAATTTATCTGAAAATCAAGTGAAAAGTTTGCGACTTTTGTTAGGCAATCATATTGCCAAAGGAAAAGTTCAGAATGCAACACCACATGAGATGTTCACTATGCTGGAAGCTGATGACAAAATTAGAGAGGGACATCTTGGATTGCTGAAGGAACTTTTGACAGCCCTCAAGGAAGCACGGCTAGCAAAAGAAGCTGAGGATTTGGAGAGGGATGAGAGTGAGTAGATTTTGGTCTTCATATGAAAGATAGTACCTTCGCCAAAAATTATGTTTTCGGTTTCGTTCAAATGTGGCTGACCAGCAGAACTTGTGAAATTGCGACGTTGTAAAGGGATCTTTATGACATTTGGTATGTGATTAGAACAAGTTTGATTATGGGACTTAGGTGCTCAAAAGTAATATGGGATTGGATGCTCAGAGGTTCTTGGAGGGCATATGTCTCATTAAATACACGTTTTCAAAGGCTACGTTGAAAGTTGTTGACTTCGCCAAGAAGTCTATGTTTTGATGCTTGTCTGTGTGTCTGTTAGTGAACAGAATAAGTCGAGAACGCACTGCACGAAATGGCCTCGTATCCTGGCGTATACGTACAGGGATTCCTCCGGAAATATTCCATATCCCGGTGCGGATTTAGCGTTTCCGTTAAAAAATCCGCACCGGGAAATGGAATATTTTCAGAGGAATCCCTGTACGTATACGCCGGGATACGAGGCCATTTCGTGCAGTGACGCCTGGATGGATTGTTGTCAAATTTGGTGTGTTGATGAGTATGTGGGAAATCTAAAGATGATTAGATTTTGGGCGAAGTACTTCGCATAATTAACGAGAAAAGTGTAGAAATGTGTTATATTGTATGAGTGCCTGTGCTGGGTACCAGCTGGAACGTGTTACTGGTTTAGGGAAAGTGTTACTGGTGTAGTAAGGAGATATTCCCATTGGGCCAGGGGTGTTTGACTGTGAAGGCCTAAAAGATCCTAAAACGTGTTGGCTGACACAAATTGGCTTCTCACTGACTTTTAGATCTTGATCTTGTGAAATTGCACTGTTCCTCAAGGCAAGTAGTTACCTTCGCCGAGAAGGTTATGCATAGGGTAGCGTTTGTATGTATACGAAGACCAGCATAACTCAAGAATGCCTGGATGGGTTGTCTTCACATTTGGTATGTTGGTAGGTCTTGGTGAGACCTGAAAATGATTAGATTTTGGGCCCCCTAGCGGCTTGTTATAGTACTGCAGCGGAAATTCTCATGTTTTGGATATGCTATGGAACCGACTTTTGAGTGGTAGATAGCTCTTTGGAAAGAGAGTAAAAGGTATCGGTTTGGACACCCTAGCGGCATTTTCTGGGACTGCAGGAGCAGGTTTCGCTTCAGACTGTGAAAGGGAATAACTCAAGAAGGGCTTGATGGATGGTCATGCTTTTTGCTAAGTGGATAGCCTGAGTGATGATTTACATGATATAAAACTTATTATGCAAATCAGTATCTAATTTGCATAACTAATGATGAAAATTGATACATCCTCCAAATTCCATAATAGAACTCTCAAACATGTGACATGGCCGAGGAAGAGAGAAATAGTAATAAATATCAACTATGCAAATGAAGACCTCTTTTGCATAATTAATGAGAAATTCTATAACTCTATAACTTACGTGGTGCTTTGTTTGATTGGATGATAATGATGCAAATCAGATTCTAGTTTGCATAATTAATGAGGCAATTTAAAAACCCGCTGTGTTCCATGATATGACTATTCAAATATGCGAATTTGTAACTGAGGAAGAAAGGAATGTTGATAGATAAAAATATGCAAATGTAGACTAATTTGTATAATTAATGTTAAACTACTATAATTGCATACTAGTTAATGACGGCAATTTCATACTTGTGGCATTTGGAAGTAGTGCGAATGTGAACACCATTGAACCAAATCATGCTAATAAGGAGCTTATTTGCATAATTGATGATAAATGTTAGCATAACCTTCTTTGTTTAGCTCATAGTTATACTTTGGACAACTTATGTTACTTGGGTGAAGACGACCAACTGGCATGATTCATAATTGATGAGAAACACTCCCAATACGTCAGTCATAAAGGTTAAGATCATTTGGCGAAGGTATGAGGTCGTAGAACTCTTGTTAATCTATGAATTGATCTATACGAGTTTATCAAAGAGTTTTAAATATATGGTTCCCCTTTACCTTTAACTTAAGTAATACATTATGTATCATCGTATGTATTGGGTTGTTGAGGCATGCGCAAACACCAAAACAAGCCATGATATCCTTCTTGTAGGAATGAGAAAGAGAAACACACCAGATGATGATGGCAGCCCTGCTGAAAAATACTACCGCAACTTGAAAGGGACTAGTGGCAGGCCTGGCATGAGAGGGTGGAAGGCACACAAGCTTGAGAATGGTAGATTTTTTGTCATAAGGATGAACCGCAATATAAAATACATTGTTGGGGGGGGATGTGTGACAATGGACCAAAGTGAGCTATAGCCTATAACATATGGCCCCATGCTATCAGACGAATGCAGTATTGAATAGAATTTTAGGAACAAGAAATCTTGGACACACCTTACTGCCTAAGACCTAAAGAAACATGTGTCCATCCAGTATCAGCTGGGGTAATAAGCAGCTTGGCTTGCATGAAATTATCAGATTTTGTCTGCGTTTCTCTTATTTCTTCTTACTACAAAATACTGCAGCCTTTTCACCATGACATTGCAACGATTTCCAACAGACATAGGGAGGTTACATTCCAAGCTCGGGTTCAAAGTCGAGGAGCTGAAGCCCAAAGGAGGTGGGAATACCGTCCATGGCTCGTCCATCCCGCTGATCCTGCCGAACGATCTGAAGTACAATGCGTCCACCGGAAAAGTCGAAGAGGTGTTGGGTGTCCGACGGGAAAGTCTGCATGTCGTTCCCGAGGCCTTGGATCTAATGGAGGGGATCGAGGGGCCCGTGAGTGTCCTGGCAATCTGTGGACCCTGTCGGACTGGAAAAAGCTACATCCTCTCAAGGTGAGATGTTACCTGTTAGCCATAAAAAAAAATGTATGCTTTCGTGGCCGAGAATTGGTGATAGATATCAGTGACCTTGGCGACTCTGGCGTAAATGGTCCAAACCTTTTGAGTGAACTTAAGCCAAAAAAGTGTCAATTCCAACATGCAAGCCAACGCCTTGTGTGACCAGCATTTGCACAAAAAGTAACGTAACAAGAAACCAAGAGTTCGGAGACCTCATACCCTCTGTCTTGTCAATAACGTTAACTCAAGAACCTCTGGTGAATGTAATCTCCAAGCAGATCTAATGGTGGCAAAGACCGTATCCAACTGTTAAAAGGAGTTTTTGTAGCCACACTTGGCAGTTGGATGCGGTCTTTGCCACCCTTAGATTTGCTTAGAGATTATGCTGTGCTGTAATGATGTTCGGTATGTGGGTACACAGAGGTCAGGGTCGAGTTTGGGGCCCCTCTGGTGTGTGACCTAGGATACTTCAGTAGAACTTCCGTTCTTTATATCTTTTCTCCTGGACATGCTATGGCATTGGTCTTTTGTGGCAGATAGCTTTTGATGTGGTGGTATAGGTTTGGGCACCCCATGAGCTTGCTCTGAAACTTCTGTTTTTTTGTTAACACCTTTAAAGGAGGAGCACTGAACAAAGGAACCATTCGGTATACGGATAGCTTAGACAGAGATGTACACGATTAGATACAAATTATGCAAACTAGGACTTCGTTTGCATAATCAATGAGGAATTGCTCTGGTTTCGGTGTTGTTTAGAAGTTAACCGAGTAACTAAGGACCATCGGTGTTATAGGCTACTTGGCACAGCGGATGCCTTTGAACTGGGTCATCTCGTGTTCTCCAAGACGCTTGGTATCTGGATGGGCACCAAGGTGCTGCGGGGGAAGGACTTCACTATCGTGCTACTGGACACAGAGGGCATTGGTAAGTAGGGTTTGCTCAAAAGTGGAGTGTTGGTTTAGCTCCATTCTGAGATTTGTTAGTCGCAAGAAGCCAAATGCATCTTAGTATTACATATAATGTTTCAGAAAACATTCATTAGTGATACTGAATTAAGTCTCACCAAAATGTGCCATATAACTGTTTTTTAGCATTCCCAATCGCAGGAATGTCATACCAATGTATCCTTTAGCTCCCAGCTACTACGCTACTACAAGGGTAGTATCGTGCCTCAAAATATAATTTCTGAAGAGTACAGAAAGATCTATTTGACGACATCCTTATTCAGTTTTCAAATAAATCATTTTGAATTCCAGACGCAGTAGGAGCCAGTGCTGGCCAGGACGCCTCTATCCTGGTGATGACCATCCTGCTGTCCTCCCAACTCATCTACAACTCACTCAGTGTGCCACATAAGGGAGATCTGGAGAAGATGCAGTAAGTAGATTTTACCGCGAATACGAATAACTTGATGACAACAATTTACTAATTACATCTATCTGATTGGGGTACTTGATTTTCTTTGAGTAATGATTACATTAAATTAATACGCGAGCCGTGGCGAAGCCGCATTGCACTACCACTAGCTACTTAAAAGCATTATGCTTCACCTCAATTGAAAATGCCTGCTTTACCTTTTTAATGATTACATGTTATACAAATACAAGACGGTGTATCCCGAATCAATCGAGCTACCAGCCATACCCACAGTAAGGCTGGGACCGAGGGTTATATGGAATGGAATGCACCGTGTTGTATTTTCTCTGTCATACTCACCCCAAAACACAAATTTCAATGCAAAATGCACCAGAATTTGAGAAAATTTGGTGTGCCGAACACAAAACTTTTAAACATCAATTCCACGCAATTTGGAATTCACAATCTCGCGGCGCATGCGAAGTGCGTTCGAATAATTCGATGGAAGTCTTTGCAATACAACTTCGAACACCGTGCAATACGCGTAAAATACGGACCGGTTCGGAACGTCTGTATCGAACGTTATTCCGGCCCATGGCCAGGTACCGTATGACGTAAAGGATCAAACAGTGTACATTAATGCGCTGGCTTTTGTCTAATCCAACATTTCACCAGGTGCTTCATCAAACTGGCTAAAGGGGTCACGGTGAAACAAGGAGAGAAGACACAGGTGTCAGCATTCCGTCAGTTCTTCCCAGACTTCCTGTGGCTGCTACGTGACGCAGCTCTTAAGATGGAGGATGAATTCGGCAAAGACATGACTCCTACCGAGTACTTGATTACTAAGGTAAGGTCTGATGAAAGTCGATGGCAATCAAAGCTAGCTTGGAATCCAAACCTATCATAGTTCCTAGTCTTGCGGAGAGGAGCATCAATTTTGTGATAGAGACTTTGTGCACCCTAGTTGCTATGCTTTACATCAGGTATTTCTCTGTTATGTATCTTACATGTAGGTCCTTGGACGTCATGATGATGATGATGATTTTGAGGAGTCAACAAGTGACAAAGTAGGTCGGGCCATTCTCACATTCTTCCCGTCGGTGGAATGTACCACCTTGGTGAGCCCCTCTGGGGTCCCGGAGGTGATGTACAACATAGCTCAGCACACGGACAGCCTGAACCCAGAATTTAACAAGGGCGTTGAAAACCTCACCGAGAGGCTTTTGCGGAAGTCACGTGCAAAGCGAGGCTACGACAAGGTTTCAACTGTTAGTGGTAAGAAAGGACAACCAAGGGCATTATCCCCATAATTCTTTCCTCGTAGTAAAAACAATGGTTTGCTATTAGTTATTCGGTACACCCCTTATTTTACACCAGTGTAGTACACTTATGACTACACCTTCATTCTTGCGTTGGTTGGATGACAAAATTCTTATTACATAACCAGGTGACCTAGCCGACGTTACGTGACCGTCTGTCAAATTCCTCATGGCATTAATGACTGGTTCTAATTTGCACTGCAGGTAGGTGCAAAATTTGTACTGCTGCATTGTGTCAATAGTGTTAGTGTCAATTAGCCAGTACTGCCTTGAAGAAGGTAACAGAAGGTCATCAAAACGTCGGCTAAAAACACTTCGTTGTGTACAAAGAACTTTGTTATTGACTGACGCGCCGACATGATGAAATCAGGCAAGGCAAAGTGTTGACTGTTTGATCTATGCAAGTTTCATCTTCTCAGGTGAGGCCCTCAGCATCATGACCCGACAGTATATGGAAGCGGTCAATGATCCTAAGGCCATCCCTGCCCTGGACAACACCTGGCAGAACACCATAGAGCTCATGCGGGTCAGGGCCATTGAGGAGGTGATCAATGAATACAATCAACAGATGCAAGTGAGAGATATTCAACATTAATATGACATATTTATCTATGCAACGTACTAAAATATTGCTAGTTAAATCAGTTTTCACTTGAGAGACAGAAAATAGAGATTTTGCAGCGTTAGCATCAGTATAACCAGATTTTTAAGGTTTGGTGGTAAGCACCGATGTATCTTTTACCACCGTAGCTCATGTAACCTTATGGAACAATTCACGGACATAGACCATGTAATATTCAACATTCACGTATTCATTAGACATGGCATTGCAAGTTATTAAAAAGAGTTGATTTTTGTCTATTCTGTAGTCCCAGATTGCTACCGCCACCCACAATGGACTGGTTCCATTGGAGGAAAGTCAAGGAAGTGAAATACATCTCAAACCTAAGGGAGCTATGAGACGCCCTACAAGGAAACGTGCAAAAGGAAGTGGGAAAACCAGTACAAGGTATCATTTACGTGACGAAAAACATTTTGTTACGGTTTAATTAACTGTCACCTTGACCCTCTCGTTATGTGTACGATTATCTACATATTATATTTACTACTTGTGATAGGAGGGGACGCTCATTCATCGCGATGACAATGGGAGAACCACGATATTTACTCATTAATCGTCTCCATTAGTGTCGGAATCGGTGAATTTATTTCGATGAATCTTATCCAGTCCGACCCAAGGCCTCAGAGTCCATACAATAGCAAGTAGCTTCCCACTTCAGTCATATTCTTGTTTAAGTTGATTTTTATTTCTCATCTATTTGCTCAGGAACTCTCCCAGCCAGCCTACCCTCATTGGCTTCCACAACACGCTGTTAGATAAAGCCACAGACATGCTTTTGGAGAAGGTCGGCCATTTTGATATCAGCTCAGACGATCAAAGCAATGAGAACAAGAAGTTGATGGATCAAATGCAAAAACGTTTGGGTAAGTACATTTGAAACTTTGCTTCGGCGCAACACACTAGCTTCGCAGGAACGCGACGCAGCAGCAGCTGGTTATATTACACCGAACTTAGCTTCTGCATCTGGCTATGCTTCTTTGAGAAAATAGCTTGACAGAGACGACGACTCAAAAGTACTTTTTGCTTAACATTTAGCCATATCAATGAGACTTACGGTAATGTTTTCTGATTACTGTATAAAAAATTTTCTGAAGTGGTCAAAATGTTATTTTTGTTCAAATGTGAGTTGAAGGACTGTTACCCTTACAAAGTGACACTTTTATCCTTTTGTCGACAAAACGTTACAAAAGGCTGAAACCAAAATGTTCCTATACTACATTAACCTTTGTGCAGTTCAAAGAGAGGAGCGTCCAGTTGATTATGTGGCAGCCGACGGCACTACCAAAACGCAGGAAGGGTTTGTGGTTACTGGCGGGGAATTTCTCCACTACATCCAAAAGAACAAAGAGCTGTCCAAGATCTTCTGCCAGACACTCTTTGAACGCTTGTTTGACCCAATTAGGTAACTTTCAATTGAATTCCTTTTTAGCTTGATTCGTCGTTCTTACATCATTTATCACGACGATTTCTGTCATAGTTAATAAATGTTTATCATGAAGTATGGATTTGGTTTTCTAATAAAGTATAATGCCTGCGAACGATTGAATAAAGTATGTATTTCACTGTTCTATTTGCAAGAAAACACGTGGAGTCGCCTCCTCCAGACTATGACTTCCAGGAGTTGACTGTAGAGCTGACTAATGCACTCCATCAGTACGAAGAGCAGGCACGCGGCCCGGAGAAGTGGGTGGTTCTGCAGCAGATGTCCAAAAACATAGAAAAGCTAAAAGCAGAAATCGAAAAGATCAAGGGCTATCGAAGCAAGGTAATTTTCCCATTCCTAAAAACAAATGTAGCACTACATTGGAGTAACCCAAGAAGTATGGGACTTGATGATTGCCTTGTCATCTGTTTCTGGTCTTTTGAATTCGTCGGAATTCTGCATACGTCAAAGGTTTTATTTCCCTATGGTGTCCAAAGCATATTACAGACAAGAAGTGTATGCTCTACGGAACATATTAATGCAGCACTCTCGATACTCCAGATAATGCAGGAACGGCAGAAGGCACATGAGGCAGAGCTCAATGCTAAGATCATGGCGAGAGAGAAGCAACAGCTGCGCAAACAAGCACAGGACATGAAGCAAACCGAACAGGAAAATCTACAGAAAACGGAGCGGCTTCATAAGGAGCAGATCGAAAAGGTACTGTTATGAGTAATCATTGTACATTGAATGAAAAAACCAATTGAAAACTCATCAAAGATCATGTGTTAATATATCCAGCAGATGTAGGAGCCAAAAGTCGTGAAATGTTTATCAATCATCATCCCTAATATAATTTATAACTTCCACTTTTAATCTCAGATGAAACGAGAGATGGAGAAGCGGCATGCGGTTGAGCTACAGAAGATCCGGGACCTTCAGAATGCACAGATGGAGGAACAGGCGAAAAGGGCAAAGGTCAGCAGTAATGTCACAGCAAAATAGTAGTTTAGAAATATTTCTAAGTAATAAACAAAACGTTTGATTCTTTTTCGTCATTGGCGTCACCTTCAAAGTAACGCATTTTGCAATGAGCATGGCAGACATAAAGGGAAGACAATGCAGTTACTAGTACCGGAAAATAAACGAGTCCACAAGTTCCATCATAAGACAATTATGTTTAACTTAACAGTAAAAAGATTATACTACAGAGTGAGCACAGAAACTAATGAACATCAAGGCAATCCTGACATGTGTAATTTGAACAGACAAATGTCGAACATAAAATGTAGCAACCTATGCAGAAAAGGCAAGTTAAAAATCTCCTTTTCAACACGACGTTCGTGATATGGCTACAACATATACCACGTAGCCCCGTCATAGTGATTGGAATAACATTGCTTTTTGACTTCCTGCAAAAATCGATTGACCGATCTGGGCCCAAATTTCTGCCGCAGGAGCGCTACGAGAAGGACATGGGTAAGATGAAAGAGAAAATCGACAGGATGGAGCGGCAGCAGGCAGATATGCAAAAGGTGCTAAAGGAACTGAAGAAACGGCCTCCACCTCCACCTCCAACCCCACGTAAGTAGTTGTTAATATGTACTTCAATGCATTTATGCCATCTTAGAAATTGATACTATTACATCCATGAGTCAACTGCACCAACACAAAACAGTCGAATAAAATGTCGCAAACTACATGCCTTTGAAACTGAATGAATACGATTTTGTATTAGATTGTTATTATACAACAAAGAGAGAGTTGGTGAACTTTATAGACAACCTAATAATCTCTAATCCATACACCTAAGTAATACAGATACATTTCTAATGAGTGTAGACATGACTTTAATTATGGAACATAACTGCTCTAACATTTTTGTTATCACAAAGACGCGAGAAGTCCCAACTTACTTATTATTATAATTATTGTAATCATGTGACAATGCATAGATGTATCTGTACACCATTCTCTTGTGATCTGTACTGAACTCAGTGGGTATATCATGTATGATGAAGGTCTTCATTCGTTCTTACTCATTCATTCATTCATTAATACATTCATTCAATCACTAACTTTGGTATTTATTACGCTTTTCCAGGTGAGGAAACAGTATGCACCATCTTGTAAAGGTTATTGTGTTCCTGCTGCCAACAAGTTATTGAATATGTAACATTGATCTGCCGAGAGTATTCGATCTGCTGAGAGCATGTCTGGCAATTCTGCAACAACAACTAGAGCTCCACGACCTCATACCTTCGCCAAATGATTTTAACCTATATGGCTGACGTATTAGGAGTGTTTCTCATCAATTAGAAATCATACCAGTTGATCGTCTTCACTCAAATAACAGAAGTTGTTCAAAGTATGAGCTTAAAAAGGTTATGCAAACAGATGTAATCAATTATGCAAATGAGTTCCTTATTAGCATAATTTGATTCAACGATGTTCACATTCACATAACTTCCAAATGCCAGAAGTATGAAATTGCCATCATTTACCTGTATGGAATTCTAGTAGTTTCTCATTAATTATGCAAATTAGGCCTACAATTGCATATTTTCTATCTATCAACCTTCTTCTCTTCCTCAGTTACAAATGTCACATATTTGAATAGTCATATCATGGAACACAGCATTTTTTTTAATTGTCTCATTAATTATGCAAATTAGAATCTGATTTGCATGATTATCGTCCAATCATGCAAAGTATCACCTAAGCTATCTACATACCAAAAATCATGAACATCCATCAAGCCCATCTTCAGTTATAGTATTTTCTAATTTCTTATGCAAATGAGGTCCTTATTTGCATAGTTGATATCTATTAATATTTTTCTCTTTCTCAGTTATATATGTCACATGTTTGAGAGTCCTATCATGGAATTTGGCAGCTGTATAAACTTTCCTAATTAATTATGCAAATTTCATGCTGATTTGCATAATTAATGTCTAATCATGTACATCATCACTCAAGTTATCTACTTACTCAAAATCATGACCATCCATCAAGCCCTTCTTGAGTTATTTATTCCCTTTCAAAATCTGAAGCAAAACCTGCTCCTGCAGTTCCAAAAAAGCCGCTAGGGGGCCAAAACCTATACCACTTACTCTCTGTCCAAAGACCTATCTACCACTCAAAAATCAGGACCATAGCATGTCCAGAACACGAGATATCAAAACAGGAAGTTCCGCTGCAGTACCGTAACAAGCCGCTGGGGCACCCAAAATCTAATCATTTCCATGTCTCATCAAGACCTGCCCACCTTCCAAATATCAAAACAATCCATCCAAGCCTTCTTGAGTTATGCCGTTGGTTACAAACACACACACACACAAACACATTAACGCTACCCTCTGCATAACCTTCTCGGCGAAGGTAATAATTACAGTACTAAACGTTTACTTTACTTTCGATATGTGGCAAGATAGAATGCAGCTTATGTGCTAGAACATAGTTGTGTTGGCTGGAACGATTCTGCCCAACGCAAGCAAAGTCATCCGAGTGTGTAGAAAAAAAAATGCTCTGCCAGTTTCTTTTAAGTGATGTTTCGTATCAACCTCTGTTTTCTTTTGAGTATGGAATGATAATGCACACAGCTGTTTCAATCAATTTTCAATATTATGACGTGACAACGACTTATGAACCGATTCATGGTCGATAGATGTACATACAGAATGAGTTCCGGAATGCTTGTATTTATGTACCAAATAGAATAAGGTATACAATAATATACATGTAACGATAGGGATAGTGAATCAGTGTGTATTGACGGCGTGTGTTGATGGCGTGTACTTACATAGTTTTCCATTCAATTCCAATGATGAGCAAATTTTGCTAAGTAGACAGAATTGTTGCAAATGATGTGTAATCTCTGTTGTTTGATATGTAAATAGCATTATGAATCAATGCATATAAAGGACAGAACATATAGTGATTTGACTTCACAATATCCTTTACTTTCACCATGCATAACCTAGTAGCCGAGTAGACTTTCAATTGAAAATCTGTTGTGCATCTTGAGTCGATTACATGATTGTGAGATAATGTAAGAAACTCTGCCATTACTCGGGGTTGTTGAAAAGCGGCTGTATGTCCGAACTAGCTATCGAGATTAACTTAAGGCTTGAAATGAAATGAAACTTTACATAATTTCCATTACTTAGGCTGATTTTATTTGCCTTGATTATTATTGCAGAAGAGCTCATGTAAGCCCCTGCACTATCGTGTCAATAAAGCGTTCTTTATGTGTAATGAATTATGCGAAGAATAATAATCTAAAGGAAAATTATGTGTCATTTTTGCAATAACCATGCTTACAACCACTTGGTACTCGAAATAACGTTTGTAATGTAATGCAGGTTACAGACAGTTGCCTCAAACAGTAATCAGTGCAGCTATTACTATTACAGGTAAGTACATTAGAAAGCCTTAAGCAATACAGAATCATCATTTGTATTAGTTCTCGTCATCTGCAGCTCTTGTTCAGTATTGTGTTATGCTCTTGGCTGTTCAGAACTTTTCATTGAAGGGCCACTGTGGGTGATCCTTGCTCCTAGAACGACAAAGAAGGGTTAGAATATCTTAAATGACAATGAAGTATACAAAGCAATGAGGTTAATACGCTGCCCTTCCAACATATAATGTTCTAAACTATTCTATTCTTGAAAAGGCCGATTTGACCGAAAGCATAGATGTCTCAAAGTTAGATAAGATATACATAAGTTGCTGCAATTAGCTATAGATGATCAAGGAATAGCGTAAACGAACCATGAAGAATATATATATAGCTTGACAGTCAGCTAGCCCTCTAATGTACAGCTACCCCCTTTTAAACCGTTATTGGATTAATGATTCAAGTGGCAATCTATCATGAAAGAAAGAGAAAAATGCCGATGAACCCTTAACAACTAACTCACTGATTATCATTAACTAATCGTTAACTTACCACTCCCACTTGTAAACTCGCCCGTCCCGGTTCAGGTTATTGATGGTCTCCACGTCACCAGCGCTCAACTCGAAGTCAAAGATCTGATGCATGGGAAAACAACATACAGACATTTATTTCCAACATACATACATACATAAACTAGAATGATGCAGATAGGTGGTTATAGCTCCTCTGATACACTTTGGCTACTTTTGCATCTATTCCAAAGTAACATCTAGTCAAACATATGCATGGCACTGTATTAAGAATTTTATGCATATCTAAATGTGAAAGATCATTTTCTCCTGAAGTGAAATGGTGAGATACATTCTGCTTGTGACATATGAACTTCATTAACGCACTGAACCATCCTAAAATATGTCTCAAATAAGACCGATCGCAAAAAGCAACATTTTCGTCCTTACACGTAGTGTACTAGCTATTGAACATAGAGGCCGTCGCATCTCGAAAGTTCCCAGTGAGCTTAACCATTAAATGGTGTGCAGAAGTCTAAACATAAGATTTAGGTTTGTATGTTTGAATCTTTGTTAATTCATGAGAATCTCAAATCGGCACACATGCTGCTTTTCATTGAGGCCATGAGGGAAGGGGTAAGGGCCAGGTTAAATATAAAAGAGATTCACAGTCATTTACGCCCAAATAACTCTATCAACATATATATCATTACATAAACATCGTATAACACATACTTGGTACAACATAAAACATATGGTAGAGCGAAAGTTGGTTCAGGTATCATCATCCAATGCATCACATGCTTAACATGTAATGATTTATGTTGATAGAGTTATTAGGACTCAAATGACTGTGTATCTCTGTTATATTGTATCTGACCCTTACCTCTTCCCTCATGACCTCAATGAAAAGCGGCCTGCGTGCCGATTTGAGCTTATCATGAATAAACAAAGGTTCAAACAAACAAACAAACAAACAAACCTTAGAGTCTCAAATCGGCACAAGGCATTTTTTTATTGAGATCATGACGTAAGGGTTAGATACAACAGAGATACACAATCACTTAAGTCCTAATAACTCTAACAACATATATATCATTACATATACATTGTACAACATACAACATGTGGTAGAGCGAAAGTTGGTTCAGGTATCATCATGTAATGCATATATGCTTGCCTAGCCTGGTCCCAGTCTCTAGGGTCGGCTTAGTGGTGTTTTACCGGGCCAGTCAGTTTCTGATGGCCTTTCTACCTCTGGCTGCCATCCTACTTCCGCTACACCCCACTTCCGCTGCCTTCCTACTTTTCCGCCGCCCCTAGAGTGCCAAGCTAATTAATCCAAGGCCGTAAACAACACCCCGAGCGGGCTAAGCTGTCTGGGCGGGTGAGGGTCACTCACAGTGCCGTAGAGATATCGGGGAGGCACCGAGGGTATGGATTCCAGGCTAATGCTTACCTGCGAGTTCTCGACCATCCTGGCGGCCCTGAGGCTCTTCGGGATGACGACCACGCCCCTCTGCACCTGCCAGCGCAGGCACACCTGGAACAGGTACACGTCGTGTTTATACATGATACTCTCGCGGCAGGTCACAAAGAGTTCGTTCATGTGTTCTGGCAACATGTTATGTAAAGATCTGTAGACTGTCAGAAGTTTGTGTGTTTTGTGGATACCCATAACATCCTTCCAACCAAGAAGCATGTGCATATGTGCAGTAGGGGTTTTTGGCTGGAGACCTAGAATTAGCTTACTTACTTTATTCTGCATTCTTTGCAACCTCTGAATATGTACCATACTGGCACCATCCCACACCGTGCTGGCATAAGTTAACGGACATGTATATATGTATATGTACTGGCCGACAGGGCCTTCCAAGGAAAATAAATGTTTACTACTACCACTACTATTGTAGATACATGCACTGTAGGTATTGCCGTTCAGTGGATTGTTCATTCCTTGACAAAGACTCTAGCAAACCAGTCGAAAATTTGGGTAAGTCCAATTTTTGTGTTGGCAATTACAGTTAAACCTTGATTCAAAATGACTTCTACCAACACATGACAGATGAACTTTCAAGTGAAGGTATTGCCGTTGTTACTTTTAGATGTGTAGATGTGTGTATGGGCTTTTGAGCTTGAAAAGTTGAAGCAAACAATAAATGAATATGGTACAGGTGGTCCCATATCCTTTTGAGGCCGTAGGGGCAATGCTATGTCAAGAGCACGGTATTATACAGATGAATATAGATAAATTAATGAATAAGTACAGGTAAGGTGATATTGTTTGCTTGCTTTTTTTATTAATCGTGTGATATCCGTCAGTAGCATACACCGTAATGTAACTAGAATTTTACAGACGGATTTTAACATGACAAAAAGTCTAAATGATGACTTTTTAATGCTGACATTGCTGGGACGAAAGGAATAAAAGCTTCTGGAATATGAATTAAAGTTTAGTTATGACTTACTATTGTGTTTTCAAGATTCAAATATGCGAATTAAGATGAGATCCAATACCTGCGCAACTGTCTTCCCGTGATTCTCGGCGATTTTCTTGAGTTCAGGGTCTTCCAACACAGCAAACCCGTGGTCAGCAATACCATTTCCACTGGATTGGCAAAGACAAAAAGTGGCCAAATGTGAGGAAAACTAGATGCTACAAGTCGTAACAAAAGCATTCGATGAAAAAAAGGACACTATGCAAGCCATACTTTTTGCTACATGTATGTGCAATCAGATTTAGAATATCTGAGGAATGTACAGGGCGTATGCCAGCGCAATAGACACCTTAATGGTTTAAGAAGGATGTTTCTTTGTCGACGTTAGTGGTCTAACTGAAGAATTGTTACAAGGGAGAAGAAAACAGACTTCATCGCTAGCACTAAGACAATATGAAGCGTACAAAAAAACAATAGGTACATCGTATAGAATTTGAACTAAGTCAAAGTCAAAGCAATTACGAATGCTTACATGACTCTAACAATTGCTCCTGATTGAAATGTATCAATTACATGTAACATGGGACGACAATATAAATGGCGAAAATGCATTTAGGAAAACTTGACTTGTATTACCCTGGAGCGCCCAGCGGACAATAAGCTGTCATCACAACTCCGTTCTCCTTGCAGAACTCCAACATTCGGTTGCACGTCAGATACGGATGACTCTCAATCTGTGGAAAAATGTCACAGGAAAATGTAGAAAACAAAAGCAAGCGATCCATTGTACTAAATCATCAAACAATTCAAACGATTACATAGAACTGCTCGGAATGAAGTTAAACAATGTTATGAATTGAGCAATAGTTTGCAAGGAATTATCAAATTATGCTGATATCTAAAGAGACTGCATTTTTGTAGCAAACCTATTTGATCTACAGCTGGTTTGATCCCCCCCCCCCCTCATTGGTCAAAACCTTCAAAGTAAACTAAAGGGACCCTATAAGGTAAAATTTCTGGACGGAGCTTACTTGATTGACAGCTCGTTTGATCCTCCCATTGGTCAGAACCTTCAAACTAAATTGATATGGCCTTATAAGGTAAAACTCTGGGCGGAGCTTACCTGATTGACAGCTGGTTTGATCTTCCCATTGGTCAGAACCTCCTCCATCTGTGAGATGTTGAAGTTGGACACACCAATGGCCTTCACCAGTCCTGCATCCAACAGATTCTCCATGGCCTGAAAAAAAAACATTTTCATAATCAGACTGGACAAGATACGAAAATGAAAAAGGAGTCTCTTTTATCTTTTTCCGTAAACCCCTTCCTACACAAACGTCTGGCGAAGTGTCTTTGCCAGGACGTTTATACATTTCCTTAACTGTACCGGTGTTGTGGTGATACTTACGATATTCTGCAAACGTCGGAATATTCTTTTTATCGCTATCACCTAAGACAAAACATTACCAATGTCAAGGTGGTACACTAACATTTTACAACGCCATGTACATCACACATAACAAAGCAAAAGCTAAACAGGTGCTGACATGATGTCAGAATAATACTGATAGATTGTAAAGTAGATCTATCATAGTGTTAGAATATCAGAGTGCGCTGACTAGCCTCCTTTTTTACGCCCCAAGTTGCAAAATGTAGACAATGTGTGTTATCACAAGAGTCTATAAGCCATCTAGGGTCAAGGAATTAAAAGCAAAATCACTTTGCCATAAAAGAAGTCGATGAATGTACCTTCCAGGTCTCCATGAAGTGGACATCGAAATGCTCCGCCTTGCCGTCTTCGTTGAGGGGCAGCAAGTTGTCTCCTCTCTAAAATGGATAAAAGTTCAAGTAAGGTAAAAAGGTACCGTAGCCTTTTTGGGGCCGTAGCTATAGGGGCAGTGGGTTGTTACTCACTGTGTCTAGGGCATGGTATTGGAAGGCGGAGCCCATCCCTCTCCTTCCACCGCCGTTTACCTCCCTAACCGAAGTCAGGTACCCATTTTGACACAGGGTGGAGTGAGGAAAGTCGTGTAAAGTGCCTTTCCCAAGGGCACAACGTCGGGGCGCATGTCTGGGGCAGCCCGGGTTCGAACTCGGCTCCCCTTGTTTGACAGTCGGGTGTTCTATCCATTACGCCACAAATTCTCTAATTATAAATAAAATGGATAAAAGTTCAAGTAAGCCATTAACCAAATTCAACAACTGAAGTTTGAACATAGAATTTTGGGACATTTCATAACTTTGGCTGTATTTGCACATAAAGACAAATGTATTCAAGCAATAAAACTGCTATTGCAAGCTTTATACAAAGTCGATCTTTATGATCAAACGCTGTACAAAGGGTAGGAAAACTTATCATTGAATTTCACTGTGATGCTTGTTTATGAAAAAGACCAATATTGAATGTGGTAAAGATATAAGGTTACAAAATTGAATGAAGACACAAACAAAGAACAAAATGAGCGTGGCAATTTCGATCGCCCCCTTTCCTCTGCTCTCCTAAAGCCCCCCCTCTCACTGGACCCGCGTCACGCTGGCGGCGTCGCTGTGACACACTGGCGGCGTCGCTGCGCCCTAAACTGGATTCGTGTTACCCTCGAATTTATAATGGGAATATCATTCAAAACGTACAAGTATGACCAAAAAGACAACAAAACACACAAAGCTTAAAATGATTCGCTTTTGTCGATGAAATTAGTTGAATGCTTTCTCAATATCGATCGGCCGCAGCGACGCCGCCAGCGTGCCGCGAGTCCAGTGAGAGGGGGCTTAAGAGAGGCATATCAGTACTTACAGCCCAAGGAATAGGGAGGTGCATGAGGTACAAGTCCAGGTACTTCAGCCCAAGGTCGTCAAGACTCTTCTGGCAGGCGGGCAGGACATCATCAGGGTGGTGCCTGGTGTTCCACAGCTGTGGGCATTGTGGTATAATCATTATCAGCACAACATATATATATATACAGCTCACACACACACATACACAAACACGCATACACACCCTCACACAAACACACTCATACACAAACAAACAAACACACATACACACTCATTCACGCGCACACAATGCAATGATACGATATAATGCCACGCACCTTGCTCACGACGAAGATTTCCTCCCTTGCCACCCCAGCGTCCATCTTCTCCTTGAGAGCGCGTCCGATTTCCTTCTCGTTCTGGTAGAGTTCGGCCGTGTCGATGTGGCGGTACCCCGCCTCCAGTGCCGCCTTAACCGCCTCATAACACTCGTTCTCTTTTGACTGTAAAGGGAAGAGGGAATTTAAGTGTAAGAATTATGCAAACTTGACATTGCGTTCTACACCAGGTCCCATCAACCTTCCAACCGTCCGGGTTTTGATTGTATAACGTGTGTCACTTTTAATTTTTTTGTCTTTAATCAGAATCATTGTGAGGAAAGGGAGTGTAGTATCAAAAATGCACTTTTCTTATTCATTTTGACCATACTATATCAAACAAATCCATGTCAGCCTATATATCTAACATCACACAGAGACGAGAAGAGGCCCAACGCATGTACTGCATTATATAGTAGTTTTAGAACCAATGTTTTAGATTAGTATTAGAAGGCCTATTAGTGTCATTATATGTTCATTAGTTTTGTATCTGTATGCCTGTACTTAGCCCGACAGGGCATGGATGTACAATAAAGGTCATTATTATTATTAGTAGTAGTTACCTGCCATGTCCCCAGCCCGACCTGAGGCATGGACGCTCCAGTCGACAGTTTCACCGCAGGACAGGTCATCTTTCCAGTCGTGCCTCGCTGTATATCTGTGGAAATTGAAGATAAATAACTTTATTGCAAGTTCATGCCCGAAGGCTAATTGCAGACAAACAAGTACATGGGAATACATGGGAATCAAAAATAGTTATCTAGACTACTGTCAAAGTTCTAAGTTTATAAAGATCACTCTAACCAACAGTAGTCGGAGATCTCCAACCCCGGTGATATTCTAGAAATCTCTTGCTTAATTCAAAATTGTGAATTTCCAGCTAATTCTGTCCGTGTATTTTCCTGCTCATGCAACTTCGGCTGACAAATCTGTAGTCCAATGCCCAGGCAGGTCCTCTGATGAAATATTACCCATATTTGGCCAACCTACTGCATTTTTTTCAGTCCGCCAAAGCGGTCTGATAAAAACTAAAAATCTCAGCAACCGAGTGAAAAATGAGCATGTAGTACAGTCACTGTGGTGTGTAAGGGTGTCAAAGTGCATGTTTGTCAAAGACAGTAGAGCAGGGTATTACGCAACGTTACTCTCCAAGCAGAGGTTAGGCTCTGGCTTATTCTGGACGTCGTTTTACGTGTTTTGTTGGACTTTCTATTTTTCCAGCTTTTCAATTGTGTCACAGCACTGGCGCACAAAGAAAATCTGACAAAAGAGAAAGTTCAACGAAACACCTAAAAGACGTCCAAAACAATTGGGAGCCTAGCCTCTGCTTGAAGAATAGGTAATACTGTCAATATACGTTTACGTTAACCTTTTTTGGCGACGCCTCAGGGGTGAGCCAAATTTCTACTATATTGTGTGCAGTTTGCAAGAATTCTAGGAATTGTACAGGAATGTGAAAGTCCATGGGACGATAACTCAAGAATGCCTGGATGTATTGTCTTCATATTTTGTAGGTGGGTAAGTCTGTGGGAGACTTTGTAATGATTGGATTTTGGGCCCCCTAGCGACTTTCTATGGTACTGCAGGGGAACTTTCACTTTTCAAATCTCGTCTTCTGAACATGCTATAGTCATGATTTTTTAGTGGTGGATAGCTCTTTGTTAGGAAAATATGTCCTGTAGATTTGGACCCCCAAGCGGCTTTTTTGGAACTGCAGGAGCTGATTTTGACTCAAACTTTGAAAGAGAATAACACAAGAAGGGGATGCCGGATCATCATAATTTTTGGTGTATAGATAGCTTAAGTGATGATTTACATAATCATATGCCAATTATGCAAATCAATATCTGATATGCATAATTAATGAGGACAGTTAATAAATCAGCTGAATTCTATTATAGGACTCTCAAACACATGACATATGTAACTGAGAAAGAGATAGATATCGATAGATTATGCAAATCAATTATGCAAATTGATACTTAATTTGCATAATTAATGATGAAATACTATAAATCCATAGTGGTAAAGATAGGGATTTCATTTTTGCACCATTTGGAAGTTAAGTAAATGTGGCCACTACTAGACACAAATCTTGCATAGAGGGCCTCATTTACATAATTTATGAGGAAATGGTACAATGTATTTTTTGTGAAAACAAGATTTTCATACATTGGACAACTTGTGTTATTTTGGTAGAGAAGGTGATCGACTGATATGATTTATGCGAGGTCCTTATTTGCATGTTGGCTAAAAACGAAAACATTAACAGACACCACCGTCGCCATGGCAACATTTTTTTATGTTGCCAATCTTGTTTCTCATTCTTTTTATTAATTTTCAAAATAACAAAGAAATATAAAGAACATGGCACATATACAAAATAAGTGAAACACATATGAAATCACAAAACTGATACATAAAACCGGGAAACAATAATATATGATCACAAATGTAATCAATTACATAATGACAAGAATGATTTATGTCGAAAGGACAGTATATATTCTTTCCCACTTTCCCATGTGTTTTTGAGTCTTATCCAGTCGTTTGGCAATAATGTTTTCTAATTGTTGAACATAAGAGACATAAGAAATAGAACCAGATAAATGTAACGTCTTAATGTACGTTAACTTTTCTAAGATACGCAAACAATGCGAACAGCGTGACTGGAATTTGCAGACGACCTTGGAAACAAAATGGCGGGGTTAAAAACAAGATTTAACCTCAGCGCAGCGAGTGGGAACGAACCATATCACCCGAAGACGAAGAAAGAGGCCCTGGACTTTTTATAGCTAAGTCTATGACATAGCAACACTCTAGATATAAGATATACATCTATCATGATCAGACTGACCCCGGGGTTGAGTCTAAGTATCTACCTACAGCCCCAAGCCCCCTTCAAACTTTAACTGACACAACGAGCGGACAACAACCTTATCAACGAAAGACGAAGAAAGAACTCAGAAGCCCTGGAGTTTAGCCTCTACCAGGCTCCGCGGATCGCTGGGAAAATAGCATAAATCGGCCAAGTAGAGTGAATAGTATGCAAGGGTAGTCCGGTATGCAAGGAAGGTCAATAGGCGACCTACGGGCTGCTGGAGTTAACTACAAAACATTTAAAAAGATTTAGCTAAGCCTAAGACATAGCACCGCGCGCAGATCTATACCACACCTTTCAGACGTACCTCCTGCGCCTCTGCAGTACTAGTCGAATCTTCTGTTGCTTAATTGAAGAGAGGAGAAATAAGCCAGAGCGTCTAGACAGTTCTGACCGTAATCCGTTTGCTTACTGGCAATAAACTAAGGTACACTGTGAAATTCTTATTCACGGTCACCTGTCGCATTGTGCTCCGAGACAGAAATAAGTCGTGACCGATCAGGCGTTCTGACCTGCGCGTGACCTCTCCACGACACCACAGGTAACCATATTTTATAATTACCTTTTCTGATCACTGTAACCCTTTTTTAGTCCTTGTCAACGTTACAACAGTATTAGAACTGTAGTGGGTTCTCAGTGCCACCATGTACAGTAGGGGTATCCTCAGATAGCAATAGATTTGAAAAGGTTAGATTTAACAGGTCTTTCAATATAATATAACCAGCTTCACGCAGTCCCTAAAATCTAGGTGAAAGGCCTAGGGCATTAGTTCAGGGTACTGTGTACTCTTGAGTACATACATGTACACTTGAAAACCATTCATAGTGACCAAACACTGTTACTACAAAAGCCATGCTTAGCGCACCATTGACATTCGTGCAAAGTCCATTTTGATACAGTCAACCATTATCAGACGTACTCTGAATGAATTGTTCAACATATTCTGGTTGTTACCTTTGCCAATAAGGTTATATTTTCGGTAGCGTTTGAATGTATGTGTGTATGTATATAGAAGACCGGCATAACTCGAGAAGGGCTGGATGGATTGTCTTGATATATAGGTCTTAATGAAACCTGGAATTGATTCGATTTTGGGCCCCTAGCGATTTTCCAAGGTACGGATCTTTCTGCTGTGATCTCGTATATTCTGGGCATGCTATATTCTAAAAGACGAACAGACAAATGCACAACTGATATGTACACAATCTGCTTCCTTATTGAATTCGGAAACCTACCCTTAAACCCGACCCTAAGAATAGAGACAAGAATAGCTCAGATAACTCAGCTTACTTTTAAGGAGATACAACAAGCGCAAGACATCTTATTATAAGTTTGTCTCACCTGAAGTTGACGTCGTGCCTGAGCTGTTGGAGGGACCTGCAACAAGAGAAAGAACTTATAAACGGAGAGGGTGAAAAACAATACCACACCTTCAGGGGATGTGGTATTGTTTTTAATTGCCTTAATTGAGATCACATGTCTTAATTGAAGTCACATGCCTTATTTATTCCCCTATTGTATCTCTGTTTCAATTGTTCCTTGTAGTAAAAAAGATGTATAAGAATGGGGTGTGAATATTTGTCTTAGATGTAACGTTAGTCTTCATATTTTTGTGAATTGGTCCCCTACGGGGCGAGAAAACACCGGTTTTACCAGTTTAAGCTGATTCGTGACCTTTTGATCTTTCTTATTCTATAGCTGACAGAGGGAGAGAGTACACGTGTGTGTGTCTATATGTGTGTATGTGTGTGTGTGTGTGTGTGTGTGTGTGTGTGTGTGTGTGTGTCGCGGTGTCCGTGTGTGTAAGTGCGCATGTGTGTGTGCTTGTGTGTGTGTGAGAGAGAGGGGGCCTAGATCTGTCTGACTGTCTGTTTTTCTGTAGGCAATTGCAATCGGTTTGTTCTCCGTTCCGCTTCGTGTTTCACCGTAAACGAATAAAGATGTTCGTACCGTGGGCTTCGCCTTTGCTGCCCGAGCAACCCATGGTTCACCTGTCCGCTAGTGGGGGTGACTGAGGATCAGTTCCTTAAGGAAAACACACAGAAGTCTAAAGTTACCTTTTGTACGGGAGTTGTGTAACATTTCAACTATCAACATTGAACATCTCAGTAAAGCAGTTACTGAGATTACAGATCACTAACTGTGTATAACTATTAAACAAAGTATAAAAGTCACACTGTACGTTTCACAGGTTTACAATCTCAGTTAAGCCTAGGCCTGCTACAATCTTAGGCAAAACCTAGGTGAGCGTCTGCAATTGGAACTAAGACCCTGCACAGTGGTTACAACGCTATCCCTGACATACAACGTGAACACCATAGCGGCCACTTCTTGGTGGTCTCTTATAATCAGGATTCTAAGAGCTGTGTGTACAGCTGAATTGTTAAAGTGTATCTTGAACTAATCATATATGAGGCAAAAAGTTATGATGTGTCAGATACTAGGTATTGCCATAAATGGTTGTCAAACTCCGTACACTGATAAACAAATGCACCTAGGCTCGTTTAAGGTGTACTTACCTTTATATGTAGAATAAGAGTAAAATTTCTGTACTTTTCGCATAAAACGACGTACTTGGTTTTGTCAGTAGGCGATGCGTCGGTTGTAGTACATGTAAATGTTGGCTACGGTCTAAACGCACAGAACTCACTGCACTTGGATGGCGCAGTGTATTGAGTGATGTGATCTTTTTTTCAACTCCATGGTTTCTTTTGAGAGGGACACAAAGCCTTGGGTAAAACACACGCACAGACAGCAACAAACATTCAACCATATCAGTTACACCGTTTTGAGGACATCGGCCTTGAGAATCGTTGTCCATCAAGTACTGCGTCTGTTACATACTCTTCATTGTCATCATTGCAAACTATGTATCCGTCTTTTTATCATAACTGCAACATGATAGAACAATCATTGAAACTTACCCGGACAGTTAATGACTGAATGATTCGAAAATGCTTCCACTAAAGCAAGGAGGTTAGATATGTATATTTTAACCTCCTTGACTAAAGGTAGTTCTTCAATGCTTGCCCAGTGCTGCTATTCGGATAAATGTCGCTAGACGTCGCTGCATTTTGGAGAGCACCACGCCAGGTGCACACTGCAAGTAAGACCAAGGAGGTTTTATATATAAAACCTCCTTGGTAAGACTAACGTTACATATTCCTGCTTGCATAACTGGACTTACAACTCCTTTTGTTGGCTGACCCAGAATTTACAAGGATCTGGAAACGCCTGGTAGCCGCGTTGAGTCGTCGTCTACTTTGGCATGACAAGGCTTACATGTGTAATATTCTATCATATGCTTGTTTGTTTACACAAGTTTGTAGATCGCTGTGCTAGTGTAAAATTGCTTCAGCACG
Organism: Branchiostoma lanceolatum; assembly: GCF_035083965.1. Classification (NCBI taxonomy): domain Eukaryota; kingdom Metazoa; phylum Chordata; class Leptocardii; order Amphioxiformes; family Branchiostomatidae; genus Branchiostoma; species Branchiostoma lanceolatum. The sequence continues at coordinate 14,122,040 of NC_089737.1, read as the reverse complement.
TGTAGTGATTTTGTGTGTGCGTGATATTTTTTTTGTGTGTGTCTGTGCTTGAGTGTGTGCTTGAGTGTGTGCAGTGTCTCATATACTTGTTGCAAATCTGACATGCTTCTTCGCTACCAACTGAAGCCTATTATATATCCTCTAGATCTCCTTTTTGTTGACAGTTTCTCAGGTGTATATCTCGACACGCCCCCACCATGGCCAGACCTGCAGCCACACTCCGTACCGGCGCACAGATGCCTCTGCTGGGTCTGGGAACCGGGCCGGGCTCCGTGGGAAGCTGGCAGGTTAGTCAGTTGTAGTTTGTGTTCACTGTTTTATGTAATACAGTACTCCATTATTTTTGGCGAGACACCAGGAGCGGTGCTTGCTGATTGCTTTACCTCCAACCCCTTTACTGTAAGTCTTGAAATGTTTGGGATGGTTTTATGTTCACTGTATTTTTTACATTGGCTACACAGTCACTCACTCACTATCCGGTTTATCGTCTTCTTTTCCCCATCATCTGGGGGTTTGACGTGCTTGCATGCTGATGGGGGAGTGAAATCATGAAATCATGGCACCACAAGTGTTTACAATGTAGATGTTACTGCAGGCTGTACTATTCATTTATTTATTTATTAACCTAAATTTACAGAATGAAATCTGAAAGGATATATCGAATACTATAAGATTGTTTCAACTGTGAACTCATTCAAAACACTGCAAAACCCATTTAAGTCCCCGCAAAAAAATGAATTTACGGTAACCATTAATCCATAATGTTCAGACTTCGACTGAACCAATCTACGAAGCCGTGAAGGTTGCCATAGATACAGGGTACCGTCACATCGACACCGCAGAATCGTACGCTGACGAGAAGGCGGTAGGGAAAGCGCTACAGGAGAAGATTGGATCAGCGGTGGAGAGAAAGGATATTTTCATCACCAGTAAGGTGAGCATGAAATTCATTATATTAGGCTCAAATAACCAGGCTATGTCTATTAAAGGATGTTCAAAGACACTTCTGAGCATCAAACACATGGAAGTTTATTGATATACACAAGACAAATAGGTTCTGTACAGACTAGTGTCTAATAGTATTTATGATGTAGTAAAGTAAGTACCAAACAACCATAACATAATATCTACACATCAAATGTATGTACTGTATTGTGTATGTACGTCAACAGGTTCATACATGTTTGTGTATGACATCATGAAGTGCCTATTTCTAAGACACAATTACTTAAAAGCTAACATTACTTGTGCACATATTGTCCAGGCAAAAAAATTATAAATAAATGTCTGTCTTCTGTTTTAGTTGTGGAACACCAGGCACCACCCCGATGACGTCCTCCCCGCCTGCCAGAGCAGCCTAACCGACCTGGGACTAGACTACCTGGACCTGTACCTCATGCACTTCCCTGTGGCCTGGACTGTAAGTTTTCATTCTGTCTTGTCAAAACCTTTAACCCATCTCATATGATATACTGTATGAGCATTAGATTAAGTTGTTATCATCTTTAAGATAGCTCAAAGACTTTAAAGCTTGATAGCTTGTTTAGATGTATTTTATATGCACAGATCACAGTCAAAAATACAAATGCTGAGTCAAATGATATATGTTGACAGAGTTATTAGGACTCAAATGACTGTGTATCTCTGTTATATTGTATCTGACCCTTACCTCTTCCCTCACGACTTCAATGAAAAGCAGCCTGCGTGCCGATTTGAGCTTATCATGAATAAACAAATGTTCAAACAAACAAACAAAACAAACAAACTTAAGCTATTTCTTAATATGTGGAGCAAAGTAATATGACCATACTGGTAGACATCTAGCTCACTCTGTGTTTTCCCGCACCGACTGTTACAGAGAGGGGATGTGTACTATCCTAAAGACGACAACGGCCGAGCGATTCTGTGTACCCCTGATGTTCCCTTCATGGACACATGGAAGGTAAGACTGTTATATTTTAAGGTAGCTCTTACACTCCGTCGAGCTCGCTCGGAGTCATCTCGTGACCAGTTGTCGCCATATCACTCTGTCATCCATCGCTACTGGCAGTTGGTGTAGGTCTAAACCGCTCTCAGCTTCTAGTTGTTTGTGTTTGTGGTTTTAGCTGTGACCGCTTCATTGAAGAGAATTGTACTTGTTTCAATACTACAGACGAAGCCACTTAATTGCACCTCGGATAAACGCACCTTCCATTTAATTGCACCGAATCCCAATATCCAAAACCGGTTCCCATTCACTGCATTGTTAGTGACTCCGCATATCTGCACCGCGCATGGTCACCAATGCCGGATAACTGCACCAATTTTTTTCAAAAATCCTCGACAAGTTAACTGAAAAGGTGCGCTCAAATCGGCAAACGCGGTACAAATGAGCCGATACCTGCCGGTGTAAAGGCGCAATACCGCCAATATGTTCAAAACTGTTTTGAGTAGCAAAAGAGGGCGGTCTCCATTGACAGTTACGTTGATAGGAATCGTATGGGAGGTCCCGGGCGGGTCACCCGTAATCAGTAACCAAGTTTTAGTTTCAATTCATAGTTTCATGGCGGTACATGATTTACGTAAATCGACAACTGCACTCTACGTAGTGTAACACAGAAACTGTTATCCCATGACGATGTTTCAGAATGTCTCCCCTGTAACACTACGTGTGTTGTTATGCGGTAGATCGCATGGAAAAATGAAAGAATGCAAAATCAAAACAGGTTCTTAGTCATTTCTTTATTTTAAGCAAAGGGTCAATAAATAAAGTTAATAACTGAATAATTCCGTCTGTTTTCTTTGTGCTAGTGTTTCTAACTAACAATACACGCCCTCGCCCATGGTGGTGCGGTCCAGCTGGGCATTTCGCATAATCGCACCAGCCGGATAATTGCACCAAAAACGCTGACAAATGGGTGGTGCAGTTAAGCGGATTCTACTGTACCATACTTTGCAGGAAGTTTAGGGGTCTATTCCTGTGTTTACTGACAGACAAACCAGGCAATATACACCCAAACAGACATACAATCAAAATCTTCTTTGTGTATTTCTACCCATGTGGAAGCGCCACATGGGTGTCCAAAAAATAGTTATAATTGGATCATAATAACTCCCCAATAGGGGTATGCTTCGTTGAATGCCATTAATTTTCATTCTCCATGTCTCAGTACATCAAGCCTCAATGTATATCACATGGTTTTTTCCACTACAACATAGACTGTTTACTCATATAATTGACAAAATATCGATAAAAATGTCAGTTCACAAGTAGGTAGCATTGTAATTAACATATAGAGTATCTTGTATATTCAAAATTCTTACCATACTGTTCGATTTTGACTATCTTAAGAAAATAGCATAAATTATGATAATGAGGCCTGTACCAAAATGATTGGGGGAGGGTTCTTTTTATGTGCTCAGAACTTTTGAAGTCTACTAAGATTTTGGCTATCTTAATGAGCAACTTATGAATTATAAAATCTGAGTCAAGTCAGATCTTCTTGTGTAAATCCATTGATGCATGTAAGTGTACTTAGCTCTCAAAAGAGAATATACCTGGTATGATGAATATATATTTCATGTCTTTTCATTTGTTGTACAAAAAATTGTGTACACTTGAGCTATGGTAGGTGGAAATGTAACTACTTTCATGTTTATATTCACCCATGCTGAAAGCGTCAAACATGGGTTCCAAAAACTTGGATTTAAAATCCGGAATACTATACGATTTCTGTGCAGTTTCATGTCTAACATCATACTCCATTTCAAAATGTGTCATCTATACTGTGTTGTTAGTCATACAACAACTTATGTTGTTAAAAAGGATAGGATTTACAAAACACAAGTAAACATTCCAGCTTACATGCATTGAAATAAATATATGACTTGGAATTTCAAAAAATATCAGAATTCTCAAACTTGCATTGAATTTCATCTATTTTTGAAAGGTAGCATATATTATGTTAATGAGCTTCGTACCAAAATGATTGTGGGGTTAGGAAAGAAACTATATATGGGGGGCTATGATACAATAAGGCTTACAGATACAGTAGATTAGAAGCTCATGTGTTTTGGGACACATCTAGAGATATTCAGAGCCTCCTATATCATGTATATAATCCCATTTAGATTTGCTTAGCTCTTCGAAAGCAAATTATACAGGAAGATTATTTGCTGTGTGAAATGACATGCACATGTCTGCCCTGCTAGAAATACTAATCATCTTTCATGTTTAGATTCACCCATATTGAAAGCGTCGAACATGGGTGTGCAAAAATTTGAATATTACGAAATAATTTCAAGTTTCTGTACAGCAATGTGGATAACACTGTTTTAGATTACAAAATGAGACATGTATACTGTATGGTCTGTCATACCACTGCAAAGGTGTTAAAACCATACAATCTACAAATCCTGGGTAAAAGTTTCAGCTTACAAAAAAATATTTGAAGGTTCAGGGTATAAGGTCTCTAAGATTGTCAGATTTTCGATATTCAGTTGTATTTTGTCTAGTTTCTAAGAGTAGCATAAATTATGTTAATAAGGTCTGTACCAAAATGATGGGGGGGAGGAATTTAGCTTTTTGTGGGGGTGGAATTAGACTTACTTAGGCCTAAGAAAAAAATGGTGTGTTCCAATCACAGTCCTAAAAAGATTATGGTCAGTTGGTAGAGGTTCTCTTATTAATTTATCTATTTGTTTATTTTCAGATATTAACAAATACTTTTTAGCATTGTGTATGGTTACATCATCCTCGTTCACCAGGACCCTTCCGCTCCACGAGCGATGTAACGTGGAGCGGAAGGGTCCTGGTGAACGAGGATGGGTTACATTTGATGTGTATGGAATACAACTACTTTCACTTCTGTATCCACCCATGCTGAAAACGCGATGCATGGGCCTCCAAAAATTACTTGATTGTTTCATTCATATCTGAGGATTTTAATCCTCAGACATCTTACTCCATAACACACTGTGTCAGATATATTTCATGGTCTTACATACAATAATACAAGTTGTGAAAATCATGAAATGTACGAAACACAAGAAATATTCTAGTGCACAAGTATAAGATAGTATATCATAGCTTATAAGCTGAAATATCTATCAGGTATCTCAATATTTACTTGTATTTTACCTATTTTTGAAATAAGGCATAAATTATGTTAATGAGGACTTTCCAAAACGGGGGGGATGAAACTTTTAGTTGTGGTGCATTCTACAGAAGTGGATTTTGAAACTCTTGACTTTTCATGTAATAGACACATTCCATAAGAACTGTAGAACGCAAATTGTTGCGATAGATTTATGTTAACTTTGCGGTTTTCAAAGTGACCAGTCTTAACTGCAAACTTAAAACCACCATGAAAATGTTCCGTCTTCTGCCCACCGTCTTGTATTATAAGCACTACATGCTGTATATTGTACAGTATTATGACATATAGGACAATGCAATATACACAATTTGCAGCACAAACATTAGCGTCTATTGATGAACATCTTCACTTGAAAGTTCATCTGTGTTGGTAGAAGTCATTCTGAATGGAGTTTAAACTGTAAAAGCCAACACAAAAATTGGACTTACCCAAATTTTCGACTGATCAGCTCCAGTCTTTGTCAAGGAGTGAGCAATCCACTGCTTCTGTGACGTCACGTTATGCAGATGAGACACATGACGCGGAGAGCAGTGGATCATAGGTTGCAGAAAGTCTATGGCGCCCTCCGTCTCTGTTGAGGGATGGTTGTAATGCCCGGATGTAGATGGACTCCTTAATCCCTCTCGCAACATGTTATTTAGGATTTAGAATGAACATTGATGAACATGTTATTTAGGATTTAGAATCTGTTTTTCAAGGCCTTGGAATTTAAGGAATGAATTTTCAGTAGTACAACCTTTTTTTCTTTTTCAGGCCATGGAGAAACTTGTGGATGCAGGCCTGGTGAAGGCCATTGGTGTGTCCAACTTCAACATCTCACAGATGGAGGAGGTTCTGACCAATGGGAGGATCAAACCAGCTGTCAATCAAGTAAGCTCCGCCCAGAGTTTTACCTTATAAGGCCATATCAATTTAGTTTGAAGGTTCTGACCAATGGGAGGATCAAACCAGCTGTCAATCAAGTAAGTGTAGCTCCTTCTATTTTACCTTATGAGGTCACATTATTTTCATTTGAACTTTGGTTCCTACCAATGGGAGAATCAAACCAGCTGTCAATCAAGTAAGTCAGCTCACTAACTTACTCTCTTACACTCACTCACTCACTCACTCACTCACTCATTCATTCAAACACTCAAATGCTCACTCAAACCCACTCGCTCTCACCCACCTACTAGTACAGTACTCTGAGTCTGACTTACTCTCATTCTCAAACACACTCATTCTCTCACTCACTCACTGTCTGGAGAATCATTCCATTGTTCATATAGTATTCCTTGAAGGTGTTGCTACATACTGTAAAATGTATTTAAGTTTGCATGGTTTTGATTTTGCAGTAGGGAGAAAATGCGGTGTTTGCAGTGGCTTTAAGTTTGCATTTGAGACAATAATAGTCAAGAAGGTACAATGGAGGAGGGCATAAAATTTCGCTGTGGTTTAAGTTCGTACATGTGCCTACCATGAAAACTGCAAACATAAAGCCACCGCAAACATTTCTGCATTTCCAGTATAATGTAGTCACATTTTTTGCCTCTTCCCATCTCATAGGTGGAGTCTCATCCCTATCTTGTGTGCAGCAAGCTGCTGAAATGTGCTGCCGAAAACGACGTCGTTATCACTGCATTCAGCCCCCTTGGCAGACCAGGGTACTGTATAAAAGTCTGATCTTTTTATAGATACACCTTGAGCTAATAGTAATTCCAAGGCACATGACAAGGATCTTGATGATCAGATGCTATAAGGTTGATGCAATTATGGTCAATATTGAATGATGGAGGCCATGTTATATGGAGATATATGTAGAGATTGTAACATCTCTCAAAATTATGCTGGATATGCTAAGAACGCCAAGTCTTTCAAAAATAGAATATTTTGGGAAATCTTAGTATACCGTAAAATCCCTATTTACATACGCACTTTTTTAAACTTTTCAAGTCGCAAATAGGTGCTCCAGGCCGACGCCAAAGTCGGAGTGCGTACGTTAGGAGGGGTTCTTCCTCGGAAAAATCGCATATAAGCATGACAGTATGGTACATCTTCATGCAAATGAAGTGTGGAATGCTACCACACAATCAATCAGTAATAAATAATAAATAATACATATATTTAAATTGTTTGACATTTTCTACCCAGAAACATTTTCTCAGTAACCTTTTAAGTCGGTAAACATCATCGAAAGGATGATCATGTCAACCTCTAACTATCCACAGAAATGCTGGAGAGGGGGTGCGTACGTTAGGAGGGTTTTTCCCCAGAACGTTTCAACTCACTGAGTCAGGCCCGCAATCATCCCCAAATCGGGGGTGCGTATGTTAGGAGGGGTGCGTACGTAAATAGGAATTTTACGGTACTAACTGATACAGCATCAGTGTGCACATTTCAGATATCTAGGTGTTCAAGACATTCTTGAGAAGACCTCGGTAATGCTAACTGTATGTTAGCTAATCTGCTAATCTTAGGGGACCTTGGCAATAAGTTAGTAGAATAAAGGTTTTAGAATCATAAAGTAGGTAAGGTTGCTATCATTCTTAAATAGAGAAAAGATGCAATTCCAGATCTAGAGTCTTTTCAATACACTGTGACTGTCATTCATGTCACTGTTCTCTTTCAGGGAGGCAGGCCTTCATGGTGTCACTCCCTTCAAGGATCCAAAGGTGGTTTCCATTGCAGAAAAACACAACAAAACTCCAGCACAGGTAACTTGATCATATGCTGATTTTCCCCTCCTAAAATTACATGATTATGTCGATATTGAGTGCACATCAGATAGGATGTATTTTACACTATGTAATTTGGAGTAAAAAAGTTTAAAACACTCATCATTCGTTCTCATTTAAATGTACACATTTTGTAATCTCCGTTACCGATTGAAATAAGACGTTCCTGGCATTAGGATATGCCACATATAAGATGTCAAACTGTAGTTTTTATGGCGACTTAAAACTTTTCTAGCTTTTAAAAACAGCAGTTGCGTACCTTATATGTGGCATATCTGTCAGGAACGTCTTACTTCTAACGGTAACAGAGATTACAAAATGTGTACATTTAAATGAGAACGAGCATCATAAGAAAGAGTATGGGTGTTGAACACAATTAATTGGTATATACTGGCCTGTGTGGCCCAAGGGCTGTAGAAACGGAGATGAGCACCTGCCCCTGTTATACACCAAAATGCATCAGACTTTAAATTTCTGGGGAGATCCCTGCAGTTCCCATGCTGTGACTAACCAGGTGTAACCTTGACCTCAGGTGTGCCTCAGGTGGCAGGTGCAGAGGGGCGTGGTCATCGTTCCCAAAAGCGTTACACCTGCCAGGATCCTAGAAAACTCTCAGGTGAGAAATTAAGGGTCGTTAAGTGTGATGTGGGGGCGAAATGTATTCCTGATTAGATTGCTATATTAAATGCCCTTGCTTACCTTTAGAATGCCTTGTGCTCTATAGTCTATACCCAGGTATATGGCTAAAAGATATGAAAGCATGCTTTGTAGGAAACATCTCAAGATATTTCATATATACATGTATAGACACAACTTAATGTTCGCCAAAAATAATTACTCAAGCAACTGGATAAGATTTTGAAACAGTCAGACGTTTCAGACTGGACGTTTAGGACTGAGAAAACCTGGTGTTCTCGGTCCTATCGTTAGTCACTGACGAAAGACAGTGGATACTGTCTGAAACGTCTGACTGTTTCAAAATCTTATCCAGTTGCTTGAGTAATTATTTTTGGCGTATCTTATTACCTGGATGTCTTACCTTCATCAACAACTTAATGTTGTGGATTAAAACGAACATGTTGAATCTGCGATGTTTCCGTACCCAAAGTGAATTTAAAAAAAAATCTATTGACATGTAATATTTTAACAACTGAGGAAGACATCTGTTTGTGTTTTCCAGATCTTTGATTTTGAGCTGAGCACAGAAGAAATGGAAACCATCTCAGGACTGAACAAGGATGCGAGGATCGTAAAGTTTGGGATGTAAGTCTACTTAAGTTGGTTAAGTTAGCAGTACAATGGGAGCTTCAGGCATTAGCCTTGGGCCTCAAACCTCTGCACGTAAAAGAACTCAACACACTTATTGAGAAGAGTATGCTCTAACTCTTGATTTTTTATCTGACTCAATAACCATTCAAAATAACTATAGCCTAAACTTGCACAATAGATACATGTACTAGGACAGGTATATGGATGTTGCTCAGCACCAGGGACTAGTATGTTTACCTGTGTGGATGGTGTTCAGCACCAGGGACAAGTATGTTTACCTGTGTGGATGGTGTTCAGCACCAGGGACTAGTGTGTTTACCTGTGTGGATGGTGTTCAGCACCAGGGACAGGAGTGTTTACTTGCAATTGTGGGAGGATGGTGAACTTTCTCTACAATTTTTTGCGTATGTGAAGCATAGCTGTAGTAAAGTTGCATTACACTTCTAGCTACACGAAAGAAGAATCATGCTTCACCTCAATTGAGTATGCTCACTACTCTACCATGACTTAAGATAGTTTCTAGAGTCTAAAAGTCTGTTTTCTTCATTCCAGGTGTGATGACCATCCACAGTGGCCTTTCAATGGAGCTTTCTGAGATGCATGCATGGATGAACTTTGGATTAATTCTTTTCTTTGCACAACAATAGGTTATTGTTACAGTAGTGTCATGCTCAAGCATGTGATTGTGTATGGGTCAGTTTTTGCAAGGCGCTGTAATATGAACTTGACGATCCTTACTTAAATGACACATGTAAAACTACAATAGGACCCAAGAAATTTCAACACTGTTGAGATGAATTGTATAATTTTATATAATAGATGTAAAAACAAACAAAAAAGCAAAATGAACCCTTCTAATACACAGACTTTATCGGACTATAAAAACTATACAAATCACACCGGAAAATCCCTATTTAAGTGTTGATGTCATGGTGAAGGATCTTGAAAACATTGTCTCACATAAACAGTTTTCGATGAAGACTTAGTAATAGACTAAATGCTAATATCGTACATGTAACGTTAAGCATAGTAAAAAAAAACAGTACAGACCAGGCTGGAATGCAGTCACCACAGTTTGCCATCAATCAATAGAAAATCATGGTTCATTGACAAAACAAAAACTTTGACACACTAGGATATATAAACAGTTCTGGCAAGAGCATTGAATAAAAGATGAATACAAATATTTCCTATATAAGCTGCCAAGTCATCACAAGAAGTTAAAAGTTAGAAAATATATTCTCTGGAAGAATGTCTAGTTTTTCCTTGGTACAAAACACAAAGTATCACCTGGCCTTGATAGCTAGTATCAAAATTAGGTGAATAGTTAAATTCATTAGACTACAATTAACGCTACTTGCATAATAATGAATGATAAAAAGTTGGTATACTTTTTATCCTATGTGACACTCTTTAAAACCTAGACTACCCATCAAAATGTACATTTCATTGGAACCATAAATGATTATACATTTATGAATGTCAATTAATTAGTAATGAATAAAGAACACAATAAAACTTTTCATATCTGATTACGACAATCATGTTTTTCTGATATCTATAGTAGACTCCATATGCAGAAGTGTTTTCCTGCTACTTTACTACAAAACCAATATAACTCGATGCCAGTAGTCAACCTCAATCAACAATGCAATTTCAAAAGGTTAAAGTCTGGGAATGAAAGATAGCTTGATGGATTCATCGATTTTGATGTCTGATCATGCTGCATTTCCTGGAAACTGCACCCTCCTTTAGCCTTCTCCCAGCTACTTGATCACAAAACAATACAAATTTGATGCCAAAAGACTACCTTAGTGGAAAGAAGGCTATAAGTGAACTGTTGTCCCGCCAAGATTACAAAGCAGAGTGTGCATCAGGTGAGAGAGGTATCTTACTATTTTTAGTCAAAACTGTTGAATGCTCTTCCTGCTGCTTTACTACAAAACCAATACAAATTCTACGTTAAAAACTATTATTATAATTATAGTAACCTCAGTTTAAAGTGTGGGAAAACCAACATTAATATTTGAATTTCACAAAGCAGAGTGTGCATCGGGTGAGACCAGGTACTCTGTGGATTCAGCAAAGTTGATGTCGTCCAGGTCTATCTACTCATCCCCATCTTCTGCGAACTCTCTTTAACGTGGAGTGGCTGTCTTACTGAAGTAAAAATGAAGTGTTCAACTATCTTCCTGCTGCTTTACTACAAAACCAATACAAATTTGACGCTAAAAACTATGGTTACCAACATTGAAACATTTCACAAAGCAGAGTGCGCATCAGGTGAGACAAGGTACTCTGTGGATTCAGCAAAGTTGATGTCGTCCAGGTCTATCTCTTCGTCCTCGTCCTCTGCAAACTGGACCCTCTTTATCGTGGAGCGGCGCTTTGCTGGCGTGCTCTCCTGGAGAAGGTCCATGATGCACTGGTGGATGAAGATGTACTGCTCCTGAAATGGAATTGGGATATTTTGGTTTAAGGCCACACCAAATTGTTTCCTTTAGCTCTCAGACATTTTAAGATGAAAGTATAGCAAGCAGACATCACAAATGTAGAGGAAAGGGAGGAAAATGTAAATATGACAGTCACTATATTCACTTCATAAAACTGATTGTGCCGAGTCATGAATCTGGTCCTAAAGCTTTTTTCCATTGTGCTTTTCCAGTAAAGGATATGTGTTAGAAATCTGTCAACCAACACATTGAATTGCCTTGAATAATACATTGGAAATGCATAATCTTATTCATAGTGTCATGAATTTCTGGTGGACAGGTCACTGTGAAAACCAGTAATGTATGGGTAGGACTGTAATTCACTTTATCTTCACGGTAGCAAAATTTCATGGTGTAAGGAAAATGGACATTTTCACTGAACTTTGACTTCAAGGTGGCGGCATGTGATTTCCAGAACGAATGTGTGAAGGAATCATAAATAATTAGAACAGGATGTTTTCAAGGTGATGATAAGTTCATGGTACAGAGGCCACTGTGAAAACTGTGAACATAAAGTTACAGTCACCGTGAAAGAAACAAAGATGACAGTATTTTGGGGTATCTGACCTGTGTCTGGACCATGAAGACCCTGTACAGCCTCATCTGATGCACGATGCCGAAGATGTCCACCTGGTCGTGGTCCTCCATGTGCTGCAGCAGCCGGTCCAGAGTGATGAAGGTACCGGTCCTGCCAACACCGGCGCTGTGGAGAAACAGTGGTGTGAGACCAAAAGTCTTACATGGATTTACATGTACTTACCACTAAGTTTTACTTTAACCTTCTCCCTGCTCCCTAACTCTGCCAAATAGCTACTTCAGCGTGCTAAAGGTTAAAGACACCTGTCAGTGACTATAGTTAACATATGGCAGATTTAGCAGCCGGTCCAGAGTGATGAAGGTACCGGTCCTGCCCACACCGGCGCTGGGGGGACAACAGAGCATTATTACAAGAACTACATCCAAGTCAGGCTTGTGGCATCTTTAAGCCAGGCCCTTGTCTTAGAATAGGGTGCTCTTTTCAGCCTACTTTGATTTTCTGTAATTTGTTTGGAAAGCCATCTTATGCACATAATTCGTAGCAAGGCAACCAAATTCTGTGTATCTGCAATGAATTTAGCGTAATACGTAGGGGGCTCTTCTAAATTCAGCGTAAAGTGTTGTCAGGGCCCCCATGCAGACCCTCTCTGTTCTACCCCACCCCACCCCTCACTCATAGACCACTAAGATGCTACAAAGATCATCTCTTAGACAGTAACAGTGGCATAAAAGACCTGATACTATTTTTCATGTCGCTTTGACTGAGATGTAGACTGACATTGAGCCATACATTATCATCATTCCAGCGTGTGGTCACTCCTATGGAGGAACCCCTCTCTTGACTGACTCAAGTTTTTTCTAAGTCTCGCAGTTCTTGGCCATGTTGTGCCCAAGTGCCAGAGGTTGTCTCTCAATCTTATACAGGGCCGCCTTCTGCGCCTCCTTCACTCTCTAGATGTCCACTGAGTGGCTCTTATTGTCCACCTGTTGTCTTGTTACGCCTGATGTCCTGCCCAGCAGTGTTTGGCTTGAGCCATTCAAATAAAGATCAATAGAGAACTGCATGTTATACTTAGTCTAGTTTTACCTGCAGTGGATGACAATCGGCCCAGCGCCCTCCCCGATGTTCCTGCGGACCATCCTGACGAACTGCAGGCTGGCGGCGGTGTCCTCGGGCACACCGTGGTCGGGCCAGCTGGTGAACTGGTACTGACGAACGCACCTGCTGTGACTGTTCTATAGGTAACAGGTGGTAAAGAGCATCTAATTAAAAACAGCTCACTACCAATTGCTTAGTATCTAATACTAACTCAGATAAGAACAGGATATAGCCATGCCAGAGTTATCAACCCAGAATTGAATCATTTCTTGAAGTTCCTAGAACTATAATTATTTAATAGATAAACACCTCACAAGATAACTGTAGCTACACTGTAAATGTGCTAAGATCAGGTGTGACAGGTCCCTGGGATTGATAGAATTTGATCCACAAGGCTGCCTCTTGACCGATAGATGACTGGAAGTTGATACTTACATTGGCCAGCTCAAATTCCCGACAGGTCCAGTCAGTCTCCTTGTTCTCAGACAGCATCTTCACCACAATGTCTCCATAGAACACCGGCTCCTCATCCTCGGGCCAGTACCGCTCACACTTAGCCTGGGGAAAAGATGAGAAATGGATATAATGTACAAACATTGCGTTGATCTGTTTAATAGAAACTTAGACAGACAGAAGTATATAATGTATACTGCTGCAGGGGGCCATAATCTAATCATTTCATCTTCATTTTGCTACCAACATGCCAAATATCATCAAGATCCATCCACAACTTCTTCAGTTATGCTGTTCACAAAGTTAACACACAGTCACACAGTCTACCTTTACAAGGCCCATTGGAAGATTGATTCAATCTGTAATAAATGAAAGGATACAACTATAATAAGCCACTCACTCACTCTATATCTATTTTATGATTGTCTTAGTAATATATTGTCTATAGTCTAGCATAGGATTAGACACAAGGCAACACACCAATCAAAGGTCATGGTCTGCCGACAATCAGCACAACACAACTGTATACTGTTGAAATCCTATACATACATGTCTTCGACAAACATAAGTGTGAAACATCATTGCAACATACCTTTCCCCTCTCCCAACACCGAGTGAGCATGACGATGACTCTGCTGTTCTGTTCCCACACCATCCTCCAGAAGTCAGGAACAGTGAACGGCACCGGGCCCTGGGTCGCTATAAACTCCCGCTCAAACCTGTAACCCTAAACACAACACAACAATACGCTGTTATTATCACACCATCCTCCAGAAGTCAGGAACAGTGAAGGGTACAGTGCCCTGGGTCGCTATAAACTCCCGCTCAAACCTGTACCCCTAAACACGTCACAACAATACGCTGTTATTATCACACCATCCGCCAGAAGTCAGGAACAGTGAACGGCACCGGACCCTGGGTCGCTATAAACTCCCGCTCAAATCTGTAGCCCTATACAACAATATGCTGTTATTACAATCATGATTGTTATTATAATCATGAAATAAAACCTTGGAATTGTATTCTTTACATGTTGGTAAAACAGAAAAAGCTAATATATAATACTTTATACCAAAATTACTCATTACAAGCAACTGGATAAGTGACTGACAAAAGACAGCAGTCTGAAAAATCTGACAGTTTATAAAACCTGCAGGATGTCTTTAACATATTTCTATCACAAATTAGAAATACTTTTTAAGTACTTAGAAATTAGAAATACTTCACAAAAGAGCACTTAAGATACATGCAGAATTTATACTCACCGGGATGTAGTTGGCATTGACATAGTCACTGTTCTCATCCTCTTCAAGGGGATGGAGCTCCACTCTAGAATGGTCATCTGTTCAAGAGGAGATATGACACAGAAACAAACTGTATATTAACAGGTTCAAATTTGATTTTTCACGGTAATGAAAGTCAACACTGGAGATATGTTTGTTGTACCTTTTAGAGTTGAAGTTTAAAAGGTGTACTTTACATTAAACTTTAACAGCAAATTGAAGTTAGGTTTACTCACAAGGTAGGATGTTGGTGTATCTGTTCTTGGAGCTGTTGACAGAAAGGTGGGCTGCTGTGATCCTCTGGTCACGTCCAACATGTCTCAAGCTCTGAGGGAGCAAATGAACAAGAATTAGTCATGATTAGATAGTAGAAAGAATTTGTGATTCCATCTAAAGCAAAACATGCAAATTTTGTGCTCACTGTCTAAATAGTCAGGGATTTCTAGTACTAGGTACAAAATGTAGATACTGTACAACAACAGACTCACTGTTTTTCAAAGTGGTGGATTAAGGTTACCTGACGGATTAATGTTAATGGCCGCAGTTACATAGCAGAACCTTATACTTTATTAACACAACAAACCAGCAGTACATACACTGTACTCGTCTTCCAGCCAGTACTGGTTGTCAGCTGACATCTTCTCCATGTATTCCACAAACTCCGTCTTGTAGATTGGCCTGAGAACAAAATGATAAGGTCAAGATTGTCAGACTTAAAATCTTTTCAATATACAGTGCAGTGCCAAACTAATAGCCTTTGGGCCACACAGTCGGCCTGAGGAAAACCATTTAAAGTTAAAACAGTTAAAGTTAACCTGCGGCTTGCTAAGTTAGCCATTTAGCACCAAATTTGCATCGTTTATAGTGTTAGGCAGCAGGGTTTAAGTCCTTCCATCAGTTTTCAGTGTATAGAGTGCAGTGCCCATCAAATCTATAGCCCTTGGGCCACACAGTTGTGTAGATACTAACAGCAGGGGGGCTACTCACAACAAGGTCAAAGACAAAATTAATGCTTATTTTGTAAAGGTGCTCTGGATGAACTTGACCATTGCAAACAACTCTGTTGTAAATATCATAAGAATTAAGGATATTTTGTACTTACCTTCTTCAATTACCTTCGGGGAACGTTAAATTATGCACAGATGAAAAGCAGTAACTGTTAAAGATTTGAAATCTAAAAGCATGACAATTAAAATACCTGTGCTGATTTTGATTGCATAAACGAGACAAAAGTCAGCAAGCACAAACAGCTGTTGCATTTTCAATGGTTTATTCCAAATGCTTTGCCCAAAGCATAACACAAATAAACTGTACATTTGCATCACACATAATTTAGACAGAATGTGTTCTTGTGTATAGACTCTTTGGCTCATTAAAGATGGGCTAAATTTACTTTGTATGCCTAATACACTGTAGCTTGGAAAAACAAAACAGTGCAGGGCTCAAAATACCATCTGCATACAATATTATGCAGTTAGAAAACATAGAATAAATATTTTTGGTGTTTCCCTGCACTGGTCAAATACCTTACATTTGTATTGTATGACTTTTTCTTTGCTGTACTGATTTTTACCACCTGCACATCAAAAAAACGAAAAAAAGAAGTTTCTAGACAAGCGCAATATCCTGCAGACGAACTTTTTCTTGGTCTAAAAACAAATTGTGCAGGTTGGATTTGTAATACAGGCGAATTTGACCGCACAAGTGCAGATATGCAAAAAAGCATTTTGAGCCATGCATGCTTATTGCATCATTAAGAAAATGACAAACAAATTGCTCTCCATACTCAATAAAAGTATTGTGCGTTACAGACTCCCCCAACATGCGATGGGTCACAAATTCAAACTAGAGAAGCTCCTTTTAAATCTATGATAATATTGCTCGCAAAACTAATAAAGCCACATGTTATTATATATTAACCTTCTCCCTGCTGCCTAACACTGTAACCAATACAGAATTGGTAGATAAACAGCTACTTCAGTGTGCTAAGGGTTAACAAATGTATTGCCTCTCATGGGAGTAGGGAAACTAATGAATGTCCCAGCATGCATTGGGTCACATTTGCGCTAAAATTCTATACGACATCTATTCAATGGTATGTTATAATATAGCGAAATGCAACACAGTGTATTCCGTATCACCCAATGTACTGGTGGAATACACCGTGTTGTATTCTTTTTATGTCATACCCACCTGAGAAAACACACAGTGAAGATTTGGTGTCCTCAAACAAAAAGTCATTTACATTGATTCCAACGTCTGAATCTGGTATTTGAATTTCAACAGCGGCACACGCAAAGCGCGTCCAAATTATTCCATGGAACACCCATATCGAATGTTATCACAGCCCAGGTATATATGACATAAAAAGATCTAATAATCAACTGAGACTTTAGAATTAGTGCACTTTCAAACAAAAATATCAAATTGCTTTTAGCTTCACTGCATCCACAATCTTTTTGCACATGGACAAAGCTTACTTTAATTATAGAAGGACTGCCAGTCAACAAATCATTGATGTTCAATGTACTGCCAATATTTACAAAAATATCTTACATGGACGCAAAAAAGAATGAAAAGAACCATTAAAACAAAGCCAAAGCATGCTTAGCCATTGCATCTATTAGCAAACAAAGATCACATCAATCTTAAAACATCATCAAAATCATGACCACACAAAAAAGGTTATAGAAAATTCCAGCAGCAACATTTGGATCCTGCACTCATAATTAACACTCAAGCAAATGAAAATATCATGATCAGCCAAGTAGCTGTCAGTCACATTTGATTAGTACTGCATAGCTTTGAACTGATGACATTGCTCTGAGTTGGTATGAAGGACCTACAAATGTGCCCAATAAAAGTCAGGGCTAGCCTGAGTTTAGGATAGATGACAAGTTTTGATGCTGAAAGGGAATTATTAGTAGTGAACCAGCCACTAGATTTCTAGACAAAGATCTAAAAGGTAATTTGTTCCTAAACCAACTCAAAGAAATGCCTTATAAGCATATGACTTGCTCACAAGCAAAACTTAAAGCTCAACAAGACCACACCAATTTTATTCATTGGTTCTCAGATTCAAAAGGCAAAATTTAATGCTAAATCAAAATATTAAGTTTGAAACAGAGTCTGAGAGCTGTACAGATACCTTGGTGCACACAGTTTCAGGCAGTAAACATACAGTACAAAGATGCAAGTTTTTCTCCAAGCCATCTGTTTTCATCTTGAGCGAACTCTCCCTTTTAAAATGTACAACAACCAAGAAATTAAATTGGTGTGGCCTCCAAAACTCAAAATCAACAAAAGTGTAGCACAGCACATCATTGGAATTATTGCATTATGATCAATCAATCAATTTAATCAATCAAGCCAGGTCACTGCGGCCTCATTGACAGGTGTCAATCATCGGCTCCAGCTGGTATAAGCGTCACAGGTAAAAGCTCAATAATTATGTAACACTGCAAAACTCAATCAACACATCATTGGGTTTAGTGTATTTAAGGCCACACCAATTTGATTTCTTAGTTCTCTGATTAAAAGAAAAAGGCTAGATTGGAATATCAAATCAACATGAAATCAGACTTTGAGAGGAAAGTCTGTACTGTGGTGCACAGTTTCATAGAGTGAACAGAATCAGTTTTTATCCCGGTTTTTTTGGTGATTTTCTCTTGCTAAAATCTTACATAAAATTGTCAAAGAACCAAAAAATAAAATCAGTGTGGCATTGTGATCAATCAAGCCAGGTCACTGCAGCCTCATTGACAGCTGTCAATCATTGGCTCAAGCTGGTATAAGCGTTGTAGTGCTTGTCTGTATAGACTTAGTGACACACCGTGAGGAGGTCTCCACCATCTGCTGTTCGCTGGCTGGGAGATGGATGTCCAGTAGAGCTTGCGGAGGCACCACGACCATCTCCTGTCTCTTGTTCCGTCTCTGTTTCAGGCTGGAAAAGAACGGGAAACTTGTTAGAAAACTGTTGTTTATGATGGACAACAGGGATGGTTTGGTGATGTGTTAACAATTATTCCTCCTCTGTTTTAGGCTTGGAGAGAATAGACTTGTTAAAACTGGGTACAGTCAAAACAGCCCAAACAGATCACTCAGGGGATACCCAATCAGCACCAAGGACATGATACATGCAGCTGATAGCCAATCAGCAACAAGGCTATTGTAACTGATAGCCAATCAGCACCAATGAGATGATACATTCAGCTAATGGCCAATCAGCAACAAGGCTGCTGTAACTGATAGCCAATCAGCACCAAGGACATGATACAAGCAGCTGATAGCCAATCAGCAACAAGGCTGTTGTAACTGATAGCCAATCAGCACAGGGGACATGATTCATGCAGCCAACACTTGGGGAACCAATTAAATCACATTGGCCATGTAGAGATGGTCATTTGTACTGTACAGTTTGATTGTACATTAAAGCTAGGAGATCCATGTACAATCCTTCACATCAAGACTATTACAGTTACAGTATTCTTTGCTGTGTTGTTGATTAAGTATAAGTTGCAGTTTTGGGTTGAGGACATCTAAGACAATGTAGTTGAGTTTATTTAGTTAAGTTCGCTCACCAATGATATAGCATAATGAAACTAAAATGGAACTCAGAGACTCATAAAGGATATTGTATGCCGAAAATGATTTAGGTGCTTAAAGTCTTAAAGAATCAAGTCACTGGCAGAACATTGAATTCTTTGCTTCAACATTCAACATTATCATTAACTTAGTGTCTGATAAAACGTTGTGACAAAAGACAAAGCTAACAAAAGACAAAGCTATTAGATTATATACCTACCACACTACTGCAATTATTAGAATGAGAACCAGGCCGACAAAGCCTCCAACTCCAGCTCCAATGTAAGCGTACATCTGGGGCTCAGGATTGGTTGTGCGTGTACCTAAAAAGAGATGATTCATTACTAGATTACCCTGAAGAAATTCAATATCAAATAAAAAAATAAGCTTGATATTTGTGACATTTCTGCTGTAACAAAAAATTCCACACTTACTTTTCTATGATATGCAAATTAGCTAGAACACACAGTGTCACATAAATTGTTAATAATCAATAATACCATACCTGTCTTCAGTGGTTCAGAGTAGGAACTATCAGCATACAAGCCGTTCTCAGTGAATGCCCTCAGCTTTGCTCTGGGGAGAGGCACAATATACAGTGTCAAGAAGAAAAAATTCTGGTAGACCAATTAATCTTTTAACACTTATTAAAACATATATGGTAATAATTGTAATTCTTCTTTCACTGCTATGAAAGTGTGTAGATTTTGAAAGTATGTTGGTCAACATATACTTTTTACTAAACCCAGAAACATTCAAAACCCTACACAAATATATACAAGGTGCACTGGCAGGTGTACCAACAGTCAAACATTAGGTGTGCACAAAAGTGCACATGCATCCAGCATTCCAAGTGTTAAACAAGATGATAGTACAATGTATATGCAATAGGACCACACCCACCTGTAGGTTTTGCCTGGCTTGAGTGGCCCGTTACAGAAACGTTTCCTCTGCGACTCACAATCCTCCTCTCCTATAACAAACTCCTCTGATTGGCTAGCCTGACGCTTGGAGCGAGAGGCACCCCTGAACGGGTACGGTCGCTTGTCTGTTGCCTGGTAGGGTGGCACAGGGATGCTTTCTTGCACATCGTACCAGGTTAGGACTGTCGTGTCATTTTCATGTCCAGTGCTGGGACCATCCAAAGAGTCTGCCAAAGATAGATAACAGGCAACAATAAGCAATGTATCAATGTATAGTATTGATTGACTTTTTTTTAGTTCTGAAAGAAATTAAAAGAAGACTTTAAAAGAGATGCTTTGCTGGAATGTCAACTGGAAAACAGAGATTCAGGGGAAAGTCTGTACATAAATGGTAACAAGCATTTGCAGAGTGCTAGTTTTCCTTCTCTTTTACCTTCAGCATTTGCTAAATGTTTGAATTGAAGATGTCGAAGATTCAAGTAAATAAAATTGATTAAACAGCCACTTCCTCAATAGCCTTGGACATCTTTGTATATTCTCTGCAATCTAAGATAACACTCACAGGAATTTAAAACCACTTTGATGATGAAAAAAGACAGTTAAAAAAGAAATATGCCTAAAGCTTTAGCAAATCACCCTGAACATTTGTGTGTACCTGAGTCCTCTGCCACAATGACAGTGTAGGTGTCCACTGGTCCATTTTCCTGAGAGAACATGCCACTGGTGAAGGTTATGGTCAAGGTCGTTGTGGTTGAATCCGAACCTTCCTGTGGTTTTATGGCTTGGTCTACAACTGGTGCTGAAAAATGACACAGAAGCATCTATTTATCTATTTGCCCACATTTTAGAAAAAATAGAGAAAATGATAAACAAGGGTTAGAATGATATGATTGGCACAGGAAAATCTAAAAGCCTATGGCTCATATATCTATCAGATTCCCTTCTAAATAATATGATGTCAATAAACATAAAGATAATGAAAATTGAAGGTTTTATAATTTTCTTTTACTATTTCTATACTATTTCCTATACCAGAAATACTGTATATTAAGGGTAAAATTACTTAACCCTATACAAACACCTTGGTACATCAGTGCACCCACAGACCAAAATTAGGTGCACAACTCCAACTTTGGGTGCATCTGCATTTGCACACAGTATTTCAAACCCTCAAGACTAGTGGTGCGGATCGGGCCGGCCGGACCGGTTCCGGACTTGTAAAACGTTTAGGTTCAAGCCAAAAAAAACCTAAACGTCTGGAAACAAGTCCGTACTTGAAAAAAAAATCTCTCACTTATACACTCCTTTTTGTTTCAAACCATCTTAAACCTTCCTTAGATCGTGAAATTTGCACTAGAAAAATATTAAAACATTGCTGTTTTTGTGTTTATAACTGAACCTTTGTGTTAATTACTGACTGTATATAATTCCGTATATATAGTTTTCAAATTACATGTAAAATATCTGCCAATTTGCAATGTTACATGTAACACGAAAAAAATATTCCAAAATTATTGTTCAGGTCCGGACTTTCAAGTCCGGACCTGAACCTAAACCTCTGGACTCGAGTCCGAACCTAAACCTAAACTCGGGTTTCGATCCGCAGCACTACTCAAGACCCTACCTCCAGGATATGTGATGACTTCTGCTGACTGGTCTGAACTCATGTTACCAGCCTCTGTCATCGCTACAATCACAAAGTAGTAGCTGCTGTATGCCTTCAGCCCTGAGACAGTCCAAGATGTCATCTCCCCAGCCTGGAGAGTAGTTAGACAGTCTCTGTTATCACTAACTTTTCTATTGTTTACAGTACTTGATAAAGATACTACAGTCAAAACTGTCCAAGAAGACCACTCAAGGGACAGAGACAATCTGGTCTACGCACAGGACAGGTGGTCACTATAGACGGGATTCTTAATGCTTGTGTCAAAGGGAAATATTATTTAAGGGACCAGCAAAAAGTGGTCACAGTGTCCAGGTGGTCCTTATAGAGGTGGTCACTTGTACTTGACAAACTACACTGCCGTTCTTTTGGTGCAAAGAAAGAAGATTATATACTGAAATACATATCATCAAGAAGTGTCTGGAAGTATTTAATGACATATTACATGTAGTTAATGGCTGTTGTAACTGATAGCCAATCAGCATCAAGGACACAAAATATGCAGCCAATAACCAACCAGGAACAAGACTGTTCTAACTGATAGCCAATCAGCACCAAGGACATGATACATGCAGCCAATAACCAATCAGCACCAAGGTTGTTCTAACTGATAAATGGCATTATGTCAAATAAAAACCAATATGATATCTGCCACTCTGGCAAACAGCATGTTTGAGATATTTCCAGTGCAGCACCCGCCAGGCACGCACAGTTTAGACAGTCATACAGGAGTGCATCATACTAGTCGACGTTGTATTGGAGATGTCTTTAGACGCATATTTTACGAGTCACCGTGGTAGATATATGAAATTGTGACCTGTGCAGTAGATAGAAATATTGTCTTATGTATTACTAGGTAGACAATACCTAGACTTTACCAGTCTCCATGGGTTGCCGGGAAAATAGTAGAAATTGGCCAAATAGAGTCAACTGTATGAAGGGAGTCGGCTATGGAGATAGGGTCAAATATTGCAACCCTGGATTTGCAATATTTGACCCTATCTCCATAACCGACTCCCTTCATACAGTTGACTCTATTTGGCCAATTTCTACTATTATCCCAGCGACCCGTGGAGACTGGCAGAGTCTAGACAATACCCACCTGCAAAGTGTCCAACTCTGTATCAGTTTCAGCCTCAGCATCGTACACTAGGACTGAGTATGTTGTGGGTCCTGCATACAGCTCTGGCTCATCCCACTGCACAGTGATGGTGGACTGGTCCAAAGGTGTGCCTCTCACATTCAGTGGTTTGCCAGGTACTGGATAAATCAAGAGAATAAAAACTGTATCAGATTCATTAAACAGATACATGATAAAAGAAACAAAAATGAAGAAACTACTAAAAAACAGTAACTGTAACAATAATCATTATGAGAAAATAGTAACTAAATATCAAGCCTTTAAATTGATAAAATATCATCATCACCAGTCACGTGCTAACACACAGTCGGAGTTATACCGCCCCTTATAGTGTGATACACCCTTTCGTTGGGTGATACAAGATATAAAGTATTGGCTGATATAAAATGTACAACAGGTCAAAAAGCAAACTTACATCAAAACTGACATGTGCAAAAAAAACTTACTTTTGACAATCAAATAAAACAAAATTAATACACAACTGCAAATTATTGTACTCACTTGCAATTGTTGTTGTCACTTCCAAAGCCATAGATTTGTCTCCTTGTCCTATTACTGTCCATGCTGCTACCTGGATACTATAGGTGGTGTCAGCTGTCAGACCTGATATCTGTCCTGTTGTGTCAGTGGTGCTGACTTCTTGTGAGCCTGACATACCCTCCATGGTGTACATAATGGTATATTCCAGTATGATCCCATTGGGCTCAGCTGGACTGTCCCACTTCAAAGTGATATTGCGGGGGTGGACCTCTCGTGCAGCTAGGTTCTGCGGAGCACTGGGAACTAAAGAAAACAATCACAGATTAACACTGTGACAGTACAACACACTACAGCAAGGGATATGGTGATTCCCACATTCAAATTCATAAGATATCAATTTAGCAAAACGTTTAATTCTATATCTGTATCTATATAGCCGGTATAACCGCCCTTCGGCATAACACTAATGTAACTGTAATGCTAGTGCGTTCGCACAAAGTTTCCTAATAACATAGCAACACAATGTACAAAAAAATAGTAGCATGAAAGTTCACCTGTGTTAGAAGTTAGCATGGTAAAGACTCTAGACTTTCGTTTAGCACAAAAGGTTTTTGACTGTCCTGCAGTATGCCTTAGAATTCAAGTGACCAATCACCTAGATCATTGTGTTGACAGCATACAGTATATATAGGGAGAGTCTACATGGTACAGTCAGTTATGTTACAGAATCACGATAACAGGAAGTCAACCCACCATCTTGTTTTGTCTCCTCCGTGACACAGCTCATGCTCCCGTTGCCTGCAATGTTCCATGCCCACAGACACAGGGTGTAGTTAGTGTAGGGAGTCAGACCAGCGACTGTGTATGATTGCAATGTACTGTCTAATGACAGGATGTTGGGATGGGACGATGTTGTGTTGTAAGAGAGATAGTAGCCCAGGAGGATGCCGTTTTGTTCATATTTGGATGGCGGCCCCCATTCCACAGCAATGCTCCTACTGGTTGTTATTGTGTCTGCAATAGGTGGTGGGCCTGGAACTGTTGAAAGAGAACAAGCAACCATTGGTGTTATACAAGAACACCAGGTAGAAATATTGTTGATGAAGGTTAGACATCCAGGCAGTAAGATATTTCAAACAGTTAGACGTTTCAGACAGCATCTTCTGTCTTTCGTCAGTGGAATATCTTAAATCATGTATTTCATTGCTGCAATAGTTATACGTTTTGGCAACATCTCAGATGTGAAGCCATTTCAACTCTTTTTAATATGCAGTATAAGCTAAATACATTTTTTGCCTGTTTCCCAGCTTGTGGAAAAGGCCAACAAATGTTATCTTAAGACAAATAGAGACTTTTTGTTTTGGTGTTGTCAGGCCACACCCTTCTGCTTCCCCTTTTGACATTGATCAGTGCAATGGCTAGACAAGTACTTCATTGTTTCCAGTTGACATAATTCCCCAGAATGTTCAAATCTTCCTAAAACAATCAATGAAAATGTCACAAACCTGCTTCCTTTGTCTCGATGGTGTAGGGGTCACTGGAAACCATGCCTCTGCCCATCCGTGTGTAGGTGTAGATCCAGACCATGTACCCCCAATACTCCTCCAGACCCTCCAGAACTATGGAAGGCTCAGGACCTGAGGGGTAAAAACTAGAGTGGTGAGAAACTATGCAATACACTAGAATGTTCAGTTTTCCTGCTATGTGACAGGGGAATTAGCACACAAAGGAAAAAAAAACGGGAATACCAAAGATAGTACATTCAGTACCAAGGACAGTGCAACATAACTGAATTATAGTCAGCCTTAAGTTTCAGAATAGGAAGGGGATCTTTAAAGAGAAGCTATCATTGAGTTCAAGGAAGCTATATTACCTGTAGTGTTGACAACAGTGTAGTTATGGTCAGTTATGTCATTGAAGTGTACTTCGTAGAGCAGGATGATTCCATTTGGCTCTGATGGGGGTGTCCACGTTAGGGACGCTGAAGTTGCAGTCAGGTTCACTTGTAGGTCTGTGACGCTGTTTGATGGCACTATTTGGACAAAAGAGGAAAGGTCATCTCATAAACAATCTACCAGTGGATGGTGTCATTTCAGATGTATGCGGGATAAAATACCTTTAAATTCATTGTGTACATTCCCCTTGTCTATCATTAGAAAAAATTGTGTATGGTGACCACTCAAGGGACTAAGCAAAAGTGGTCTTATCATCAATCAATTTAAGCTTCCGCATACTTTTTGTATTGATTACTACTAGGTTAGGCAGCAGGGAGAAGGTTAAACAACCACCAAAAAGTGGCTTCAATGGCCAAGTTGTCCTTATAGACAGGCTGTCACAAGTACAGGTTTGACTGTACATACAATGACTAAATGTGTACCAAATGACAAAACCACTCTTAACTCCTCCTTAGACAAATGGTCCCTTTTGAAAGGAAACTATCATACCACAATCTATCTAAAGGACCATCAAAAGTGGCCACAATGGTCAGATGGTCCTTACATGTATGTAGGGGTAGCCACAGATATGAGTTCGAATGTATACAATATTACAAAGACTGTACTACCCTGCAGTATACAAAATAACATTGAATTTGAACCACTCTTACCTCCTTCTTCGGTCACGAACATGACCTCCTCTGACTCCGGCCCATACCCAACTGCCGTGTACGCTGCAACTGTGACCGTGTACATGCTGAAGCTATCCAGATCACCCACAACATAATAAGATGTTGCCGAAGTTGTATTCATGGCAGTTATTATGTTGAAAGAGTCAGTGATGGAGACTGTATACATGGCATTTCCGTTGGGCTGTGTGGGAGGGGTCCAAGTCACGTTGACTGTCTTGATGTTTTGGTCAGGTGAAGAGGATGAGGTGTTGTAGACAACAACGTCTGTTGGAGAGTCGCATGGACCTGTACAAGATAGAGAAATAGGTTCTATTAGTCTGTCATTTTACATGCAATTTCAGTATATATGTTAGCCTCCTCTGTTATATGTACAATCAAGACAGTGCACCAATGTCAAGTTGAACTTTTGTAAATATTAAGTCAGATTTTTTGATTTTGTAGAATGTATTGTGTTAAATGTATACCAACAGTTCCGCATAGGCATAACTGACTATTCAAACTGATTAAATATTGATGTTCCATCAATGCTCCACTTTCACAAAATTCCAAAACTATTTTCAGTATCTAATAGACTACCTCATTATTCTCTTACATTTGTACATAGAATACTTTCAGATAATTAGCAAAGCTACATATTTTGTGGCCTACCATGGTTTAATGCATCAAATCAAATTCATAGGTCCACAAATAATTAAGAAATAGAACTCAGAGTCTTGCGTAATACATGTCTTGAAATGAAATTCATGAATCAGAAAAATTTGTACTAGAACTCACGGTCTTGCAGTGTCCTTTCAGTATTTCTCTCTTCATCCCCTGCCCCTGGTGCTGTAGCTGCGAACACCTCCACAACATAGCTGTTATGTGGAACAAGCCCCGACACATCACACTCCAACATGGCCACATCCGGGGGGTACGTGCCTGATCCATCCCCACAACTAACCACTATCACCTCCTCATAACAAGATGTTGGTGCATTTGTGGTGGGAGTGGGGGAGAGAGTGGATGGTACATCTGTAGCTGTGGTGGTAGGCATTGCTCCCTGTGTTGTTGTTGTGAGTGTATTAGGGAATGTTGTGTTTCCTACAGTCATCCCTGGCATGTCAGTACCCATTGCTGTACTTGGCATGTTTGCAGCAGTTGTTGCTTGAGGGGGGTCTGTAGAAGTTGTGTCCATTGTACTTGGCATCACAGCTGGAGTTGGCGAAGCTGTAGTAGCGGCATCTGTTGGGAGCATCCCGTTTGTTGTACCAAGTGCAGTTGTAGCTGTGTTTGGGTTTGTTACTGCTTGGCTTGATGTTACAGTAACTGCTTGGTTTGTAGATGTTGGCAGTGCTGTAGAGGTGGCCATGGCTGGACCAGCAGTTGTCTGAGATAAAAAGAATATTAATGTTATTTTTACTTAATAGATTTACCATATTTAGTGGATGGATTGACATAACAAGTGACTTTTCAATATGCCAACCCGGACCAGACTGTAAGGTTTGATTCACTCACACCGGGAAGGACTCCTACTCTTTTCGATAAGTGTGGCGGGTTCTTTAACATGCTCAAGGTAGGCTTCAGATTAATTGAACGCCATTCAGCACCAAGGACAGATGTACTAACAGGGCTTGAAAATATGGTTACAAGCGAAATCGAAATTGCAGGTTTGCAAACTGTGAGTTGACATGAATTTTGAAACATTTATATATAGTTATATCCAAACTATATATCATCAGTAGTAAACACAAATTATAGCTCTCTCTCTCCAATTTTACGACTTTTATTCCCCATCATATGGGGGTTAGACGTGCTTGCACATGGATGGGGGAGCCCCAGAACTCCTCAGCAAGTGCAAGTCTTTTTTTGTAGCAAGAGTTTTTACGGCTCGATGCCCTTCCTAATGCCAACCCAAACCCTACTGTTGGGCTTAGGACATGGGAAATATGTGTTAAATGCCTTTCCCAAGGGCACAACGTCTAGGTGCATGTCCGGACATGTCTGGGTACTCTACTGCGCAATTGAACCTGGGTCTCATTGCTTCATAGCCAGATGCTCTGCCACAGGGTTGCGTCTGTGTGGCGAAGTCCGAGTGGCTCTCAAACAGTTATAACATTGCAACATACATCTATATATATACAAATTTGGCTCAACTTCTTCTACATCTAACATCATGTCCAAAGCTTGTATTCATGATGAACCTGAATTGACTGGCCATCTTTTTTTGTAGAGGTCATAGGTCATACAAAATCAACAATGCATAGGTGGAGCCACAGAGCCTCTTTCTTGAGGACCTTTATCAGATTATCAACTTTTCCCATCTGACAAGTACCTTCATGAGGGCCTGCATGCCCCTTTTACGTAGAGCGTAATCGGCCGTTTTAATTTTACGTAGAGCGTTGCCGACCACTCCATAATTCAGCGTAGAGCGTAGGGGGGGCTTTCTGAATTTAGCGTAGAGCGTAGGGAGGCTTTCTGAATTTAGCGTATTACGTAGCCGGCCCTCCGAATTTAGCGTAGAGCGTTGTCAGACCCCCCCCCCCCCCCCCCCCCATGCAGGCCCTCCATCATCGGCACCAGTACACGATAACAGCCACCCACTCACTCAAAAATACAAGGGTTACATAAACCAGGTCAACGTTCTCTAGACTGAAGAAATGGTATTACAAGTTTTCATTTCGCCTGAAAAAAGTCCCTTCAGACTCCAAGTTTCACCTTCAATCGCAAGTGCTCCACACCCTTTCCATTCTGCTACCCACTACGGGAAATACGTCAAGTGTTAACTGGCAAACTTTTTCATGATTATGTAAAAAGGTTAGACAGAATCAACAATGGTTAAGTAACAGAGGTGGCTCCACGTAGCACCTTTTTGGGGACCTTTTGAGGATTAATATCAGATTTTCCCACCAGTCTTTAAAACTCAGCTGTAACAAGAGGCAGGGATGCCACTTTGTTCTTACAACATTGTTCAGACTATATGATTTAGATAGATATGTGTTATCAAAATGTCTCTATGTATTAGATAGCAAATGATAAAAAGTGATTTATCTAAAAATGAATATAACCTTGAGATTTGCAGTTTGGGGCTTTTAGTCAGACATTTTTCGAAGGACGGTTTAGTTTTCTTTAAAGATTAAGAGGCAGCAGAAGCTATACACGTAAGCGATCTGTGCCTGTACCGGGGACATACGGTGTTTTCATAATCTAATCCCTTTGCTGCCAAATCACAAGCAGCGCACGTTTTGCAAAATGTGAATTATGGATTATCGTCGGTACAAACTATTCGTCTGAAGGGTAAACTTTAAGTTGAACAGTGCTAAGTACCACCTAGTACATAGTCTTGCCTAGACAAGTACATCCATACAGCAAATATACAGAAGTAAGAAGTGGTGAAAATATAAAGTTATAAAGTTATTGACGAACAAGATGCGATGAAAAATAAGCGAGAATATTTTGTCACCCCCGTGACGTGACTTGTGATGGTTTGTGCTGAATCCTTGACTGACGCTGTGAGCGCCACCTCCACATCATTTGTTCTGGATCCAGAAGACCAAGAGGTCGAGACCAGTGTGAGAACAGACTTCGAAATCTTCTTTGTGGTAAGTACAGCTTTCTTTTTAGTTATAAGTCTTAACTGCAACCATCCTTCTGATCGTGATACAATGTAGATACACCAGTCCTGCATTTTGTTACTTGGCGCTGGAAATTGTGATTTAGACTTTTAAAAAACTCAACAACTCAATGCTTGTGTATTTTGTAGCTGTACGTATATAATCATGGCAAAGTGGGAGAGTAGGTCTGGGCGCCCGCGTTTGTACTCAGGAGAATGTACCGGACAAGTGGGGTGCTGGTGAGGGCAGGACATTACATATTGGGTCTGGTGACATACGGCACATTGAGACGAGGTCTTACATGTATTAGGAAAAGCAGGATGGTCTGTATCAACTGGACCGGGGAAAGATAGGTTCAAGAGGTGTGGTCCTTTAATTGGGAAAGGTAGGAACGGCGGGTCTGGGCACCCGCTTGCGCTGAAAGTCTTTCTTTGGCAGTACGGGTAAGGCCTGGGAGCAACAGCGTCAGAGTGTAGTTTCTGTGGATGTAGAGCTGCAGTTTTTTACCTTGTGGGACAGTGCGGCCTGCGATTTTACTCAGGAGAATGTACAGGATGAGTGGGGTACCTGTGAGGGCAGGGTGGGGCATTACACGGGCGGGGCACGAGAAAGATAGGTCCAAGAGGTGTGGTGCTATTGGGAAAGTTAGGGAGAGTGGGTCTGGGCACGCATTTGCAAGTGTTTCATGCCTGTATTAAGTGAGAGAAAGATATTACGTCACTTAAGAATGTGTGGTGGGTTAACTTGTAGGAGAGGAGCGAGAATTGTGTGGCTTGGGTTTAGACATGAGCAGAACAGGGAAATGAGCCGGGGTTCAGGCAAGACAGTGCCGAGTCTTCACATAAATTATTGCGTTGTTTTACAGTCAAAAGAACCGCACAGTATGTAACAATTATCCAGGGGGTAGGGGCAGTCAAATCACAGATCTATTCGGGTACAACGAGGTTTTGCAGGGCAATTTGGCCCGTGGGAACATAACTGGCCAGACGTGGCATGTTTGGATAGAGATGCGCAAGTCAGATTGGTGAACGGAGGGTGGTACATCATGATACTGCATGGCAGCAAGGAGTCAGGGTAATGGGGAGAGAAGCTACAAAGATAAGGGTAGTTTGGACAGACTTACTGTGGGTAAGAAATAGTAGTTTGGCCCGTGGGAACATATCTGGACGGGCGTGGCACGTTTGGATAGAGACAGGCAAGTTAGATGGTGGCGGGCAGCACATACATGTATACAGGGCAGCACTGAGGACAGGGTAACGGGGAGAGGAGCTACAAAGATGGTATTGTGGACAGACTTACAGTGGGTAAGTCAAGGTTTCAGGGGCTTGTGAATTTCAAGCGTTTCTTTGGAAGTACAGTTGGTTCTGTTTGGATGGAAACAGGCAAGTCAGATTGGTGGCGGGCGGCACATACAGGGCAGGGAGGACTCAGTCCTCCCTGCCCTGTATGTGCCGCCCGCCACAGGGCCAGTAAAGATAGAGTAGCGTGGACAGACTCAAAGTTTGTGGGAACAGAGATAACAATGTGGGGAGGCACTGTGCTGCCTGGGTACAGAACACCTTGATAATTTGGCAATTGCTCATCATGTTCAAGCAGTTGAGCTCAGGTGGTTTTTGGGGGTGATGATTTCTTATGTGGCTGGTCAGGCCCAGAGCAGAAAAGAAGAGTGGGGAACACTTTGTGCGGGGCAGTGTGGGTGCTGAGCAAGGAAGGCGAAGCTGCTCATTAGTCCTTTTGGGAAAGGCAGGGAGGACTGAGCCAGACAGCCCTGTTTAACTGGGAAAAAGATATTAGGTCACTTAAGAATGTGTGGTGGGTACATGTTATTGAGGAGAGGGATGAAAACTGTATGTATGGCTTGGGTTTTTCTAGACATGTGCAGACCAGGGAAATGAGCCAGGATTCGGGCAAGACAGTGTCGTGTCTTCTCGTTAACGCGTTATTTGTTGCATCATTTTGCAGTCAAAAGAACCGCACAGTATGTAACAATTATCAAGGGGGTAGGGAATCGTCAAATCACAGAATAATTCATTTTGGCCCGTGGGAACATAACTGGACAGGCGTGGCATGTTTGGATAGAGACGCGCAAGTCAGATTGGTGAACAGAGGGACTGGTACAATTGTACGTGGCAGGAAATATACAGATTCTGAAGTAAGAAGGCCCAGGGCAGAACAGAAGATTGGGGAACACTTTGTGCAGGGAAGGGTGGGTGGGTGGTGAGCAAGGAAGGCAATTAGCTGCTCTTTGCTTGATAGTTGGACAGGTCTCGTCGGTTTGAGGCAGGTCTGGCCTATCTGAGACTGGGGCCAGGTGGGCTAATGCTAGTCTGTCCCATTTCCAGTCCGGGGCCCGCGACCAGGCTGTTTATGAAAACGAAAAATTAATGATATTATGAAGAACATAGCAACATACAGTTAGGAGTAATTCTTTTACGTTTTGCGTTTTTTGTTGTCTTTTACATCATTCTATTGTTCCCACAAGCTGCTCGATCGGGCCCCACTTTGGAACTGGGACTGTAGCATAACAAAAGTCACATGTGGGTAAGTGGGGTGTGGGCGGGTCTTGTGACACATAGCCAAATGGGCACTGAACATTAACAGGTGGCGCCCGTGCTGACAGGTCTGGCTTTAATAAGAAGGCAATGAAGATGGACAGCTAGCTAGGGTGTATTGACTCCAGGGATTGAGCATTTGAAATCTTATCAATTCTTTCTTGTCTTTTTATCGTTTTTAGTTTTTTGGCAAAGTGAGTGAGAGACAGTGTGCAACAACATGGCCATTCGTCACATCATGGGAATTGCTGTGATCCTGGCAGTCGTTTTTGCCGCTGAAGGAAAGGCTATTGAAGGTAAGTTACTCGTTTCTGAATCTTTTCTTAAGAATTTTTTTTTTACCTGGACGCTGCTGGAGAAAGAATGGACACGAATTTGCTATCCTCTACGGCTCAGCAAGGAGGTTTTATATAAAATCATTGGGCTCAGCTAGACTCCCCCTAGTCAATGACTTAATACAAATTGTTAATGAGGATGAGATGAATTACTGACAGAGATACTAGTATGTGCCATTTTTGTAGACACTGGAACTGTTTATGAGACAGGAGGGTGGTTGAAGAAGCAATGTTGCAATCTCCGAGCCCTTTTCCTAGATGAGCCCCTAAGCTGCATCCTTTCCAGATTTGAAATTCAAGTCTGTGTTACAGTGATTCACTTCTACAAACTCTATCCTTTCTGTAGTAGTTACCCTCTTACCATAACAAAGTGTGAATTTGCTGGGCATTCATCCTAGGCTTGTAATAATTGCTACAACATTGCCTTAAATTTGTTCCAGGAGCTAAAGCAATGAAGGTGAAGTGGGCTGGACTGGATGCAAACTTTAAGGTAAAGGTAGGCAGCACTAATAAACTCAGTTGACCAACCCTCCTCTTTTTTGTTGTTAAAAATAAAAGGCATTAACTTTAAGATCCCTGAGTCATCAAATACATCTTAAATGAGTGTGTCACACTCAGACCCTCTAAGGAAAATTTACATATTATTTGTACAGAGTGGATAGGTCTTCTTCCAGACAGGACATATTGTACTTACCTTTGAATATTTCTTTGTAGCAAGAAGTTTTTAAGTTAGTACTAGTTGCCCAGTAACATAACGTTTCCTAGTTGATTAAACACCTTTTTTAATATCATGATAATAATTGCTTTTTCAATGTTATAGCTAAATGTAGTAGTCAATACAATGGAGACAATAAACTTTAAGGTGGTCAGTTGTCATTGAGACAGACACTTTTCATTCTTTGATTCAATACAACTTACAGTATCAATGCTCTGACTTTTGTGTTTACTCAAGGATGAGTCTGTGGACCTCAAGGAACTCAGAGAGAAGGACCAGGTTAGTTATTCTAATTTTTTTGCAAATTTAAATATTTCCATGCTACATGTCTACAAATAAAACATTTCCTTGAAGTTCTTGATTTAAATATGCCATTTTCTTGTTTTGTTATCACAATAGGCTCTGGTGGATGATGGAATAATGGTGAGGGAGATGGAAAACGTTTTATACATTGTGTGTATTTGCCTGTTATACAAAATGTAAACTTTCTAGCAGAAGTAAAGATTTGAAAGCTGGTCTGAAAATGGTGACAAACTTTTCATGCTTGATTATGCTCTTTAATGTTCACTCAAGGATGAGCGTATGGGCCTCAAGCTTAAGGAACTCGAGGAGAAGGACGAGGTCAGTGTTTATTCTAATTTTTGTGTGGAAACTTTTATATTTCCTTTATTGTACAATTAATAATTTGTATTTTTGCCCTCTCAATTCAGAGAATGCGATGACAGAAATAGTGCTGATTTGATAAAACTCTTACTTCTTAGACTTAGTATCTTAAGAATGCCTTCTGTTGGTTTAGAATTTGGTGTCAGTGGCACATCTTTTTGCCCATCCTATATACAATGTAATTGTTCTTCCTTAAGCTAGTTTCATTAGAGAGTAATAATAAGTGTTGATAAATGTACTCTACACCCCCCATTTATTGTCACAACAGGCTGTGGTCAGGCAGCAGCAGTATCAGAAGGACGAGGTCAGTGGTTATGTACTAGTTAGATACAATTTACCTTTGTAGCATGAGATGACATATCAAATGTCTTAAAGTTGGTGGCCTGTAACATAACGTTTCCTAGTTGATTAAACTAGACAAAAGTGTACAGTACTGTATAACTACATGTCTACTAAACATTTCCTTGAAGTTCTTGATTTAAATATGCCATTTTCTTGTTTTGTTATCACAATAGGCTCTGGTGGAGAATCCGAAGGGAAGAATGGTGAGGGAGATGGAAAACGTTTTTAACGAGTATACATTGTGTGTATTTGCCTGTTATACAAAATGTATAATGTCACTTTGTACCAGAAGTAAAGATTTGAAAGCTGGTCTGAAAATTGACACAAACTTTTCATGCTTGATGAAGCTCTTTTATGTTCACTCAAGGATAATCCTAGGGACCTCAAGGAACTCCTGGAGAAGGACAAGGTCAGTGTTTATTCTAATTTTTGTGTGGAAATTTTTATATTTCCTTTATTGTACAATGATTTATCAATAATTTGCATTTTTGCCCTCTCATATTTGTTCAATCAATTCAGAGAATGCGATGACAGAAATTATTATAGTGCTGATTTGATAAAACTCTTACTTCTTAGACTTAGTATCTTAAGAATGTCCTTCTGTTGGTTTAGAATTTGGTGTCAGTGGCACATCTTTTGCCCTTCCTATATACAATGTATGTTCTTCCTTAAGCTAGTTTCATTAGAGAGTAATAATAAGTGTTGATAAATGTACTCTACACCCCCCATTTATTGTCACAACAGGCTGTGCTCAGGAAGCAGCAGCAGGATGAGGAGGACGAGGTCAGTGGTTATGTACTAGTTAGATACCTTAAGTTTGTAGCATGAGATGACATATCAAATGTCGTAAAGTTGGTGGCCTGTAACATAACGTTTCCTAGTTGATTAAATGATTAAACCTCCTTGATTAAACACCTTTTTCTTTCATTTTCTTGCTTTCTTAATGTAAATATATAGCTTGAATTAGTCAATACGAAGGAGACAGACTGAGTATATACCTTAAGGAGGCCATCCTTAAGATTTTAACTTTTGTGAGATAACATTTCTTTGTCTGTGCCGACCCCTTATAGATATTTGGGATTGTATTTTGTGTTTGTTGTGATTTTCCTTGTGCTTTACTTATAGATTTCATTTTGAATTTTTGTTGTTTTGTCCCTCTCCTCAATAGTTCAAGTTTTTACATCTCGAATGTACAGTGTAATTACTACATGATATTGTCTACTAAAATTTGTGATCATACTGTAATTTTAGGTCTGATACTCCAGACATCATTTTTATCACATTGATTATTCATTTAATCCATTCAGAAAACGTGATGACAGAGATAGTGCCAAATATATCATAAACATTGAATAATCTAGTATCAAGAATGATCAAGAACATGCTACTGTTCAGGTTTAGCATTCAGTGTCGGTGGGGCGTCCTCATGGCTTTTCAATGTTGCCTCTTGATACACAGTGACACATTTTGTCACCTTATTTTCACCATAGGCTGATGCGCGGAAGGCAGGTTCAGTGCAGAATGTGGAGGCTGATCTGGTAAGAGATTTGATTTTTTAAATTTTGATCTTTGTGACATCTATATTTGTGCTTGTTCTATCCCCCTATTCAACCTAATAGTTTTAGCCACAATGTCACAAAGGAGACAGTAAACTTGAAGGGGCCAGTTGTACTTGAGGTTTTGACTTTTGTGAGATAACATTCTTTTTTTGTCTGTCCGGACCCCTTATAGACATTTGGAATTGTTGTATTTTGTGTTTGTTGTGATTTTCCTTGTGCTTTGCTTATAGATTTCATTTTTGAATTTTTGTTGTTTTGTGTCCCCCATAGGCTGCAGTGGAAGCAAAAGATCGCGTCCAGGTCAGGGATAATAAATTTTTGCAAGAATAAAAATAAAGATTCCTTGTGCCTGTCCTGTCTGTCTCCTCAATAGTTCAAGTTTTCACACCATTGTAGAGTGTACAGTGTATACTACATGTCTACTTAACATTTCCTTGAAGTTCTTGATTTAAATATGCTATTTTCTTGTTTGTTATCACAATAGGCTCTGGTGGAGAATAGAAGAATGGTGAGGGAGATGGAAAACTTTTTTAACGAGTATATATTGTGTGTATTTGCCTGTTATACAAAATGTATAATGTTACTTTGTTGCAGAAGTAAAGATATGAAAGCTGGTCTGAAAATTGACACAAACTTTTCATGCTTGATAATGCTCTTTTATGTTCACTCAAGGATGAGCTTATGGACCAGAAGTTTGAGGAACTCCAAGAGAAGGACAAGGTCAGTGTTTATTCTAATTTTTGTCTAGAAACCTTATATTTCCTTTATTGTACATTCTTGTCAATTAATAATTTGTATTTTTGCCCTCTCATATTTGTTCAATCAATTCATAGAATGCGATGACAGAAATAGTGCTGATTTGATAAAACTCTTACTTCTAAATAGACTTAGTATCTTAAGAATGCCTTCTGTTGGTTTAGAATTTGGTGTCAGTGGCATATCTTTTATAATGCCCTTCCTATATAATTATGTTCTTCCTTTAGCTATAGTTTCATTAGAGAGTAATAATAAGTGTTGATAATGTACATGTATGATAATAGACATCTACATTTCATACTCTACACCCCCCATTTATTGTCACAACAGACTGTGGTCAGGCAGCAGCAGTATCAGAAGGACGAGGTCAGTGGTTATGTACGAGTTAGAAATTACCTTTGTAGCATGAGATGACATATCAAATGTCTTAAAGTTGGTGGCCTGTAACATAACGTTTCCTAGTTGATTAAACACTTTTTTAATATTGATTGCTTTTTCAATGTTATAGCTAAATGTGCCTTAGTCAATACGATGGAAACAATAAACTTTAAGGGGGTCAGTTGTCATTGAGATTTTAACTTTTGATTTGTAAGATACCATACTATAGACCCTGAGAAACAGGATAGATATAATAGGGATCAAGGGTCTGGCTTCCAGGCTATAGACTGTTATAAATTGGTTTGGGTTGTGAAGTTTATAATCATGATTCTTTTTTGTATGCCTGACCCCTTTTCAAACCAACAAATATTCGGGAATGTATTTTGTGCATGCTTGCACGCAACTGTTTTGCCAACTTTTGGTTTAGCATTCAGTGTCGGTGGGGCGTCCTCATGGCTTTTCAATGTTGCCTCTTGATACACAGTGACACATTTTGTCACTTTATTTTCACCATAGGCCGCTGCGCGGGCAGCTTCAATGAAGAAAGTCGAGGCTGAGGCTGATCTGGTAAGTGATTTGATTACATGTATTTTAATTTTGATCTTTGTGACATCTATATTTGTGCTTGTTCAGTGTTACCCTATTCACACTCTGATAGTTATCCAGGAGCGTAATACCATTCTTTGTTTATTTGAGAAAAAAAGTTGTAAGAAAAAATCTTTACACAGATTAACAGGTTCATTTTTTTGCTGGAATTCTGGAAAAAAATCCACCACAATTCATTTGTGGTTAGATAGTATGTCTTCTCTAAGACTAAGTGTTTGTCATGTAAAACATAAAATTTGCTTTGTTTTTATTAGACAGATTATATTCATATGCTTTTACAGAGAGGAGTCCTTTAATTTTGTACATGCAGGAAATTCTGTTTTTACCTCTGAGTCAGCTAATATGTTTGTAGCAGAAGATCTGAAAGGTGTAAACTTGATTAACTTTGCGGCTTAATAAATATGTTGCTCGTTCATGTTCACCATAGGCTAAGACATTCAAGATGAGGGAGGATGTCAAGAAGGTCAGTTTTTATTTTGTTTATCTATAAATCTTAAGGGTAGTCCCTTCAGTTAACTGAGTAACTGATTTCCAAGGGAGCCCTTTAATACAAATCATTTGAAATTTTGATCTGTCCTTTCTTGTGAGATCATTACATTTTTGCCCTTTCATATCTATTCCATCAATTCAGAGAATATGATGATAGAAACACTGTGCTAATTCAATACTATGTAGTAAAAACCCTTTGCTCGTATGTTAAGAGTGCCCTTCCATCGGTTTAGCATTTGGTGTCAGTGGCACGGATGATCTTCTTGGCCTTTCCAATGTTCTTCCTTTATCATATAATATATGTTTTATTGTTTTATGTTCACCATGGGTTGAGTAGGCTATGAAGAAGAAGGAAGTAGATTTAGAGCTGGTGAGTGATACTGTGATTTTGATCTTTGATGGAGATCATATCCATTTGTGTGTCACACCTAAAATAGTTATTCGGAAGTGGAATTCTATCGGAGTAATCCTTCTTATCTATTAATAAATAGAATGTTTTAAGAAGATACAGTAACAATAGTCAATAGAACTTGTGACCGATTGAATCAGTTTTCTGCCAGGTTCCAGTTGCAGTAAAAGTCTGATTCATTAGACTTACACACACGTGTCCTGGGTAATCAAAAGTTTTCTTGTTTTATATTCAATATAGAGGGCAAAGAAAGAGCAGTTTTCTGTTATCTAAATTTTAATATATTTGGGCAGAGTGAGTCACTTTTTTCCAGGAAGGACAGACTGTTTTAATCTTTCTGAAACTG
This sequence comes from Branchiostoma lanceolatum, assembly GCF_035083965.1. NCBI lineage: Eukaryota > Metazoa > Chordata > Leptocardii > Amphioxiformes > Branchiostomatidae > Branchiostoma > Branchiostoma lanceolatum. The sequence goes on along the minus strand of NC_089737.1, from coordinate 14,082,898 downwards.
AAATGTTTGAAATTGATGCTGGAGGAACACAAAATATAAATTAAATGTTTTCTGCTTGATTGACACCATTGTTGCTGTTTTTTAATCTTCCATAGGCTGAGAAGTACAACAAGGCAAAGGAAGTCAAGGAAGACCTTGTAAGATAATGATTATTTTTGTCTGTGATGACTCCCCTCTGAAATTGATAGATATTTGGGAGTCAGAGTATTTTGTGTTTGTTGTGATTTTCCCAGCTTACACCTTTCAATTTTTGTTTATTAATTGTGCCCACCAAAGAGGAAAGTCATGCAGGAGATGCGCAGGGAATTGGATGAGCAGGTCAAGGTCAGTGATTATCAGAGTTGGTGTTTTGTTTGTTGCGCATAACCGGTATGATGCCTTTAGGCATAGCACATCCAGTTGTGTACAAAAAAGTACGTCAGCTGCGTAAGACCAGACTTTAAGGTTTGATCCACTCACACTGGGATAGACCCCTAAGCTATACTATCACAAAAGTATGACATTCCCACTTGACTTTATAAGACTACTTATAACATGTCACCGGAAAGCTTCAAACTCTATTCAATGTCAAAGTCATGTTAACTTTATGCTCAACACAGAAGGCTGGGGATAAGGAGTTGTCGAGTTTGGCAGATTTGAACTGACTTTTGCAGGATGACATTTGCTTGTGTCTGTTTTTTCCCCTCCTCAAAATAGTTATTTGGATCTAGAGTGTTCATGCTGTACACATCTGATACTAGACATTTATTTTTACATTTTGATTATACACCTAAATGTTTACTCTTTATCAACTCTCAATTTAGTATGAAGAAAGATCAAGAATGTGCTGTTTTGGTTTAGCATTCAGTGTTGGTGTGGGGCATCCTTATGGCCCTTTCAATGTTCCCCCGGATTATATATATATATACAGTCACATGTTTTGTTGCTATGTTTTCACAATAGTTTGCTGCAGAGAACGCAGCTTTGATGAAGAGGGTGGAAGCTCTGGTAAGTGATTACCAGATTTTGATTTTTCTAAGTCGTAATAGATGTTTGTGCTTGTTTGATCAGTTCTCCTAATATTCAAACTATGATAGTTAGCCAGGGGTGTAATTGTGCCTTTCTTTGATCATTTAAACAAAAAAGTTCTATCATTGTTGAAGTCAGTGATTATGAGATTTGGTATTGATTTCTGCAAGACAAGATTTGCGTGTGTCTGTCCTGACCCCTCCTCAAACTGATAGTCTAACCGTTACATTAATTTTATATGTTGCATTGATAAAGTACATGTCTGATACTTATGAGGCATTCACTTTTTGATTTTCCACCACTTCTTCTTTTGTTATCCCAATAGGATCTCAGGTGAAGAGGCAACTTAAGTCAGAAGATGAGGTCAGTAATTTTAGTTTGGCATTCTGACTGTGCATCTGTTTACAGGACTCTTTTTGCAGGTTTAAATCTACTAGGTAGCTTGTTTGGGCCACATGCACTGCTGATTATTTTGATACATCTAACTAACGTTGATTTGTCCTGTAAACTCTGTGTTTATTGCCACAATAGGCTGCTACGGTGACACAGTTTTACGATCTTCTGACAAAGCCCATGACTAACAGGGAAAAGATGACACAGGTACATTTTGGCTTCTTTCATTGACAACACCATGACAAATTGGACTATAATGATTATTACTCCACAAAGTAGGCTATAATTCGATGAATCAAAGGTGTATTGATTCAGACCATGTTTTTTTGGGGGGTGCACACAACCCTATTTCATTATTCTGCAGACGTTTCAGCGACTAGTCTGTTGTCTTCATCAGTGTGCATAATGAACAGTTTCTATCGGTGAAAAGTAAACTTGTTGAGGTCAATGCAAATTAAACTTTTGACCTATCGAGGCACAATAATTCCACAAGGAGATGATCTTGAACATGACACATTACTTACCTAACAGAAGAATAAAATAGGGTTGTGTACCAAAAAAAACTGTGTTCAATTTATTTGCCTAGCTGAAGTTCCTATTTGCAGTTCAATGTTGTATGTTATTCACAGATCATGTTCGAGACCTTCAACATGCCAGCCATGTATGTGGCCATCCAAGCCGTGCTGTCCCTGTACGCCTCCGGCCGTACCACCGGGTTCGTGATGGACTATGGAGATGGAGTGACCTGCAATATGCCAGACTTCGCAAGCAAGGCGTACAACCTGCCTCGTGACATCGAGCGTCTGGAATGGGTCAAGGGGGAGCTGACAAACTGCCTGAAGAAGATCCTGACTGAGCGTGGTTACTCCTTCACTACAGGTGTGTATATGATGTTATGAAAAGGGCAATTGCTTTGATTTAAAAAAAAATTGCAATCATATATAATAATGGCTTTGATTTCTTTAAGCAGTGTAATGTGTGATACTACATTATTTTACACCATTATTAAGAAGCAAAGGAAGACTGGATTGACTGAAGGAGGCCAATTATTATTAAGTGCTAAGAAGTTAAAAGAAGCCAAAGTCACATAATTATTAGAATTGTCATAATGACTGTATAATAATTATGATATATAATGCATTTGTAAACTGTGACGTTTTCTGTTGTGACCTGTACTAATCTCAGTGGATGCTCTATCTTGTATCTCACACAAAGTGGCAGCTGAGAAGAAACATCGCAGTGACCCCTCCTCTCGCTATTTCACCGATGGCCAAGTGGTATGTTTCTTTCCCATATCTAATGATGTGTTCTCTTTTTCTAAATATTCCACTCCATATCATTGGTATGGCAGCAAAATGTGTTTTTCCTGAGAACGATGTTTCCTCTTCTTATAATCCTCAGCCGTTTGGTCAAATCAATTCAACTCTGTCATTTTCTAGCCAAATGACATAAAATTTGGCATGGAGGTCGAGCAAAGAAATACCACAAAATTATGTTAAACTTTATATTTAATAGAAAACAAATAAAGAAAACAATGCCAATATAGGTGCTTGGAGGAAAATTCAAGGTCTCAAAAAAATACCCCCATGGGGCCGGGTTTTTTTTTGCTCGACCCCCATGCCTGCAGGCCTATATTAATTTTATTATTATAATTATCCTCCATAGGTCTTTGAATTATCTTATTTGGGGTTTTAGGAAATTTTCAGACCAAAAATGTATATTTTGTTACTTATGCATGGTACTTTGAACCAAACAACCTGCAAAATTGGTATGAGGGTGCGTTGGACCCATTACCCAAAGGATCCATTCACATTTTTTTAAAGTACACCACTTAGTTTCACAGTCAAAAAACAATCTTCAAGACACTGACACAGTCAGTCCTGAAGCCAATTGTTACAATGTAGAGGGAGGCATCTGATCTCTAACTCTACTCTGCTCCCTAGATTTGATCTCGGAACTTACACAGACATGCACAAAAAAAAGTATGAATATATTAATAGCAACATCAATGCTGTTGATTTCAGCACTGCCTGGCAAAACTTTTAAAACACATCTCATATTTTCATCCATTGAAAAATAACAGATTTTATGATCACACTTTTAGGCTATTTATGGACTGGTCCAGGTGGCCTAACTACAATGTTCATGGTAACGGGGTGTACTGAAAAAAGGTAAGGTGTCGTTCAGTGTAATATAAACAGTTGCTGCCATGCCGCGTGCCTGCGAAGCTGGTGTGTTAAGCCGAATGGTGGTAATATATTGGCTAATATATAGAATACAGATACATTTTAAAACATAACTCAATTGAACAATGATCGCTGCTGATTGCTGTTTAACTGCTTTTACATGTTGATCAGATGGAGTGTGTTGTAAAGCTGGTTTTCTGCAGATTTACTGATGATGCCATGGAACTAGATTTCATGTACATGTAAATTAGAATACCAAGAAACTCCTTGCACTGTTTTGTCATTATGATCATGTTTGGGCCTGTTCAATTTAGATCTATAGTGAGTTCCCCAGTAATATGGTCACATTCATATCTCTAACATAATTATCATGCACTTGTTTTCACAGATGCACTCCGAGGCCACCATCCCAAACGCCAAAGTGCTAACACTGCGTCACGTGACAAGCAGCATCAACCAATCATCACCCAGCACAATCACGAACATTTTAGACAGTAAATTCTGGTCGTAAAACTTCAATCAAGTGATAACCACAAAATTGAATTAATTTACAGTATTCTTGCCGTCAGACATACATCTATATCAATGTACAACGTATAACTACAATGTGTAACTTCTTATCCTGCACTGTTTTTTCTCTGTTTATGGATGTTGTTTGAATAACGTGCAATCGCAGTTAATAAAGTGATGATGAGTGGCGAAAACATATGACTTGTGTTGGCTAACTTTTTTATAGACTTGATAGACCTTTAAGTTAACATGTCTAAGACATGGGAGCACAATGCAGTATTCAGGAGCAGATAACTTGAAAAACGTAAGGTAAAAACTTAGTTAATATCTTTTAGGCAATAGTGGCAGTAGGTTGTTAAACACTGTGTCAAGGGCGTGGTATTGAAAGGCAGAGCCCATCCCTCTCCTTCCACTTCCCAAACTGAAGTCAGGTACCCATTTTTACACCAGGGTGGAGTAAGGAAAGTCGTGTAAAAAGTGCCTTTCCCAAGGACACGTCTAGCCAGGACTGCCAGGAATCAAACCCATAAGCTCTTAATTTTGTGTCAGCTATATTAGCTATGAGCTGAGGGATAAAGTATTGCGGACATCCGTACTTCAGGATGAAAAGTCTACGCTCTAATTTTTTAAAAAATGAGCCACACCTACGGTACACAACCTCCTGAATTGGCTAAGACAGATTATGTAAGATCCGTTCTTTTTGTCTCCTATAAACTTGGAAGTAACAACCCCCTTCCCTTTGGCTGCAAGTCCCACCAACCGCTACAAGTACAAATCAATATGATAGCATTAAATGCTTACTATAGGCTCATCCTTAATTGTGTATACAAAGGGAACAAGCAATGGCAAGTTATTGAATAGTTATGAATTTTTACTTTCAAATTGATACTCACAGCCATCATCATAGTGGAGGAAACAGTTGTTGTCGGGTCAGCGGGGACCAGGGTGACTGTTCTGTTCCACTCCGCGACTGCACTGTTCCGCACACGTAAGGTGTAGTTCGTGATGACTCCGTTGGGCTCTGAAGGGGGTTGCCAGGACACTTGAAGTGTAGTTGAACTTGTGGCTAACAGTGTGAGATTTGACACTGGTCCAGGAGCTAGAATACAGTAAAGATATCCAAAATAAGTGATTGTGCCAATTTTCTGTAAACTAAGTGTCAACTTATGCATTGAGCAAATCGTGCCCCTTCTCCGCAAATTCATGGCGCTGCAAATGACCAATGTACATGTATCACTGACAGTAAACTATGCAGTTTTTGTATACAGCATTGTTTCAACAGCTACAAAATTTAATTCAAAACACAAATCAAAACATCTCTTTTACTGTTTCAAAACAGTTTGCCCTTACAGTTGAATCTATGATACCGATAGTAATATTGTACAGGTTTTATGTGCTATAGTAAAGGGCTTACCAACAAGGTATTGTGTGACTTAAGCATTCAGGTTATTTCAACTTGAGATTATCCCTAGCTTCTAAACTTATGGAGTGATCGAAAGCTAGTTAGTACAACGTATTGCTAAGAGCTTTATTATGTGTACAGAAATAGCTACAGTTTGACTTACGCTCCTCCGTGGTCCTGATAGGTCCATACACCCTGCCCTCACTCTCCTTGTCCCCACTCACAGTGTACACAGTAAAGGTGTACAGGGTACCCGGGGTCAGGTCAACTAGGGTCACATTCAGACTGGTGGACTTCACCATGTCTTCTCCACTGTAGAGTATTGATCAAATCAATCAATCAATCAATCAATCATTGATATTGTACAGTAACGTTACATGTAATAGGTGCAATGTATGGTAATTTACTGAACTGTTCTGAACAAAATGTTGAAGACCTTAAGTATGCTATTTGGTAAACTAGGAAAAAAGCTACATTCTTGGTATTAAACTAAACAATTATATAATGACAACAATATATACCAGTACATAGGAAATACTACCTACACCAAACGTCATTTCATGCAAGATAAGAATTGTTTGGCACTCTATAAAGGGAATAAGTATCAAAAATATGATTTCTATACAACAAGCTACACCATGTTTTAAAGCCTCTCTGAGAATTAAAAAAAAATTATATTAACAGGGACTACAACAGAAAGTTACATTTACTATATACAAAATGTACTGTATCTTATGGACATTCATTGCAGTTAGTAGTTAATGTTGTTAACAGAACTGATGTTACCTGTCAGATGTGACTTTCACAATGAAGTGTGAGTAGACCCCCTCAGGAGGCTGCCATTCCAGGCTAACATTCCTAGAGCCATTGGTCAGGACTGTGATGCCTTCCACTGGGGCAGGGTCTGTAGGGTAGAAATGAGATTAAAATCACCACACATGTCAATAGATCTTTAAAACATCAATCAATCAATCAATCAATCAAATATATTTATTACAGGTCAACTTTACGGTTGAATCAATGACATTTGATATCAATTTTCATGTCATTTCTAAGATTCATTTTAAAATCATTTTGATTTTCTCTGACACTACAGTACAGTTATTGTAGTAAGAAACCCGTTTTGAAAATGTTGTGAAAAAAGGCAAATGTTTAGATGAATCATGTCCTTGTATTTTGAACCTGGCCAACATGTAGCTTCATATTACAACAAAATTTATATCCCTCCAGATTACAAAATGTGCTGTTCAGCATGGTTTGCAAATGTGAAAGTAGCATCTTACCTATGAACTGTAAGATCTCAGTGGGCTGGCTGTACTTGGGTCCACTCACGGTGATGATGCTGAAGTTGTACATCTGTCCTCTCGTCAGTCCATCATACTGGTACCTGATACAATGCCAATACTGTAAGTCTTGTTTCTTTCACTGTAACTTTATGTTCACTGTTTTCACTGTCACCTAGCTCTGTACTGTGAACTTACCATCACCGTGAAAAAACTGTTGTAATTATTCATGATTCCTTCACACATTCGTTCCGTGAAATTTTCCTTACACCGTGAAATTTTGCTACCATGAAGATAAAGTGAATAACAGTATGTTAAAATGGTACAAAATGGGCATTTTGAATGTACAGATAAACAACTTATTTGGTCTGAGTGTATATTATGATTTCTCAAAAGACCAGAAACAAAAAATACAGTCTATTGGATGTCATTCAGCACCATGGACAAATACACCTGGGAAGGAAGCAGCATACTGGTATCTGGCAAGATTTGTGTAAAAAAATGCTAGAATTATCAACAACAAACAGCTAATTTGGTCTGTAAATGATCATGATTGCTGGGAGACCAGAAACAGACAAAACAGTCCATTGGAAGTGATTCAGCACCATGGACAAACACACCTGGGGAGGAAACATCACCTTTAGAGCATTTTCATTAGTAAACATCAACTATTTGGAATGGCTAAAACTAGCTCTTGACCATCAACCTACCTTCCGACCATAATAACAGTTCTTGTATGTTAGGCCATGTTGATTTGATTATATGGATGACATTCATGCATGCATCAATTTTCATCATATATCATTGGTCGACCCCCGGGGGGGACGGGGCAAGTCCATGCACTACTTCCGACCACTCGATCCAGTCTATCTGCCAAATTCTACAACTGTACATTAGGATCCGTTTTTCGAATTCTTATTGTCTGCAAAGTTAAAAAAGATGTGAAAGAACAAAAATTAGGAAATATTAACGGTATACTACTACAGTCTATATGTTGCTTAACTTATTCTATTGGCACGCTCGCATCTGTTTTGTGGTCCCCAGAGGATGTCTTCCATATATCAATCAAATCAACATGGCCTTACATAGAATTATTAGGCACAGTAGCTTTTAAATGTAAGTTGTTCATAGTGTTTACCTGTCCTCAGAATCAGGCAGGAAGAGGGGCTGTCCTCGTTCTCCCACACACGAGGAGCAGCTGAGGTTATACCCATCATGCACCCCTTCGGCCTGCTCCCACATCACCACCAGGGAGGTCACGTTCGCAAGGTCGAAGGTCACATTTGTTGGTGGAACTGGGTCTGGAAAAGGATGAAATTTGTCAGATGAGGGATGGGATTATGTACCACTTAGGCTAGTATGCAGCAGGACTGCACATGTATGCAGGCGCCAGGGGGTGTGGTGGAAGGGACCCTCATCTGTCGTAAAACGACGGGAGAACCAAAAAGGCTAGTATGGTAAATATGTCAGCAAGCAGGGAGAAAGTAGATATTTCTGGTATCTACCTGCCTGTTGGTTAACTCTTTGCATACATTGCAGTGAGTCGGAGTCACTTAGTATGGTTTCCTATCATTCATTCACCATCATAATCTGACAATCACAGCCAGTTGACCAAGTACACAGTTACAGCTTTAAGTAAACTTTTATTAACAAGTACTATGACATGTTGCTTCTTTGATATCAAGTAAAGTGATGTCATACACACTTATCTCATCAATAAATAGTCAGCAAACCTGGTGGTGACATATCTACTTCTAGATACCCTCCAGTGATCTATTGATATGTTGTACCTGTTTGCTCCATAACTGATGTGCTTTCTGCACTAAGTTGGCCCCCACTCTGTGCTGCCACAGCAAGGCTGTAGAATGCCCCTGGTGTGAGATCACTTATGGTTACTGTTGTGCCCTCCAGACAGTCATTCCAGTGTAAAGATGTTGTTTTGTCCACACAGTCGGCATGCTGACAGGTGGCAGTGATGAGGAACTCTTCAGCCACGCCCACCACATCCCAGCTGACAGATATGGAGGTTGTGGTGGTCTGGCTGGGCACTGCTGTCAGGTTAGTTGGCACTTCTGGGTCTTATAAAAGAGAAATGAAGAAATCTATATTCAGCACATTTTGTAAGTTTCTTCCCTGCATTGTTAGGGTTTCTGATTTGCATGCAACATTTAGTTAGAGAATTTGTAATCCTGACATTTTGATTACACTTCAACTTTTAGTTACAAATTAAAACAAATCTTTAAATGTTGTCTCTTGATGTTTTTCAACTTGAAGGGCCTGGCATATAGCCAAAAAAGTACAGGCCCAATAAGTCATCAAAAACATGCATTGCTAGCCTGGATTTCAGAATTGACATCAAGCATGCTAATCATATTTCAGAAATTGTAGAACATGATGAGGCAAAGAAATAAGATAGATATTATTGCCACTAAGAACTGTAAGAAGCAATCTTACTTGTTACAACAGCCTGATCCAGTTGTGCAGGAGCCAAATCTTGACCTCCGCTCACAGTAGTAATGCTCAGACTATAGCCCTGTCCCGGGTCAAGTTGTGAGATGCCACATGTGTAACTGCTAAGACTAAAAAATCCAGAACATTCCACATCCGGGAGTCCTGGCATCTGTTTTGAAGTGCATGTGTTTGCAATGCCTCCTACTGTCTGACAGGGCAGAGCAATGTTGAATGCTGTTCCACTGAAGCAATGTTGAGGTTCAAGACTTACTGTGAAGTTGATATTGTCACATGGGCTTTGAGTAAATGTCACTCGAAAACTTGTTGTTGTTACTTGATTATCAATGACCTCAAGTGATGAAGGGGCTTCACATGAACCTATGGATAGCAAAATGAAAAATTCAGCACACATTGTTTCGTTAACAGTGATTGGACATGTAAAACGCAGTCTCTTTGAAAACTTTAAGAAAGATGCATGCACAAGTGATCTACTGCTGAATAGAATTAGAGACAAAGAGTTTGACAATATGTTCATTCAGAATGTTGAATCAGATACAATTTGTAGAACCCACCATTACATTGCTTTTATTTTCCATTTTCCACTGTCCCTCTAATTTTGAAGGCAATGATGTTGGGCAAGTCCATTTTCTCTGACAGGAATGATTGCTTGGCAAATACACGTACAGTACAGTACTATATCTATCATGTTTCAGGTCTGGTGCACTAATAGTTAACAATTATTGACACACTGAAATGTGGCCTGGACAACTGATAGCATTATCTATATAACCCTGATATGTGGGACTAGGTGCTACCATAGGTCAATAAAACCGACCTTGTGCGGTTATTGTTCCTATTGAAAGACAGCACCACAAGGCCAGCCAGACAGCAAACCCCAGAACAGTCATCATCTACAAAAACAAAAGAAACAATGTTTGTAAAACATATTAGATATCACATTATATGGGAGCTAACATTATGAACTAAAACAAAGGTTGCACTTAGTCTAGTTTTTAATGTTAACTAAAAAATTAAATCAAAATGTAATACCTAATTATTCACAGGGCAACCATGTAAGTCACACATACATGTATTAATACTATCCACACCTCTTATAAAAGTGTAGAAACTTGTCAATGATTTGTTTTTGACAAAAGACCTGTTTAATAGAAGTTAGTCATTGTACAGCTTAATCCAGGGTATGTGAACAAAGTCCCTTCAAGTAGCATATTTACTACATTCCTAAAGAAATCAATGGGGACACAGGTTACCCAAAGGTTTAACACTGAAAATATGTTTTTGTGAACTATACTAAGGCTTAAGTCTACAAAAGTGCACTCAAGAGAGTCTTGAAAAGTTGTAATTTCTTAGCACCTCAGTCTGTATATAAAGAACCCAACACATATCAAGAAGAGTGGGGGTGATCTGGTATAATCTAATTGGCTAAAAACAAAAGCCATTATGATAGCATAGCCACATTTTTACTCAAAAAAGCTGATGATGCTTCATTGCAATCAAAGATGATTTGAGAAGAAGAAGCATGATGTGCATATTTGAAGCACTAATGATATACTATTCGGCAGACTAGAACCACTTTTCTCAACTGCTCTATACCTCCTTTGTCCTCAAAACAATAAGTACAGGCTTACCTTGATTCTCTAAAACTGCCACAACTTCAGTGCCCCAACTTTACCTCAAACCCCTTTCAAGGCTTCTGGTTGTCCACTTCTGCAAGAATGAGGAAAAACATGTCAAAGCAGTTGTTTATAGCAGCAAATACTGCATTAAGGAAGGGGAAATTATGGGTGTGGTTGTTATTGTTGAGCGAAAATTCCAAACACAGTTACTGTAGCGCAACTTTCAAAAGATTTCCCGTTATGCAAAACATCTGCCAACTTCTCAAATCTGCATTCTTAACCAATCCTATTACTTCCAATAGTTTGCCACTCCAAAATTTTGAAACAATTTTGCATAAATTCCTATTCTCAGCACAGAACTTTCGTCTCACAGCTAAGTTTAAAGCTCAAAGTTGAACGTAGCGTTCCACTATCCATGCACCTACAAATCAAACCATGGTTTGCAATCATCCACAACGACAAATCCTTTTGCTTACAGTGGTTGACATCTCCCAAAAAGTGATAGATTTTTGCACAATACCTATTCTCGGCACAGGACTTTTGGCTCACAGCTAAGTTTAAACTTAAGGCTGAACAATACATACCTTTCCCCTATCCATGCACCTGCTAGTCCATATGAACCAAACCATAGTTTGCAGTCATCCATCGACTTTTCAAATGTGCATTGACTTAAAGTTTAAAAATCCTCTTACTTCCAATAGTCTGCCACTCCAAAAACTTGATACAATTTTGCACAATACCTATTCTCGGCACAAGACTTTCAGCTCACATCTTAACGGTTAAAACCCCAAGTTGAACATACCTTTCCCCTATCCATGCATGCAACTGCTAGTCCATACATATCAAACTATGGTTTGCAAACATCCATGACTTCTCAAATCTGCATTCTTTAACAACCCATTTGCTTCCAGTTTTCCATTCCAAAAATTTGACAAATTTTGCACAATACCTATTCTCAGCACAGAACTTTCCGCTCACAGCTAAGGTTAAAGATCCAAGTTGAACATACCTTTCCCCTATCCATGCATGCACCTACTAGTCCATTCAAATGGTTGCATTCATCCAGCAACTTCTCAAATCTGCATTCTTTAACAATCTATTTGCTTCCAGTTTTCCATTCAAAAATTTCATACAATTTTGCACAATACCTATTCTTGGCACAGTACTTTCTACTCACATGCAGCTAAGTTTAAAACTCCAAGTTGAACATACCGTTCCCCTATCCATGCACCTGCTAGCCCATTTGAATCAAACCATGGTTTGCAGTCAACTGACAAAAAGTCTCAACCATGACCGAGCCAACAACGCCCAAAGAAATGCAGAACCGTGTAGTCCAGGTTGGAGGATATTTTTTTTCAAAGCCCACTTCCTTGTGGTGCAGGTGTATCATGCACATAACACTCAAGCGGAGTTAATGTTTAACTTTCCATGCCTAACTGCACAATGAACTTTGTGGACAAAATGTCCACATGACAAATTACACACAGTCACATACTTGGCTGGTACCTGTTCTGCTTTGCAAGTATGTTAATCATTTTGTCATTTCTCTGTATGGGTAACAGTCAGGTATTCATTGTAAGTTAACTAAAGATTGTTCTTCAAGCAAAACTAACTATTGAGTAATCTCTTCATTGTACAGTTTAAGACCTTCTCTACGGAGAACTGATCTCAGGAAAGAGACGTACCGGGAGGCCACAGCTGCGTTTCAAAGATGTCTGCAAGAGGGACTTGAAGGCTCTAGATATTAATACGGAGCACTGGGAGGACCTTGCAAGTGACCGTTCCAGGTGGAGATGCACACTGTTCAGACAGCTCAAATCAGGAGAAGTCAGACTGATGCACAGCGCAGAAGAAAAGCGGATCCGCAGAAAAGAGCTTTGCAACAGAACTGAGTCAGCTTACAGATGTGATTTTTGTGGCAGAGACTGCCATTCTCGTATTGGGCTGTTTAGCCATAGTCGATGCTGTAGGGCTGTTGTGAATTAGGATTTTACCATGGTCAATACTGACCGACGGAGGCCATATAGTATAGTACAGTTTAAACTGCCCAACAAGACCACTCATGATAAGGAGACTGATAAAATCCAGTCTACAATCGGACAGGTGGTCACAAGAGATTGAGGATTCTGAAAGCTTGTGTCAATGGGGAAAATTATCATGTAAGGGACCATCAAAAAGGGACACATTAGCCAGGTGGTCTTTATGTATAGGTGGTCACTTGAACAGGTTTAATTGTTGACAATTTATGCAGCCGTTGACTGATAAAAGAGTTTTTACACCAATTTAGGAGGAAGCACTTAATATATAATATTAGATTAAGGCCAGCGACAGCTAAGATTTTAAATGGGCAATATGGCTGTTAATGTGTCTAATATGAACAATCTGTTTTCCAATTTTTAACTGGCAAATATTTGTCCTATAGCTGAATAAACATTACGGTTAGTAACATTAGCTTCTCACTGTAAATGCTGAAATTTTTGTAGTGTTTTTAAGTGCATGATTTTCTATGCAACACTTCCTGCCACAAATTAATTGCTCTGTCTTTCATTGTGTAGTTGCTGCCATTGCTTCAACTGTGATCCTAAAGATATTCACAATTCTTATTGATATTAACCTGAAATTCGATTCTTACTATAATACATATTAAATGAATTTACAGAATATACAGCACCAGGAAAGGCCTGGTATTCTGTAAATCTTGAAACTTTTGCAGTGTTTTTTTTTCTTCAGTGATCTCTCCACAACACATTCATGACACTGGAAATATGCGTTTCCATAAATGTATAATCACTAAAAACTGTATGACAGAATTGTTTCAACTGGAAATTTACAACACAACACGTAAACCTCCTTTTCCTACTACTGAAAGAAAACTCCTAACCCTTCAGTTTACAGTAAATTGACCCAACCAACACTATTGATTGCAAATGTGGGCTCTTCAAAAGGGTATCGATGACACCAAGTCCCATTCAAAAGTGTCATTTTACATTGATTAGGTTGTTAGACTCTTTGGCGGTAACCTCAAAACAGGTTGTTTCAAATGTCTTATAAACTAATTGTCACTGTGCTTCTTTTTTGTGCAAATCAACCTCAATTTGTTTATAACAATTAACCACCTGTACAAATGATCATAACAGATGCATGCTGACTAAGTGTAATTGGATTGATACTTTTCAAGAATCTATTTTGCATTCAACTTAACTTCAATGGGATAGATTTGCCTCTATCTATCTATGTATCTATCGGCCATCGGCCGGGACTAAACAAGTACATACATCACTCCATATTGCCCTGTCCAACATCATTTGTCCTAAGTGTTCATAATTATGCAATCTCAGTGTCTCTGACTAGACTACATTTGCCTCACTACCAACCCACAGTGAATTAAGACTAAATGTATTTTAAGTGAATGTATATCTTCCTAAATTTTTCTTCAAGAAATTAAGCAAATTTGACTAAATACATATTAAAGGCATTAGATAATGATGGTGTAGAACTTACATCTTTAAGGCTCAGGTCAGTGACGCCCTCCCTAACTACTGTTGTGTGCATGCAAGAGTTAGCATTACTTAAAGAACATCTGACTTACATCACAATGGATCATTGTTTACCAAGACAATTTGACTAAAAGTTAAAATATAACCAAATTTCTAATGTACATATTAATTAAAGGCATACAGAATTAATCAACTTAAGACACAGGTCAGTGACCTACATGTAAATACACCTGTCCTGTCCTAATTGTGCAAGAAGAATCAGAATTTAACTTCTTAGGAGCATTTAACCCCTGCTTCTCCTAATGGGTCAGTGAAGTCATGCTTGTCTCGAGCATTGATGTTTCTTACCTAGGGTGAAGAGATGCTGCTACAGTAAGAATTAGCTCAGTGCTTAAATGAGTGGCCCCCTACGCCCTTGCACTGAGCCAGTTCGTTAAAAAAGAATGATAAAATATTGGCTTATATGACTTAATGGGTCACTGTTTCCCAAGACAATTTGACTAAAAGTGAAAATGCTGAATGTAACCGAATTTGTAATGTACATAATTAAAGGCATACAGAATTAACTCAAGACACAGGTCAGTGACCTAAATATATTGCTTAACTGTGTATGCAAGAGTCAGCATTGATTATTAGGAACATTTGGCTACATGTACTTAATGGATCTTTGTTTACCAAGACAATTTGACAAACATTAATCTCAATTTAACTGTTAGTTTCATGCACACCGTGTCTTTTAATCATGAGCACATATTCAATATTTAGATGAAAGACTGCAGCTATTACTAAGAGAACGCAAGCATTTCAACACATGACGCCTTGGAAGAAAGAGAGCAAGACAAAGTTTGCTCTCTACTGACAGAGATTGATCCACATGCTCCAATTTGACCTGCAGTAACGTTTTGGATAAGCAGAATCATCTCTTGTCTATACTGTATTTTCACTACTGTAACAGTAACTACTGTAAATGCAGAAATGTCCGCGATGGTTTCATGTTTGCGGTTTTTGCGGCGACCCTTTGACCGTGAACTTAAAACCACCGCAAACATTTTTATCCAATATTGTAGCAGTATGTGACTATAGCGCTGCCGCAAACTTTTCGCCTTAGCGCAAAATAAAAACCATGCAAACTTAAAATGCATTTACAGTAAATAAAACATTCATCTCATACCTGGGCTGTGATAATGTTTGATACAGGTGTTCAGGACCAGTCCGTATTTTATGGTATCCCACGGGCTTCTATTCGTATCACGCGGGCTTCCATCAAATATTCTTAATGCACTTCAATCTGCTGAGACGTTATTATAGCAGCACCACACGTGTGGCCTGAATATGTCACAGTTGTGCGTACATAAGTCAGCATTATGCAACAAGTGTTTGTCTATGTATCCAATGTTTAATGGACAATTGTTTAACCTATGACAATTTGACCTACATTTTTGTGTTGCTGTTTTATCAAGACTTGTCTTTTATATTTTCAGTTTTTCACATATTTCATGGTTTGAGGAAAGAAACCAGATGAAAGAACACCTTTGACGAACGTAAGGGTGAAATAACAACTTGGAAGAAAAGGACCAAAAAACCAAATAAACAAGTCCATTTGCAGCCGTGTTTACTTTGTTCTCTACTTTGGTCTAGTTACTTAACCTAACCTTTTGTGGGAAGGAAGGACCTTATCTCACAGCGATATTTAGCACCAGTTTTACAAACTTTCGTGCTAGGTTTGGGTAAAAATAACTTCAAGTTGATAAAGGGACACTTTGTGAGTTGATAGTTTGAAAGGCTTGGGCATTATTGACCATAACAGAAAATTATTGCAATTGTCAAAGACATATAAACAAAGTTAATTAAGGAAATTTCTTTTTTTGCCTCTCCTTTTTAAATGCAAGATGCTCTCTATACCCTTGGATTCATGATAAACTAAATAATAAAGAATCACAATTTGACTGTATATCATACATGACAAAGTCAAACTTTAAGATTTGGCAATTTTGAAAACAAATTTTAGTGTTGAAAAGCACAATGGAGCAAGACACAAACAACTGTGAGTGAGAAAAGTGGAAATTCCTAAGAATCATTTCAGAAATTGTTTACAGTTCATCGCCAGGTGAAAACAAGTGAAAATCTCTCAGGAAGCCATAAATTATCCTCCATAGACTTTACTCAGCTTTTACTGTGTCACACGGCACCACATCAAACAACCACAAGTCCACATCAAAGACTTCTTCAAAAACCACTTAGTGGCTCAAGAGTGGCTCAGCTGAATCAAGGAATTGTATACGTGGTGAAAAGTTACGTTCAACCGGAGAGAAAATTCTCATTATTGCATAGTCTACAGTATGCTTCTCTCCCACCATACTATTGTTTAGCTGCTACAAGTTTTCAGTAAAGCATTAGAAACGTGTGTGTACATGAACAAGACAAAGCCATGTACTTGAAAGGGCAGAAAATGGCGAGTTCACAGCTAAACACGTACCCTACAGTCAAACCTGCCCAAGAAGACCACTCAGGGGACCGATAAAGTCTGGTCTATGTGGACAGATGGTCCTATACTTTATAGACAGGATTCTTCTTGCTTGGGTCAATGGGAAAAACTTACATATAATCTAAGGAACCACTAACAAGTGGCCACATTGGCCTTATGCAGAGGTGGACACTTGTACAGACTTGACGGTACTTGCAAGCACAATGTCGTACAGCACAACACAAACCAAGCTGTGTAAATTATAATGCACAAGAAGAAAAGAACTGTGAACTGATTAGCTTTACAGTGAGCAAAATGGTGACGGGAACTTGATATGTCAGCATCTAACCGTAACAGACATTTCAAAAGCAAAATGGTCTCGCCATTGACAAAATAAACAGGCGTTATGACTATGGTGCAAAGGTACAATGATGTATATATAGTAGCAGGTGGTAAAGTTCACCACAAATTCGCCAAATAACAGCTACTCAAGCAACTGGATATGATTTTGGAAACGGTCAGACGTTTTCTGTAAGGCCTAGAAATTTCCAAGATCATATCCAGTTGCTTTAATGAGTAACTGTTATTTGGCGTATCTAATTACCTGGATGTCTGACCTTCATCAACGTTCACAACAAATAGCCTAAAAGTTTAAAGGAAAAGTTGCAACGTCTTACCTGAGAGCGTAGCGACTTGACCACACCCCACCCCTCGGTGCGTTACTTCTGCTCTCATGCTGAAAGCAAAACAGGGTAATCAAATAAGGACTGTACAGGTATGCACATTCATGGGGGTCACCTGACACCCCCCCTATTCACCCCGCATGGATTCACTTCCAATGGGCTAAGAAAAGCATTAGGGTTGGAGCATACCATTGCAAGTTTGATAGGGGTGTTCTAAAATTATATAGTCAAAACGTCCAAAGAAGACCACATGGGTCCAATAAAATCTGGTCTATGTGAACAAGTGGTCACTCACTATGGACAGGATTCTTTATGCTTGTGTCAATAATATGTTAGGGACCACCGCAAAGTTTTAACATTGGCCAAGTGCATGGCCAAGCACAAGGACAGGTGGTCACTTGTAGAGATTTTTACAATAGACTGATCCAATAGGACAATTATTATTGCAGAAGACTTAATTCATGCAGAAGACTTCAGTTAATTCAATGTTCCTTCAATTCAAAGAACAGATTCCAAAAGAAACTACATGTAGATATCTCAAAAGGGTCACAACAAAGTAGTTGACTGAATTTCTTTAGTACATGGGTCACTGCTAGATGCACCTTGAATGTGTTTTCACAGCAAAGTAATGGCTTGCAAAAATACACATTATCACTCAGTCAACTAGAACAGCATTTCCGAGGAGTGTGCAAATCTTATCTGAAAATGCCTAATGGACTGCTAAATAAATATGTGAGGAGGGATATAATGTATGTCAGAGATATGCTTTCAGGAAGGAGTGTCATTATAGTGCAGTTGTCATGCCAGTGGTTGGTTGGTTTGTTGGTTTGTTGGTTGTTTGGATGTTTTTTGGTTGGTTGGTTGGTTGGTTGGTTGGTTGGTTGGTTGGTTGGTTGGATGGATGTTTTTTGGTTGGTTGGTAGATTGGCTGGTTGGCTGGCTGGTCGGTTGTTTGGATGTTTTTTGGTTGGTTGGTCGGTTGGTTGATTGGTTGGTTAGTTGGTTGGTTGGTTAGTTGGTTGGTTGGTTGACAATTTTTGGCTTGCTAATAAACTTTTTTTCACTCGAAGGGTTGTTTCAAACCTGTTTTTCAATACATTGAAGCTGATGCAACATGCCAGATGACCATACCAACAAAATAGACCATGTTATTCACATTGCTGTATTTACAGACAATACACAAAATAGGTACTTCACACACCTGTGCAGATGTGGAGGAACCTCGGGAATGCGGCAGACTGTTTTGCCTTCAACAAGCCATAAATTCCTTCAGCCCAGCAATACCTGAAACAACTGCAAGCTTTTCATGAACCTTATCGGTAGAATGTTGACTTGAAATATGGACTTTTAGTTCATAATGCCCTGACCTCAGAGAGTAAAAGGATGAATGACAAACAATTTGGTTATTTTAGACTTCACTTACTGGATGATATATTTCACAATAGATAAACCAGGACAGAATAGTTTACAAGTATCAAATTGAATGATACTATGGTTAGTTTGTCAATATATGTGCCCAGGGTGTTAACGCTCTTGTACGATCTTGTGACATGAATTCATTTGCTGGAGCAATACCTGAAACAACTGCAAACTTTATGGACCTTATCAGTGATATGTTGACCTCAAATATAGGCTTTTGTTTGATTTTGCTCACCCTGATAATAAGAGAACAATAAATGGAAATTTAATTACCTAGTATCAGTATCAAAATCTAAAGCTTCACTTAGAGATTTCACATCAGATATACATGACTAGTTACTAATCAAAAGCATAAAGAACAGCATAGAAACCAGCTGCTGTTATTTAGTTTTAAAAGTAACATAATACACTCAGCACAAAAAGTTTGGAAACTTAACTTTGGTCAATCATATCTCCGTTGTTTCTTGATCAATTTCAATGATTTATGCATGTATCATTGAAAAGCTTGAATGTGTGATTTTCTTTCCCATGATACCAAACTTATTTTGATTGTAAATTAATGGAATGAGCACCAGACCTGCTTATGCGAGCGGGTCACATAAAAAAAGGGCCCAGATTACTGCTATGAATGATGTGTATATATTCTATATCGTAATTGAATATGATATATTACAGTTGATTTATTGTGTCATATTATAAAAAGTACTAAAATAGCGGCACAATGTCAATATATACTCAGGGCGGTGACGCACTTGTAACTTCTTGTGATATGAAGTGCAAACTTATAATCATGCACTTGCAGCTGGCGGTTTCTTCCGCAATTCGGGTTGTAAAAAGTTAACCTCAGTTTACATTGTACTATGTGCATGAGACATAAATTCTTTCATTTCAGCAACACCTGAAATTAAGACAGACTTTATGAACATTATCAGTAAAGATATTGTCCTGAAATGTTAAATTTTGTTTGATTTTGTTGACCTTGATGATAATAGGATGATAAAATTGAAAGTTGCCTAGTATCAGACTACAGTGTAAAAGTTATTCAAAATACTGATTAAAAAAATTTATGGTTTCCACCGTAATTTGGGTTGTAAAAAGTCAAGTCAACCTCAACCTACCTTGAGTGTTTAAACACTCATACTGCAGCAGTGTGCTACACTTAAGGCAAACTTGTGAGAGCTCAATTCAATGGCCTGTTGTTTTCACTCGTTAACTACATGATTGTGTACAATTCAAAGAAGAAGTTCTCTGTTGTACTTACCTTGGGTTGCTTGTTTGTCAAGAACTAGAATCTGATACATGCTGGAGATAATGAACAGTGAAGTGAATCTGAGAGGCTGGAAAGAATTGGAAAGAGATCATCTGAAAACAATGATATAAGTATACTCAAGTCACTCTGTAAGTCTACAATTCATGTATTCGTAAGATTTAGTTATAATTATGATTTGCAGATTGAAGGAAATGCAGCAGAAATGACTCAGAAAGTTACTAACCTTTTTTCAGTGTCGCAGCTATAACATTATGTTCCTGCAGTTCCATTCAGCAAAAGGCTACATTCAACCCTCTACATCTTGTAAGTGCTGATTAAATCTTCCCTATATAATGCAGTTTCCAAAACATACAGTTTTGAATTCCAAACTGGGGAACACCACTTAGTAACCGTCTTGGTGTCCATGTAACAACAGTAATCGAGGATGTGCCTTTTGTCCATCTGATCTATTTCTTTTTCAACAAAATAATTATCTATTGGCAAGGTAACTGCATTTTTGATGTTAGCTTAAAGTTGGAGTTGTAAGTCAAAGGTCAACAGCATTGTTTGTTTGTTGTATACACTGTACATATTTTCCATGATTGTGTGTCTATCCCTTCAGATCACCACCCTCCACCTAGGTTTGCTTAGTAGCGTGCGTAGTCCAGTGGTTAGCTATCTTGCCTCTGGAACTAGAAGCCCCGGGTTCGATCCCGGCTGTGTCGCTCACCCAACATGCACGCTATCGGAAAGGGTCACAGTCCTTAGGACAGGACGTTAAGCTGTGGTCCATTGTTCAATGTGCTTGTCGTAAAGAGCTAGCTAGGGGAATTTCCCCAGTACAATGAACCTGTAAATACTGTACATAACGTCTGTCACGACCAGTGGAAGATTAGCTCATTGAGTTCATTTGAGCCAAACGGGTTCGAGATCACTTTACCTGAACCTACCCCCCCATGATCCTACCAATGTCCTGTTCCATTTCCAGCTTTGAACTTATTAAGTGAATCAGATTAGTTGCTCCTCATGCAGTAGGAAGTTACTATTTACCCAAATTATCTATTTTCCCAAGACGCTTGTTTGTTGAAACACTTGTCAGTGACTTATTATGTTCTAATTTACCAACGTACTGCAAATCTTGAAATCTTTGCAGTGGCTTTATTTTCACGCTTTTTGCAGTGATCTCTTACTGTGCGAAACCATGAAAATGTGTTATTGTATACTTCTACTGTACAGCATAATTGTTTCAGCCTTGAACTTCAAACACTGCAAAAACCTCCTACCGTGAAATGTAGTCCCCATGAAAATATTAATTAAAGAATCTACAGAAAGTTGCATTGTAATGTCAGACTAAGTAGATTAAAAATCTAACGAAGCATGGTTCTTTTTCTCCCAGGTTCTGGCTTTTGACACCACAAAGTTCCCAATACTACAATGTAGTTCTTGAATTTGTATTCTACACAGAGGCCTAATATGTCCAACTCAGCTGTCTCATGGTTGACATACTTTGTAACCTTTTCCTCTTTGGATTTGTTTATCAATTCCTGTTCTATATGTAAATGTGTTGTCTGTTCTTGGAATCACAACACTGTAACTGTTTACAATGTGGTTCCTCATTTTGGTTCGACTGTCACGAGAATTTCTGTGAATAGGCCACAACAATTCAATTTCTTGGTTCTCATATTTTTAAAGCTCCTGGAAAAGAATGTAGAGGGTCTGGGTAAAAGAAAAAGAATTTCACAGACAAAAGTTCTCTTTCTGATATACAAATTTAAATTTATTTGATTCTTGATTATCACAATGCATTGAAAATAAAATAAAATACAAAGAAACCTTATAAACAGAACAAAAAAAGTACAGTCAAACCTGTATTAGCGGTCACCTTTGCATAGCGGCCACCTGCCCATAGTGGTCACTTTTTGTCGGTCCCTTGGATTTTTCCCATTGACATAAGCATTAAGAATTCGGCTATAGCGGCCACCTGTCCAACGCGGTCGCGGCCAGACGATTTTCGGTCCCGCGAGTACAGTAACACTGCCGATAACGGTCACGGCGCGCCGGTAGAAGCCGCATCGCCACCGCACGCCGGGTTCAAAATCTTCATTTTTTCACGCAGTTATCAAATTTATGTGGACTCAACTGGATAGGATCATAATAAAGAAAACCAGAATGTTTTATCTTTGTTAGAAAATCCATGATTTGACGCGAAGTCAAGTTATAGTTTTCTTCACCGGGCTTGCGTTTGTACATCGTGGCAAAATTGACCATTTCTGTGCATTTCGACTGGACAAATATTACGGCAGCTTTTTGGAAAATACAGCCCACACATGTACCTGATGCGGTAAGTTCGTGAAATGTTTGAATGCCGGTCCAATTTCCGTTTTCACCGGGAATTCATTCAAATTGTGCTCAAAACGTGTTTCGCGCAATTTTCAAAATGGCGCTGATACAAACTGGATAGGTAGCAGCATAAAGGTCAACGGAAGACACCACTGTTACGGAGGTATAATATACTAAATTTATTTTGCTGCAAAGTATCACTGAGGATAATTACTAAACCAAAAGATTCAGAATGAATGTGAATAATATTACTAAGATGTAAAATTTGGGCTGTTGCAATTTGCTGAAAAGACAAAAAGCCCTCAAAAGAACGACCTTCTTCTGAGAACCCTATTAGCATAATGGTACATGCTGATCAACACAAGCCACAACAAGAGACTTAGGAAAATTGTCGCCACGATTTTATGTTTGAAACGGTCGAAAACAAACAGTAAGTGACAACTGAGCAACATGTATTTTGTTCTTAACTAACTAGGAGTAAAAGAACAACAATCGAACTTCTAAAATGTGCCTTACCTGTTTACATGTGTACTGTACGGTGAATAAATGTATCTCAGTGGGTACTGAAAACATGTGTCACTCGTGGTCAATTAATCGACATTTTCTCCATAGCGGCCACCTGTCCTTAGCGGCCAGTTTTGGCCAGTCCCTTGAGTGACCGCTATAGACAGGTTTGACTGTATATTCAATCAGTGGCATTTAAGTCTCAAAAGAAATTATATAATTACAGGCCATACGCATCTTTTACATGACAAATGTATAATACTTGATAACAAAGCTCATGATAAACTCAATACTGTAGATACTAGACTGATATAAAGAGTGTTTTACATTGGATAAGTGTTAAGATGACTTGTACATGATATAATATGTGACCTGGGCCAAAGGCACATAGATCAGTTTGCTTAACTTGTACTAGCTACATCTCAGAAGAAAGATTTGCATAGCTAGGTGCAAGCAGTCATTACTGCCATGTAATGTACAATGCCGATCTTTCCCAAATTCAGAGTTTAAGGCTTGATGCAGGTCACTACAATTGCTTTTGAGGCACATTTCTATCCCTGTCACATCCAACACACATATCGGTTCCAAGGCTTGCACTGGAAACTATTGAGCGATTAGAAATTGTGTGTTTAGTGATGACGTGTGGAGATACTGGCATTCACATTGTTGCATTATGGTCCTGTCAAAGGCACATCTACATGATCTTAGTAAGACTTTTTGGCAATAAAAGATTATAGCCAGAGCTCCCTGGGCATACATGTGTACATTCCTTACTGGCATATTTCTTTAGACTTCTTAACAATAAGGGTGAACAATCTTCAAAAGGACTTAAGAAAGCAAACTTACATAAAGGGATGATCCTTAACTTTCACAGACACTACTGGGAAGTATCCCCTTCAAAATGTTGCTTTCAGACAATGTAGAATACTGTAGGTTAAAAGTGGCTTTCTCATTGACTCTCCATATCTTTACCTCTATTTTACTTCTTAGAACATTTTGTTCAATGACATTTGGCTCTATCTAGCTGTTATCCATACTCTGACACACAACTTTCACAACTTGATGACATTCAAACATACATAATGATTGATATTGCTGTTACGGTAACAATATTGCTTCAAAATACCTGCTTTTCTCTCATTTCTTCATCGCATTGTTTCAAATTTAAACTTTTTGTAACCTAATGGACATTCAAGATATCTACACTTTCATACTTTGAACATTAAAAAAAAAACGTTTCAACATGAGCCAAGATCACCTACATCTACAATCACATGCACTGTTCATATTCCACAGGAAAGAAAATTACATTTAATGCTTCATACATTTGTGTCTAACTAACATAATATTCATTGACAAAAATTATACATTCATTATGATATGCTGGATACATTTTCCAATATACTGATAATAATAAACACTTATTACTTAAATTTCAAAATTAACAAAATCATTTTTCCTAGGGTATCTTAAACAACGAGACCTTGCATAATATCCTTTTCTTGCATAGGAAAAGTCTTTTTCCTGAATTGTAGGTTATACATACCACAATATACACATATAAGAGGTAAATAAGTAGATTATGTACATCATTTATAGCCAGTCCTACCAGTAATACAACTACGTACATTTACCAGAATAAGCGGCAAGTTAAAAGCTTTTAATGCAGATCATGTGTAAGATTAACTTTTCTTAATAGCCATTTAGGATCTGACAGAAACAACATTTTTAGCAAAATACAACAAATAGATTTTTCCCAATTGTCATAACGATGACAATCATCAATTATTTTTCGTAACCACCATCCTAAATGAATATTACAACTGTGATTTTGCTCAAGAACACATTTTCATAAAGTTCTTGAAACTAGTAACTCAGCTCTCTAAAAGCATGTAGCTGCTCAAAATAGTATCTGTTCTTCTCTATCCAAAAGCTTGTTACTGTGGGCCTTCAGATAATAGAAAATCTTAAGCATGTTTCTGGATACTTAAATCTCAAATACAAACCACCCTCAATGAATCAATTTAACCTTAAAGACACTGTCCTCAAAGTTGTCGTCTTCACTATTCCTCCTACCCCACTTATTCATAATACATGCTTCTTCATATCATCTACTTTATGTAAATTTAAATATACAGCTGTATACTGATAATACTTAATATAAACAAAGTGACTGCATCAATATTTAACAGTAAGGCTAGGAGCAGAAGAAGCCATAGCTGCAGATAGTATAGATCTTAACCTTCTCCCTGCTGCCTAACCCCATAATCCATACAAACTTGGTGCCAAACAGCTACCTTAGCAGTCTAAAGGTTAAAAATAGGCACTGTATCTAAGGGTTGGTCCCATTGAAAATTGGAGGCATTTACTTTCATTGACTTTGCAAGGTGGCCAGCACCGTTGATTATTCAGAAAAGACACTTAGGCTACAAGATGGCCCCTAATATTGCAATAAGTCTTACTTGAAGGCCACAGCAATTTATTTCCCTGGTTCTTGGAAATTTCAAGGTGATACTATGGCAGGCAGACATCATAAAAGCTGAGGGCAGGCAGGAAATAATAACAGTGTATTCACTCCATAAAACTAAGTGCACCAACTTGAGGCATAAACCTGATCCTCAAGCTTTGTTTTCATGACATTTTTATAGCTAATTAAATAAGGCATATTTTTGTATTATCCAAGAACCATCAAACTAGATTATAATGCGGCCTTATCTATATTGACTACAATAACTACCCCTACTACTGTGCGGTTTGCAGAATTTGGTCACTCCCTTGTGAACACTTTTAAGGGCTGGGAGTTTACTAATTGCATAGGATACTTTATAGAATCTGATATATTAGGTGCAGTAGAATAAATTGGAGAGGATTCTAGGATAAAAATACCAACTCTAGTGATTGCTTTCATCTCATAAGGCACAGCTATATATTTTAGATTCTCTAATGATCTCAAATATAATCGAGTTCTTCAATCACGTTTCTGTGATACTAATTTCTTCAAGCACCATCTAATCTAACTCAGATGGCTACACTCCCGAGGTGTTGCCAAAAATCTTCATGATTGTCTTTGCCACCTCCAAATGTTCCCGCTGTTCTCCTCTGTAAACGTTGTCCGCAGGTTGAGCTGTTGGGATGCTCACATGTCGGTGTCAGAAACTGTAAATGGAGAGAGATGAAATTTAGAAACTACCTAAATTAAAACATTAGCAGGTGAGATTACCTGGTTGTGTAAAAAGAATCTCCTTATAATATCTTATAAACTATCTAACATGTTTGAATCATGAATGCAACATACAGCCAAACTTGGTCTGAACATCCACTCAAGAGACTGAGGGAAATGGTTGGTAAAAGGGGTGGTTGCTCAAGACAAGGGTCTTAGCTGAGTAAAATTGGATGGGACTGTTTTAATGTGACAGATGAATGAAGGTGGTTGCCTGTCGATAGGCCAGGTTTGACTGTAAATGACTACATGCTGAAATGAAAATTTCCATGATTGTTGTGTAATACGAAAACAAGCTGCCCTCACAAGTAGCACAAGCAAAGAATTCCCAAAAAGATGAAGTAAAGGATGAGTCAAATGTCAATCTTAACCTTCTCCCAGCTAGGATTAGCCATTTTTGAACCAAAATTGTATTGGCAATGGGGTTAAGCAGTAGGGAAGAGGTTAAGGAGTTTGCAAGTGACTGAAAGACTGAAGGAAGTTGCATACCTGGGTTTCATACATACAGCACTGGAACAGCTGCGCATTGCAGGGGTCAACAGCAAAGGTCAGCAAAGGGGTCAAGGTCAGGAACAGCAGATGAGACAAAGGTCACAAGCCACACCCAGTTCCAAAGCCAGAAGTATCAGAGGTCAGGCCAAAGGTCAGGTCAAGCAAAAGGTCATAGGTCAGAGAAAGTAAAGAGAAAGGAGACATCATATTGCACAATGGTGTAGGATGAAAGATTGAGGGAGGAAGATCATATCAAAAACTACTACCAACAGCAATTATATACAACTGCACATACTCAGATGGTATTCGGTCTCATGCCATGGTGGTTTGGTAGAGACATGTAAATGGCTGCATGAAAAATTTAAGGCAAACTTAGATTCTTTATACAAATTTCCTGCATGCATTCTCTGCTTATGTCTAAAATGGTATGGTTTAACCATTTTCAGGCTTGTAATACAAATATGTCATTCAAAATCAAGAAAACAGGAGGGAAACTAAAGGAGTCGCACTATATATCCTACAATGCCATAAAGTGAGTATGTAATTATAGTGTATGATGAGATATCTATTAGTTGTTTACCTAATGTACAGACTCTGAGGTTGCATTTCGTGAAGTAAAGAAACTAAGAACTGTACTGGAAGGAGTCTTACTGATACTGAAATTAACATAACTCTGGCGTGCCATCAAATGATGCGTTGTATGATGTGATATTATTCAACTTACTGATACATAGAAGTTACATTTTAAAAAATTGTGGGTAACCTTAAGCACAGTTTGATTTATGTCACACTAACCTTCGTTCTCAGGAGCAAACTTGCCCATGTTGACATTTTCGTACAAAGGTTCCTCTGGAGCAGCAGCAGCGCCCTCTGGCTCCTTGTCCTTGCCCTGCAGGACATCTGTAACAGCCTGGTGGATGAAGATGTACTGGGCCTGTGGGGGAGGGGGCAATACAACAAAATATTGACTGGAAGATTCACAGCGATTCATTCATCCCTCTTCTGGACTTATCCTGTTTCATAGTCGGCAACTAAAATTCCCCTGCATTTCCAAAGACAGCTACTAGAGGGTCCAAACTTTTGTTGCTTTTTCCCAATCCCATAGCTTGTCAAGAACATAGTGACCATAGCTTGTCAAGAACAGGAGTTCTGCTGCAGTAGCAAGGCAAGCTGCTAGGTGGCCCACAATTATACCTTTCCTTTCGATAGGATGAAGTGGATCAAACGTTACAGTCTGTTCTCCAGGCTGACATCTTGAAAAGGTGATAGTCACTTGTCATTTTAATCCTTCTGGAAATGTGGCAAATCCCAACATTTAAAATATGCAGCCATAATAACTTCAGACTGCACCATGAAGACCCTGTGTCTTTTCATCTCAGACACAATCTCAGAGATGTCAGACTCTACAGATGGATACAGTTTCTATATGTACATGTAGGCCTATAGAAAATATCTTGATGGCTAAAGTATGTAGCAGTACTGACCTCAGTCTGCACCATGAAGACTCTGTGTTTCCTCATCTCAGACACGATGCCGAAGATGTCCACCGTGTCATGACCGTCCTCGATGTCCTGGAGGAGCCGGTCCAGCGCGATGAAGGTCCCCGTACGGCCCACACCGGCACTGGGGAGGAACATTGGTGTGAGACCAAAGACCTTAATTTAGCTTCACTTACCACTAAGTTTTTTACTTTTAAATTATAAGACTAAAGATAACAAAAGGCAGATTTAGCAGTCAGTCCAGTGCAATGAAGGTACATGTACTGGTCCGGCCCACACTAGTGCAGCGGAGACTATATTATACATTTTTAAAGCATAAGACACGGTGACTACAGTTAACAAAACTTTAAGGTAGAATTAGTTATTCTAGGAAATCGGTCTGCATTTACATGTGACCAGGAGTACAAATGTACACAAATGTAGAAACTACTGTCATGTACAGTAACTGTTGTTGTGCACAAGCTACACACTTACCAAAAAGAGTACCAAGGTCCTCCATGATGTGAGTGGATCAAATCTATCAGACTGGTCTTACATGGCTTGTACATACTGTACAAAACTGGTGTGTAATATATTCAAAGGTGGCTTACCAGTTATGCAAAATAAACAAACAAGTCTGTTTACCTGCAGTGCACAATGACAGGGTTCTTGTTGTCCGGTGGAATCAGCCCCCGAACAGTCCGCACAAACTTCAGCAGGGAGATGGTTGTGTCGGGAACACCGTGGTCCGGCCACACCGTGAAGTTCAGGTGGCGCACGGTCCTCGTCTCATTGCCCTGGTAAAGAAGGAAAATACATGTCTTGTAAATGATTGTGTTACAACAATGTTGTGTTTGACAGCTGCCTTTTGTAGCGTGAGACTTAGTGATCACTGCAATAATTATCACTGAGACAGTAGTCTGATTATCTGCACAGCACAGGAAAAGAAAAAATCTGACTACTGTACATACACATGTGAATATTGTATGATTCAATGGTTCTTGTATTGCTCACAGTTTAGAGGCATTGCAGTAAAATGTATCTACTGTCTTTATCTGTACAATAGGTGCACATACATGATATGTACACATAACTACTGTAACCCAAATATTATATACTTCATAGAGCATTGGGAACAGAAAGCAACACCTCCAAAACAGCCGCTATCAGCATGCTACAGTACACTGTACATTGCTTTCCCCCCCATACACACAATGTAAACAGTACCATTGTTGCGAGGTGTAAGTGTGAATTAATCAATAAACCATTACTACTTCCATCAAATCCAACCTCCTTCATACCAAATCAGACTTGAAATCAGTCCCTGATGGTCCATTCTGGCAGCACTGACTCGACATCTCCAAAACAGCTTGCTATTAGCATGCTACAGTACATAGCATCCACCCTCTGCCAACACACACACACTGTAAACAGTACCATCCCTCAGATTGAATCCCACATCCCCCATACTGTAGCAGACTTACATGTTGCAGGGTGAAGTCCCGGATGGTCCACTCTGGCAGGACAGACTCGCTCACCATGTGGACGATGATGTCACCGTAGTAGACTGGCTCGTTGTCGTAGGGCCAGTAGTGGTCACACTTCACCTGCAATAAGAACATTTAATAATTTACATTAGTTTGTAACTTAACTCTTATACAGTCATGGTCCAAATCTACAATTATATCATTGAGACAGCCTCAAACATGCACCTCTTGCAGCACCAAGGACATCAACTTAAATTTTTTGTTATAGTAGTGGCTACATTCTTTTGGTGAAGTCTCTACCCAAAAATCATTACCCCACACATCTGTTTCCATTGTTCCATTATAGTATTACAGAATTGTTTCAACTGCACAATAAAAACACCACCAAGGACTCCTTTCTCCATCTAATGAAGTCCCTGTGAACATAGAATGAATTTATAGTATCTGAAAAAAATGTTGATGTCCTTGGTGTTGAACTGATGGTTATAGTGAAGTGACTGTTGCTGCTTCTGTATCTGCAGTTACAGCTTTTTGCTAAGAATGATATTTATCTATTTCCTGTTCAGTTGTTAAATGCAGAGGGAGGCATTATGTATTTTGCAATTTCTGTTTTCATTTGTTTATGAAAAAGAAAAAAGAAAGAAAAAGAAAAAAAGTTAAATGACGGAGAGTGTTGATGTCCTTGGTGCTGATTATATCATTATAGTTTATTCATGTATCTATAGCAAAGTGACTAAAGCTGTTTGCGTATCCTGCCCTTCTCCACACAATACACTACTGTATCTGTAAATTCCCATTATCTTCAAGTTGTTGATGTCCGTGGTGATGAACTGACAGTAATAGTGTAGAAGTTTGCATACCCTGCCCTTCTCCACACACTGCGTCACCATGACGATGATGGAGGTGTTCTGTTCCCACACCATCCGCCAGAAGTCATCCTTGGTTCCCGGCAGCGGGCCCTGCGACGCGATGAACTCCCGCTTGGAGCTGTAGCCCTGGAGGGGTAGGAAGGCAACAGTTGTGAAAAAGGCTGCCGAAAATACAAAATGACTCTTAATTCAAAGAGTTTTACCTACCAACATATTCCATGCAATACCATCAGCAACAGGCTCCATCTAACCCTTTAAATGCTGATCAGATCTATTTTATATACCTGAGCTTCCAAAACATACACAGCTTTCAAACTGGATCACACTTGGACAAGTTACAAGCAAGCAGAATGAACAGTGGACAATGGCGTAATGCCAAATCCTAAGGACTGTGACCCTTTCCTGAAGCATGCATGTCATGTGAGTAACAAAAGCCGGGATCCGAGCTCTAGTTGAAAAGGCAGGGCCATTAAGCACTGGACTATGGTGGCTGTTTGTCCCACCTCAGGTCAATTCTTACTGTCTTCGTCGCGAGGGTCGCTACCGAGCAACAAGTAGTAAAACCAGAAGACATGAACTTTCATTTGCACCCCGATCTCTACATCTGTTCTACAGTAAATGAGTAATGTCAGTTGATGGATCCTTTGTGGCGGTCAGTAGTCCAATGGGCGGTGAAGTTTCTTTTAAAACCAGTCAGTATTGGCTGTTACTTGTATCTTAGCAACCCTTCATCTTGACGTTGTTAGAATTTTTAAACCGTATGTCATTATGTATTAATGTCCATGAATTAGGAATCATGACGCACGTATTTACTGTATGTTTAAGCGATCTTTTGTAACTGTTAAGTCAATGGCAAGCTATGTAAGTATTGGCGCAATTCATGTGGATATCTTTTTTTTATATTAATGTCACATGCAATGCCAATCAGAATAAAGCTGAATCTGAATCTCTGATTATCAGGTAATTACTGTGTTATAGATTAGGATGACTTACAGGCATGTAGCAGGCATTGATGTAGTCGGATCCCTCCACGTCATCAATAGCAGCCAGCTTGGTCCTCGTGTTGTCATCTGTAAAAATTACATCACCATTTCTGTAAATATTCCAAATTGATGATGCAGTTTTCAAACCATGCATGCAAGGAGATGTGGCATTGATTTAAGACAAAAAACACTGATTTTGTTTTGTCAACATTTACAAATTTATAAAATTAACATACAATTCACATTTCTAACCGAATACATTGAGCATGGTGATCTTATGTGAACATTATGCTGACCTAATTCACTGTAGCAACACATTTTTTGCAACAGCTCAAAGGCAGAGCCCTCTAACTTTGGAGCAATCATATATTTTATGATTCTCAGTTAAGATATTATGACAGAATTCACCTTCTATTAGAATTTTGTACAGCCTTTTCTGTCCCAAGAGTTTTGTATGACACAACGATTACAGTTCTTACAAACTGTCCCCAATTTATCATAAACCTAGCATACTGACTTACACATTTCCCCTGAAGAAGTCACAACCATAAAGCAAGTAACATTGAACACAATGGACCCTGTACATACATGGCAGGATGTTTGTGTAGCGGTTCTTGCCCACGTTCTCAGGCAGCGAGGCCGCATTACGAGCCTGCTCTGTGCCAACATGCTTTAGTTTCTGCAGAGTACAAAAAAAAACATGTCAACATCAAAATACAAATGTCAGGGCTAACAACTATTGCCAGGGCTTGAAACAGGGATTGGAGAAGGAGGCACTCAAGCTAACCGACATCTTTTGCACCGCAATCGTCCTTCAGTGACACAACCAGAGCCGCATGGTTCCCGTTTAAAACGCTTTATTCAGCCTTTACAAAATTGCCAGGGCTTGAAACAGTTCAACTCAATTCAAAATATTAGAAACATATTAAGCACTTTTGTGCAACAACAAAAATAGTGCAGTGTGAATAACTTTTAACTATGGATGCACTGATGCACCTGGATATTTGTAAAGGGTTATTATTAAGTTAGCAAATATGATTTCAAATTCAAGCTCTGATGAAGTAGTAAGGTTTGTAATTTCAGACATTGTATTAGATAGTCAACACAGCAGGCACAAGTTGCAGAAAACATAAAGACATACATTGTCAATTACATGTATCATAAAAGATATTGTACATAAATACATAAATTATTATATAATAATAAAAGATATTTAGAAATTCTTACCTCATATTCCTCTGAGTACTGGTACTCTGAGTCCCTGCTCATGTCATTGTGGTACCTCACAAAGTCTGTCAGCTTTAGTGGTCTGAGGAGAGGAAACGTTCTGAAGTTAGGGTTGTTGACTTAGACTTAGAATCTATCCTTGGTGCTGAAAAACTTTCTACTGATCTATTGAGCATGTTTTATTCCCTATAGGGACTGCAAGGATTTCACATTTTTGCATTCTTGGAATGGTCCATATTTTGTATGGTGGTGATGTTGGAAAAGTCCATTTTTTGTATGGAGAGGGATAGGAAATGAACTATACTACATGTAACATTTATTTCATTTTCATCTATTCTTGCAAAAGTTGCCTTTCTAATTTGTAGCGACTCTGATTGGGTTTCTTCTCAGTTTGGTAAAATTGCAATTGTACCAGTAGAATAACCCATTGCACACTGGCAAAATCTTTGATTGTACTGACAGAGATCCTGATCGTGATCTCTGAATTGCTGATACTGCAATGATTGTGATTTCTACACTGTCTGGCACATTTTCATGTAGTGCTAAAGTTAAAGTGACCCGGGCGTCTTGAAAAGACGCATAGGGGTGGCGCCCATCTCCATTTCTATAGCCCTTGGGCCACACACATTTGTGCAAGTCACTACAGCAGGGGGATGTTCCGCTGGTCCGCTGGTAGTGATGTGTGTTTAACTTCCATACTCTTTCCCAAATGCTGAGTGCTAAGCAGAGAAAGCAGTATGTACCATTTTTATAGTCTTTGGTATGACCCGGCCGGGGTTCGAACTCACGACCTACCGTGCGCAAGGCGAGCACTCTACCAACTAGGCCATTGCACCGGTCTAATGTAGTGCTACTGTGACATAAACTGAACGCTTTGACTACTACAAGTTGACTTACTTGTTCAGCACCCTCGGGACCTTGGGCTGACTAGTGCTGTACTCATCCATCCTAAAGGAACGGTTGTCATGGCCCCCACGGACATTTCCATTGGGGGATGGCTGGCCCCTAAAACAGACACAGTGCATTAGTGAACCTACATATATCAAAGGATTATCCAGCTTATATCATCAAAATTGAATTCTTTTTTCATACAAGCCATTCTTTCACCATTGATTTGAATTGTTAGCAATCTTTCCATTACATTCTAAGTTTCATAATCTCACCAGTTCTGGTTTTGACTAACATTAAAAATGATAAGAGACAATACAAATGATATGATTGATAATATAGAAATTCAGAGAAAACTTAACTCACACATCAGAAATATCTTACTTGGTCTTTGATTTGTTTGACATTACAAGTTAAAAACTGAAAGAATCGAGAGGGGAAAAAAACGATCATGGTAAAAATGTCACTGATACACCAAAAGTCTTACTTCTTTTTCCTCCTGACCCAGAAGATTGCAAAAGCGACGACGCCAATGGCAGCCGCTGCTGCTACAGCTCCACCGATGATTGCACCCAAGTTTGATGATTCTTCAGCTGCATATCAAAAACAAAACATGACCCTGTCAGCAACAGCTACTCGGACTGTTCTATATATATTGCAAGAAAGCTATGATCATAATATATCTGGACCACCCATGAGGTGTATTCAAATATGAATTTCCTAGGGAATGAATTTGTAGAGTCTGACATTCGTCCAGAGCTGGAATGTTTTGAATATTTTCAAACTGGAGATCAACAAAGTATATAAAGCAGGCTCCTTCCTGAGGCACTTAGGTTACAATTCCCCAATCGCTGTATCCAAAGTACAGAGCACATGGAAATATTATGCATATCTTGTGCTAATATTATGACAATTTATGTTTTCACACCTTCAAGTATAATCATGGTACGACTAAATGATGTCTATGACTAAAAATATTACGAGTTACGATGTTGTCACCTGTTTTTATGGGCTGTGACACTGGTGTTTCTGTGCAGTAATACAGGTCCTCCGAGTTGCAAGGATTGTTTGCACAGGGTTGGGTGCAGCCTTGAATTCTGTACCTGTTAAAGACATGCAGGTTCCATTGTTTGAACTTATTGTCAACATTATTCTTCCAGAAATGATGCTCAATAGGCACAAAGGTCGAACACACAGTATAGATAAGGCTTACAAAGGAACTGAATTGATGTAATAGCCCACATGTAGTGAGTAAGGTGTTTGCATTCAGGAGGTCTTGGGTTCAAAACCCGGCTGGGTCAAAGACTTTTTAAGTTTAAAGGTGGTATACATTCTGCTTTCTATGTTTGGCAAAATTATGAGGAAGACCACGGCAGTTGAACAAACATACCAGCGGACTAGCCCCCTACTATACAATGTTGTATTTGCACAACTTTGTGGCCCAATGGCTGTACAGTTGGATATTATCTTCAAATATCTTTTATTTCTAGGGAACTGGACAATGGTGATTGCCACATCAATTGTCAATTTCAAATTGATACAATGTATGAAGTACCTACCTATACTGGGTATTAGGCTTCAACGGACCATTGCAGTATGCGGTTTCGTTGGTCACACAGGAGGAATCTGCCCCTACGGGAATGTCTTGAGTGCTGCGTCGA
This sequence comes from Branchiostoma lanceolatum, assembly GCF_035083965.1. NCBI lineage: Eukaryota > Metazoa > Chordata > Leptocardii > Amphioxiformes > Branchiostomatidae > Branchiostoma > Branchiostoma lanceolatum. Next base: position 14,047,567 of record NC_089737.1, on the reverse strand, counting down.
CGGCGGTTGCTCACGGGTGGCACATATTCTGCAGTCTTGTAGAAATTGTACCGCAGGCTAGCATCAGCATTAGGGTTTCTTATTTGGAACCAGCTCAGAAGGTTACCACCAGGCGCAATGTCAGTTGCTGTAATAAAATTTTATGATATAGGATTAATGACCCGCCCTGAGGTCTATACGGTGTGATAAGGCATGGTCGTTCCTGTAACCACCGCAAAGCGACCGAGGCACTTTATGAGGTGGTTATAGAAACATAGAAACGACCATGACTTATCACACCGTATAGACCGAAGGAAAGCGGGTCATTGACGTTATCATCATATAGCCATTGTCCATATAGTAGTAAGTAGTACTTTGTGTTGTATTTGATTTGTGTAGTATTTGTGATATAAAAACAAAAACCCCTGTCATTTAATGCTAACGTTCGAACACCGGGTCCGTACGAAGTTTACAGACCCGCAGGTCCATACAAAGTTTACAGACCTGCTTTTCGGGACAATATCTACCTATATGATAATATATGTTCAATATCACATGATTTCATAGAAGAGTGCAAAACCCTGGAATCTGTGAAGGTGTCATGATTATATGGTCATCAATACCATGATAGCTCTCTATCACTCACCCTTAGAATATCAAGAAATGAAAAAAATATTTAAAGAAAATAAGCACAATTAAACAAAGCCGTTTGTGAGAACACACAAAAGACAATACCAGACATTTAAAGGCAAATTATTAACATGCTGAAGTCCCTTTAACTTTAAAGATACAAAGTTAACTTAAAGGTAATTCTTTTACAGAAATATTTCAGATCAATTATTTCATAGATTATATATCTAACATCTGTTAAGATAAGAATTGGATTATGTTTCATTGTCATTCAAGACTTTTTATCAGAACAAACACTACCATGATCATAATCATCACGATCACACAGTCAATCAATAAAAAACTTACTTGACTCATCTTCATTGTACTCCTGGACTAGAACATTATACACCTTTAGATCCCCATTACTTTTATCGAAGACACCGGGGTCCACAGTGACAGTAAAGGAGGAAGTGCTGGGTGGTTTGATTGGTGGGGCGACGGTCACATTTGGGTTTGTAACATTGGGTGGAGCTGGAACAAGTGAAACAATTGTTCATTAATTCTTGACATTATATGTTCAATTACACAGTAACTTCAAATGCCATCATTATGTACCAACTTGGAAATTCTGTATGTCATGTGTAAAAGCTACATGTATCAGATTCTTCTTCTTTTCTACTGCCAAGCCCAATAGCAATCAGATTATCGTCAGTCTGCACATAAATTAGTAACAAAACAAGTGACCGGTACAAATAAAAAAGGGAAAAAGGTAAGGATTCCATACCTGCTTTGTCGGTTTTACAAGTGGCAGAGGCCTCTGCACTGCGTCGTTGCCCACTGATGGTAACCACATAAAAGATATAGTTCTTGTCAGCCTCCAACGTCTTCACTTGGGCTGTTTGTCCTTCTGCGGGAATGATCCTAACATCATTTCCATCTTGTGTCACATTCACCTCGTAACGATCCACAACTCCCTCTGGTCTTGACCAGTTCAGATCAATTTGAAGTTCCCTTGTGATTGGAGTACATCCTAAGGCAACAGGTTGCTCTGGGTCTGAAATAAATGAATTATACAATCATGTTACATTAGTTACAGTGTATGTACTATTTGGGTAACCCAATCTTGAAGGAGCATAATATCAAAATCATCAATTCAAATCCATGCAAATTGCAACTGCTAACAGTGAACAATCAATGCATCTACAGTGCACATTGTATACAAATATGTATTCAAAGGTAGTATTATATAGAAACTGAGATATAAATAATTATAATTTATAAGTTCTGTTTTTACTAGGTTGATAGATAATGTCATGTAATGATTATATATTACAAGATGCTAAATTTTCACTGGTTGAAAACATGGTTTCTTTTAAAAACATAATCCACTAATCTTACATGTTCTGACTTGGATGTCATCGCTGTCACTCTTGACAACACTTCCAGTTCCACTTCCACTGAAAGCCAGGACCGATATATCATACCGATCTCCTGCTGTCAGATTGGAAAGCATGGTTTCTGTGACAGTCTCATTGTTGATAGTTATAGTTTTTGTGACACTTGTCTCTTCACTGGTGTAGGACACTTCATAGCCATGGAAAGTTCCTGAATCTGGCTTCATCCAATTCAGAGTCATAGATGTAGTGGTTACAGAACTCTCTACCAAATCCGTTGGCTTGTCAGCCTCTGTTGACGAAAACAAGGGCAAGAGTTAAGACACAGGACTTCCAAATAATCATGTTGACAATGACTGCAAACTGATCCAATTGTAACAATAATCATTCATATCAGGCATTCACCAAAAGCAATTCAAAAGTTGTAACACACTGAAGATTCTAATAAGAACTGAGCAGTTTTTTAGATGACTGCTATTTCTTCAGTTGGTACCTTTCACTGCAAGAGAACTGGACAAACAGATTATGTGATTGTTCCTGGGCGATGTGAGGATAGCAATATTACACATTTCAAATGATGCATAATCAATACAATTGAATTACCAATGGAGGCTTTATCAAAGCCCCCCTTAAGCTATGACATTTTTGTTGCATTGACAAAATCTGAACTGTCCACAGAAGAGCAACAGATGGTTTTGTTCCATGTCTTTTTGGTCCTCAATAAGGCTTTCCATGAGAAAAGTTGACTTGAAACAAAGTACAAAACTAACTGACTATCAATCTAGAATCTTTCCAATAAAGGCCCTATCTAAGGAGTTAAACCAAAGTCATCTATTGCTCTTCAAAAGCTCTACATATGTATACAATGTTATGTGATGTATTCAAGTTAGTAATTCATGCCTTGAATCAACTTTCGAATCCGTCTATGCTACATTGTTGCAGTTATAGCTGAGTATTTAAACCATGAATTACAAACTCAGTTACTATTTTATTACATTGAATAAAGACATGAATCTTGAAATTGCATGATATGTTAACAAGCCATGATTGCAGTTAGATTATCCAGTTTATATGTTTCATTTTGCTCTTAATAGTTCTACAATGAAACTATAAGTTAATATCATTGCATTTCATCCCTTTATTATAAGCTGAACCTTTTAATGCTTAATGGTTATTAATAATGATATAAAGATAAGCTTGTGTTCTGCACATTTGATGTACAGCAGTTACTGTAATGTAAAAGTAGAAGCAGACATAAGATTGCACAATTAGTACATTTGTTCAACTTCTCATTGCGGTATCTTCACATGACATCACCATGCAACTGAATGCAGTTGCTGTTGGTTACAAATTCACTCATTGCAGGAGAAAAGATGCTCAGAGTTGTAGATTTCATGCAATGATTTGATGATTTGGGTTAGCTGTGGCTGAAGCTCGCTGAAGAACTCACTTGTCCTGACAGTCAGAGGTCCTCCCATTGCCTCCTCACTGACTGTGAAATGTTCTTCTTGACTTACAGACACCAAACTGATCGTATACCGAACACCAGGCGACAGATCAGTCAGAATGGTACTGGTGAAGCTTCTGTTGATCTCCACTTCATAACTGTCAGTTTTATTGGTATACGTGATCTTGTACTTGGCAAATGTTGCGCTGTTGGCAGTGTCAGGTGCAGTCCAGCTCAGACCAATGGTGGTTTCATTGGTGCTTGTTATGGCAAAATTCTGTGGTGCATTTGGATCTGCACAGTTCGGAAAATACACCACAGTTGTGAAGAGTAGATAATCATACAGTAAAGACAGGATGCCATAATGCGATGCCCTTCTAAAGTAAACCAAAACTACAGTACTTTGATTATATAACACATAACAATACTACATATTTAATGAGAAGATTACTGCAGATTGCACAATGGTCTTTATCATGGATGTGACATGTTTTTTCAGTGTTGCCCTTATCATGCATGGGCTAACAATTTTAGGTGAAAAGACATTTGTCCATCACCAAAAAAAAACAAAGACCTCTAATCATGGATGTGAGATGTTAGAACATCAAGACAATGGTTCATCAAGAGAATCAACCAATAACTCCTTATCTTGTATCATGGTAGATCATTGTGGTGGATCTTATTAATAAGTAACAATATTAACATACATGGATGTGCAATGTTAAATGAGAAGATTATGACATTGGTCCATCATGAGAATTCTCATTGTCTATGGTAGATCATCATAATGATTGATGGTAAATGAAAAGGTGAAAAGATTAGGACATTGATCCAACAACAGAATTAACCAAACTCCATTCATCATGGATCAACGATGTTAGAGATTGAGAAGATTAAGACATTGGTCCATCATCAGAATATACTAATCGAAAGAACCCTCATCTTGGATTAACGATGTTAGGTGAGAAGAATAAGACATTGGTCCATGAGAAGAATCACATAAAAGCCCTTCATCTTTGGTCAGCAATGTTAGATACTTGATAGATTAAGACATTGGTCCATCATCGGAATTAACCAGAGACCCCTTATTGTGGATTAATGATGTTTGGTGAGAAGAATAAGACATTGGTCGATCACTAGCCCTTCATCCTCGATCAGCAATGTTAGACTTGGTAGATTTAGACATTGGTCCATCATCAGAATTCAAAAGAGATCCATCATATATAGACGAACAATATGTTAGATGAAGATTAAGTCACAGTGATTTGTCCAGCAACAGATTGAACAAAGATTATGACAATCATGGATGAGGTAAGATATTAGATGAGAAGATGAAGACATTGATCCATCAACACCATTTGTTCACCATTGATCACAGACACTTGGTTACATGTAGAAGATTAAGACAATGATCTGTCCGTCACAAGAATTAACCAGGAACTCCTCATTGTGCACATTGATGGAAGATGTTACACGTAGGTGACAAGGTTAAGACATTGGTCAATCAGGAGAATCAACCAGAGTGCCAACATGTAGATGAGAAGATTATGACATTGGACATCGATTCATCAGTTGTGGAGAAGAACTCACTTGTCCTGACAGTCACAGGTCCTCCCGCTGCTTCTTCACTGACTGTAACATTGGGTTCATCACTGACGGTCTTCAAACTGATGCTGTACAGAACCCCTGGAGACAGTCCTTCCAAAGTGGTGCTGATGGCAGCGGTGTCAGTGATCTCTTGAGTCTCCTCGGCACCACCAGATGGGGTGTATGTGATCCTGTACTTGGCAAATGTTGCATCATTGGCACTGTCAGGTACAGCCCAGCTCAGGCCAATGGCGGTCGTGTTTACAGTTTCACCAGTGAAGCTCTGTGGGGCGTTTGGCACTATACGTATGGGGAAGATGACAAACTATTTTTTAAATTAGTCCTCTGATATATTTTACATGTCATATTCAGGTTGACTTTCAGGGCTGAGACACCTTTTGGAACAAATTTGTACTACTCTGTGAATACAAGAAATGAGGCTTTTTCCTGAAGAGAAAACATACAATAGTTAATACATTACTGTACATGTTTGTTACAATAGAGATGCTTGAAAGAAGAATGATCATGTTAGTATACAAGTCATGTTCAGACACAGTATGTTCAGACACTGTTAATGCACGTTGGATGAAATTAAAGGTAAATGCAGCAGCTGTAGTCATCATCAAGAACCACTGGTAAAGATTTAAGTACAGTCACTATCAGTGGAACATGACTTGCAATAGAACAAAAAATATAATGTAATTATTAATTGTAATTCATAAAAAAATCATAACCATAAGCTGTGTAATTACGACCAAAAAGCCTCCACCATCAATGACAGACATCAGGTGAGAAGATTTAACAGATCCTGAAGTGACCAGAAACCCTTCACCATACATAAGAGGTATTAGGACTGTCAAGACCATGGATGATCATCAGATAGACCACCATGCTTATGGGTGAGAGATAAGATGTTGGTGGAGCAATAAGATGTTGGTTAGGAAAATGGAATGACCATGGGCACCAAGGATGAGAGACGGTAGTTGAGAAGACCAAGACATTGGTCCATCAACAGAGAAATCCAGAGACCCTTCACCATAGATGGGAAATGTTAGATGTCAAGACATTGGTCGGTCATCAGGAGTAGCTTTTGACCATGTATCCTTTCTGGTTAGGCTTTGGGTTAGCTCGAGCTGAAGATTTTGAAGAACTCACTTGTCCTGACATCCAGAGGCATTCCTCCAGCCTGCTGGCTGACTGTAGAATTGGGTTCATCACTGACAGCAAAAAGACTGATGGTGTACCGAACGCCAGGGGACAGATCAGTCAGAATGGTGCTGGTGGAGCTTCTGTCGATCTCCACTTCATAACTGTCTGTTTTATTGGAATATGTGATTCTGTACTTGGCAAATGCTGCACCATTGTCACTGACAGGTGCAGTCCAGCTCAGAGAAATGTTGGCTGTGGTTGTACTTGTCACAGCAAAATCACGGGGAGCATTGGGTTCTAGACAATGTGGAAAATATGCCATGATTGTAAGTCTTAGAGTTTTATGTTTACTAAGTACATGTTGTAACTCAAAAAGGGAAAAAAACAGTTTGTAGTTGTGTAGTTAGCACATAATGCAACAAAATTAGACAATGTGAAGTCATATCATAACAATAGTAAGAATAAGAAGATTGCACAAGTTTATCATCTGGCCCAGCTGGAAAAAATTAAAAACTGCAACAGTTGTAAGAAGACTCTTCTTTTTCTCAGGACAAAAGATCACCACCATGAAGGGGAGAGGTGAACAGAAGGTCCCTTAAAAGTTGCAAGAAAGACCTTGAGATTCCAAGACTTTGGGCATATGAATAGAACTTCCAAGCGAAGACTTACAAGAGATTTCAAGACTTCGGGAATATGAATAGAAGTTGCAAGAAAAGACTTACAAGAGATTCCAAGACTTTGGGCATATAAATAGAAGAACCATGTGAATAAAGCTGCAACAGTGGGAAAGAAGATGCTGGACGCTTGAATCTTGAATCATAGTTGCCATGCATGCAGGTTAGCCTGTGAGGCATCTGCTGCGAGGAAGTTTGAGACTGGTTTGCTGTAGAGTACAGCCTGAAGAACTCACTTGTCCTGGCAGTCAGAGGTCCTCCTGCTGCCTCTACACTGACTACACTGTCATCTGCACTCACAGACACCAGACTGATGGTGTACTGAACTCCTGGGGACAGTCCTGTCAGACTGGTACCGGTGGCAGTAGTGTCAACGACCACTCTAGTCTGATCAGTACTACCAGATGGGCTGTATGTGATTCTGTACTTGTCAAATGTTGCACTGTTTTCACTGTCAGGTTCAGTCCAGCTCAGAGAAATGTTGGTTGTATCAAAGGTTGTGACAGTAAAGCCTTCCGGAGCATTTGGATCTACAATTTGTAAATGAGCATGTAAGACACAGTTTTTACATGATATTTAGCTCTTACTTTAGACATGTTAAATTCTGTACTGTCTAAATTTAAAGTAAAATTGCACCAAAATCTTATTAAACAGTTACATTCTGTTACATTTACACAAAAGTCAGGCAAGTGTAGAGAAGCATGAATCAGGTGTGGACCAAGCAAAGGAAATTGACCTTCAAATTACTCCCATTTATATTTACCAAGGAAAACCGAAATCCATTGAAGTTGGAATAAAAGAATTGAATTATAGTTTACAAGACTTTTATGCATTTAGAGATCATCAAGGTAAGCCTGAGACTTAGCAGCTGCAAAATGGAAGGAGAAAGAATTTGATGTTGAAATCTTGCACCAGAGCTGCCATGCTGGTTAGCCTGAGGCTTGTTTGCTGTAGAGTACAGCTCATGGACAACTCACTTGTCCTGACAGTCAGAGGTCCTCCCGCTGCCTCTGCACTGACTATACTGTCATCTGCACTCACAGCCACCAGACTGATGCTGTACTCAACACCTGGGGACAGTCCTGTCAGGGTGGTGCTGGTGGCATCTGTGTCAGTGATTTCTACAGGTTGAGCACCACCAGATGAGGTGTATGTGATCTTGTACTTGGCAAATGTTGCACTGTTGGCACCATCAGGTACAGCCCAGCTCAGGCCAATGGTGGTTGTACCTTGAGTTTCACCACGGAAGCTTGTTGGAGCATTTGGCTCTATGCAAACATTGTGAATAGATGTAAATCAACTTGGTAATAAAAAAAGATGATTAGAAATTGACACTGATAGTAAAAAGGAACTTCTGGCAACTGTTGAGTCTGAAATTTAGAGGTTCTTAACAATGGGATGAAGGCTTTTGTCGAACAACAGAGAAAATAGACAAAATAGAGATTGACAAAAAATATGTTTGCCGTTCTGCAGAATTGCCTGAAAGAGGATTGAGAGGTGTTAGATCTACAATGAAATTACTGTATTGAATGCTTCTCATCCAGACAGTTAGCACAAGCTGTATACAAATCCGGACACTGACGGATACAAAAACATCAACGTTGAGAGGTGGACAGGAGGATGAAAGGCTCATGAATGAAAGCTGCCATGCAGGTTAGCCTGTGAGGCATTTATTGTGAGGAACTTTGAGACCGGTCTGCTGTAGAGCACAGCCTGAAGAACTCACTTGTCCTGACAGTCAGAGGGCCTCCTGCTGCCTCTGCACTGACTATACTGTCATCTGCACTCACAGCCACCAGACTGATGGTGTACAGAACTCCTGGGGACAGTCCTGTCAGACTGGTGCTGGTGGCATCTGTGTCTGACTCAGTGATCTCTATAGGCTGACTGGTACCGCCAGATGGGGTATATGTGATCAGGTACTCGGCAAATGTTGCACCGTTGGCACTGTCAGGTACAGCCCAGCTCAGGCCAATGGTGGTTGTTCCTTCAGTTTCTCCACTGAAGTTTGTTGGAGCATTTGGTTCTATGCAAACATTGTGAATATACATCAATCAACTTATATATAAGTTACAGGTCCTGGAGTAAGATACATGTACTAAATGGTGACTGACACAAAGTGACTCTCTGGCAACATTGAGTATGAAATTTTGAGGTACCTTTGATATAGAATATGCTGAGTTAGGAGGCTATCAAGTCCTGCTTCATCAGAAAACCAAATCTGCCTGTTACATCTCGAAGATTTAGAACGGAGTAGACTTGGCAGATAATACAGAAATCAGACAGACAAGGGGACAAAGGCATGACCATGAAGCAGATATGTTCCAATCGGCAGGCAAAGGAAATTGCAGTAAAAAACATCCATGATGAAAATATAATTGGATGAATTCAAAGAAGTGGGAAGAAAGAGAATCTATGACTTGTGCATTGACAACCAAGCAGGTTGGCCTGAGACTCATTAGCTGAGAAGAAGAATCTTAAACGTAGAAGTCTTAGATCTGAGCTGCCATGCAGGTTAGTTTGAGACTTTTCAGCTGTCACAGTACAGCTCATGGACAACTCACTTGTCCTGACAGTCACTGATACCGATGCACTTTCAGTGGAGTTAGGGTCTGCACTCACAGCCACCAGGCTGATGGTGTACTCAACACCTGGGGACAGTCCTGTCAGACTGGTGCTGGTGTCAGTGGGGTCAGTGAGTTCTACAGGTTGAGTACCACCAGCTGGGGTGTAGGTGATCTTGTACTCGGCAAATGTTGCACCGTTGTTAGTACTTGGTGCATCCCAGCTCAGACCAATGGTGGTTGTTCCTTGAGTTTCACCACTGAAGCTCTGTGGAGGATTTGGCTCTATGCAAACATTGTGAAGAGAGGTAAATCAACTTAAGTTGAAAGTCATAAAAATACTCATGGTGAATGACACAAAGTGACTTTCTGGCAATGTTGAGTATGACAGTTTGAAGTTCTTGACAATTGCAACACTTTCATAGATAGTTTATTACGTTCCAATGAAGATAAGAACATCAAGTTCTGCTTTAGCAGAAAAGCAAAGGGATTGATTAATTAGTAGGAATAAACTGTCTACATTGTAGAACATTTATACAGCCTAGCCAGTCAAAGAACTGGTATGGAACAATCTGCAGGCAAAGGAAAATGCAGCTGAAGAGACCTCTTTTATGATGTCGTTGGATGAGTCCAAAGAAGTCAGGAGTAAAGAAACTCCAAGATATTATGCATTGCCAATTACTTAACAGGATAGCCAGGCACTCATTAGCTGCAAAGTTGAGAGATGAAGAATCTGGATCATGTCTAGAAATCTTGAATCTGAGCTGACATGCAGGGTTAGTTTGAGACTTGTCTGCTGTCACAGTTCAGCTCATGGACAACTCACTTGTCCTGACAGTCACTGATACCAATGCACTTTCAGTAGAGTTAGGGTCTGCACTCACAGCCACCAGACTGATGGTGTACTCAACACCTGGGGACAGTCCTGTCAGACTGGCGCTGGTGGCATCTGTGTCTGACTCAGTGATCTCTATAGGCTTACTGGTACCACCAGATGGGTTGTATGTGATCAGGTACTCGGCAAATGTTGCACCGTTGGCACTTTCAGGTACAGCCCAGCTCAGGCCAATGGTGGTTGTGCCTTCAGTTTCACCACTGAAGCTTGTTGGTGCATTTGGCTCTATGCAGACATTGTGAGGAGATATACAGCAACGTAAATCAACTTAGATTACAGGTATATAGATTATTATGACTGACACAAAGTGACTTTCAGGCAATGTTGAGTAGGACAGTTTGAAGTTCTTGGCAATTGGAACACTTTCATAGATACATGTACGTTCCAATGAAGATAAGAATATCAAGTTCTGCTTTAGCAGAAAAGCAAAGGAATGGATTGATTAGTAGGCATAATAAAATGTCTACATTGTAGAACATTTATACAGCCTAGCCAGTCAAAGAACTGGTATGGAACAATCTGCAGCTGAAGACACCTCTTCTATAATGTTGTTTGTCTCAGAGTCCAAAGAAGCAGGGAGGAAAGAAACTCCAAGATATTATGCATTGCCAGTTACTAAACATAATAGCCAGGCACTCATTAGCTGCAAAGTCTAGAGATGAAGAACCTGGAAAAAGGTGTAGAAATCTTGAATTAGGCAGACTGATGCTGTACAGAACTCCTGGGGACAGCTCAGTCAAAGTGAAGTTTGTGGAACTGGTCTCATTCATCATCACAGTTTGTAATCTGCCTTTGAGTATGTGATTCTGTACTTGGCAAATGTTACACTGTCAGCACTAGTACTGTCAGGTGCATCCCAGCTCAGGCCAATGTTGGTTGTCAAAGGATGTAACAGCAAGGTTGCGAGGACTCCTGGAGGATTGGGATCTACGAAAACATGTACAAGTGCCTGAAGATTCCTTTTAATAACAAAAAGTACAATGGATGATAATTCTGGCAAAGGCATTTTGTGCCATCACAATCATTCATTAGATGGAGGTCAACCTTTCAGCTTCTGTATTTTTCTCTAGGATTTGCTACTGAAAAGCATAGAATCGGAGCTGTAACAAGTAAAAAAACAAGGAATTGTCTTAATGGCAGAAAATACTATTAAGCACACTCCTAGCCAGGAGGAATGGTTTCCAATTTTTTCTGTCTCCCAAAAATGCTCACAAGTTCTTCCAAAAAGTGCCTTTGACAACCTACATGATAGCAGCATCAGAAGGAATGGTTTCATTGTTTTATGTCCAGATCAAACCATGTGTGCCTTATACATGTACTGCAACATATTTTATGTCTTCTGTTGGAGTTTTGAATCAATTATACTTACAACTCAGCTCTTTATATGTACATTACATGGATAATACAAAGTAATGTTGTTTGATAATAGTTCAAGTTCAAGTGGAGTTCAAGTTGTTTGATAATCATAAGCTGTGGAATGACTGACATGTGCCATGTTGTAAGTATGGAACTTCCATCAAACTTAATGTTTGGTGAAAAGAATATGCCAACTTACTGTTGAAGCCCTTGCAGTCAGACCCTAATGTGATCTAACCCCAGCAATTGTAAGCTCCTCGCAATGCAGCCACTGGTTTGAAGAGACAGTAGTCGGCCCACCCAATAACAATGAGAAAACACCAATGACACAATAACTAGTATATGAAGCATTAAGAGAGAAAACCTACTTGTTCTGACTGTGGTCTCCATCCTTGCGCTCTGTGTCTTGTCTCCACCTGTCCCACTCACGGCATAAACCTCGATGGTGTACAGCTGACCAGGAACCAGGGTCGGTCCAGCACTCGAGGTGGCAGAACTACCTTCTGGAACTGCAGCAAGTGCAGAACCACTGTCTGGGGTGTAGACAACCTCATAGCCAGAACGTAAGCCTCCATCTGCAGCAGCTGCCCAGCTTATTGGGATGCCCGTGGTGGTCACCGCATTCTCATCTACGCTGATAGCACCTGGAGCATTGGGCACTGCAAAGTTTGAAGAAATGATAAGTAATGAATAAAAATAATGTCTTGAGATCATAAACCAATATCATGATAAAAATTAGCATTCAGCAACCTCAACTGTTTGGCTGAATTGGCTGACTTGCCTATAAAAGTTACATCTTTACCTGATATCAACTCTCAGCTTTACCTTCGCCTAACTTTAAGGTACACAATGTACATTCTGTATTTGAATCAGGATTTAGGACAATCAACAACATGTATTTCTTACTGTTATCATAACAATTTTCTTCCTTGTCACATTTTTTCATCAACAATATGTATTACTTGCTTGTACTGTAACAATCACTATGATAAAAAAAAGACAGTTCTTTGCATAATTTAGACTCTACAAATACAAGTACTCGACAGGTAATTTTTTCCAGGATCTAATACTAGATACTTACTATTGATCATGTTTCTAACTAGTTAATGAGTCAATAAGAATTGGCAGAATTGACAATCATTCTAGACCTGATTCTGTTACAGTAGTTACGTTCACAAAATCTAAATTGTATAATATTGTTGTACTGCATAACTGCACAACCAGGTATTTCGCACACTGTGTCAACCTAGCAGGAAAATTGATAAAAACCCTACATGTTCTGACTGTGGTGCTCATCTTTGCGCTCTGTGTCTTGTCTTCTCCTGTCCCACTCACGGCATAAACCTCGATGGTGTACAGCTGACCAGGAACCAGGGTCGGTCCAGCACTCGAGGTGGCAGAACTACCTTCTGGAACTGCAGCAAGTGCAGAACCACTGTCTGGGGTGTAGACAACCTCATAGCCAGAACGTAAGCCTCCATCTGCAGCAGCTGCCCAGCTTATTGGGATGCCTGTGGTGGTCACCGCATTCTCATCTACGCTGACGGCACCTGGAGCATTGGGCACTACAAAGTTTGAAGAAATGATAAGTAATAAATATAAATAATGTCTTGACATCATAAACCAATATGTACAATATCATGATAAAAATTAGCATTCAGCAACCTCAACTGTTTGGCTGACTTGCCTATAAAAGTTACATCTTTACCTGATATCAACTCTCAGCTTTACTTTGGCCTGACTTTAAGGTACACAATGTACATTCTGTATATGAATCAGGATTTAGCACAATCAACAATATGTATTTACTTACTGTTAATACATTGTAAGTGTTATCATAACAATTTTCTTCCTTGTCACATTCTTTCATCAACAATATGTATGACTTGCTTGACAAGTAATAATCACTATGATAAAAAAGACAGTTCTTTGCATAATTTAGACTCTACAAATACAAGTACTCGACAGGTAATTTTTTCCAGGATCTGATACTAAATTCATACAATAAAACTTACTATTGATCACGTTTCTAACTAGTTAATGAGTCAATAAGAATTGGCAGAACTGACAATCATTCTAGACCTGAATCTGTTACAGTAGTTACGTTCACAAAATCTACATTGCATATTGTTGCACTGCACAACTGCCCAACCAGGTATTTCGCACGCTGTGTCAACCTAGCAGGAAAATTGATAAAAACCCTACATGTTCTGACTGTGGTGCTCATCCTTTCACTCTCTGTCTTGTCTCCACCTGTCCCACTCACGGCATAAACCTCGATGGTGTACAGCTGACCAGGAATCAGGGTCGGTCCAGCACTCGAGGTGGCTGAACTACCTTCTGGAACTGCAGCAAGTGCAGAACCACTGTCTGGGGTGTAGACAACCTCATAGCCAGAACGTAAGCCTCCATCTGCAGCAGCTACCCAGGTTACTGGGATGCCTGTGGTGGTCTGTGCACCATTCAGACTGACGGTACCGGGAGCATTGGGCACTGGGGGGTGCAAAGTAAAGGGCTGTTAGGACTTGAACCAAATCATGCTAGCCAGGGAAAGCAGCAATTCAAAGTTTCATCAACCAGGATTATTGATTTGTTTGAAATTCTTCTTTTGCCACACTATCACAGAATGGAAGCGGTTGTCATCAAATAGGCTAGAGGCACTTCACTTAAGTCTGAGATTGCTTCAAAAGACAGACTCTGAGTTAGATATGAATGGGTAAGGAGTGAAAAGTCAATCAGTGTGATAAAACCAGCCACCCCCACTTGCATGCAAATCTGTTCTTTTTTGGAACCAATTGCTGACTTAATGGCAGCTTCTGCCCATCCAAATTATGTGGTATTTTTGTACATCCCTGCAACAAACTAATCTGTTCAAGAGCTTAGCTATCATAATGTGATGTACATTTTTGCAACTGCCTCATCCAAGAATAAATCAGGACTCACTCTAATGGGGAGGACCAATGGTGCAGTAAGGCCTGTTTTGTATTTGTCCTAAAAAGATTGAATTCATAAAATAGTGTACAGAAAGGAACAGTTTTGCAGAATTTTATCTGTATCTTACACAAAATTTACACAGTGCCATTCATCAAGTAGAGTTGCTCTCTTTGATAAACATTTCTGCCATGTCATCCTGGCAGCAAAAATTGATAAAAGGCCTGACATACATGTTCTGACTGTGGTGCTCATCTTTGCGCTCTGTGTCTTGTCTTCTCCTGTCCCACTCACGGCATAAACCTCGATGGTGTACAGCTGACCAGGAATCAGGGTCGGTCCAGCACTCGAGGTGGCTGAACTACCTTCTGGAACTGCAGCAAGTGCAGAACCACTGTCTGGGGTGTAGACAACCTCATAGCCAGAACGTAAGCCTCCATCTGCAGCAGCTACCCAGGTTACTGGGATGCCTGTGGTGGTCTGTGCACCATTCAGACTGACGGCACCCGGAGCATTGGGCACTAGGGGGTGCAAGGAAAAGGGCTGTTAGGATGAAAAGCAAATCATGCTGGATGGATCATATGGTACAAGACTATATGTCTAGTCATTTTTTGTACATGCACAAATCACAAACTCTTTAAGTTGCATTATCATATAGGTAGATGTCGTTGACCAATCAGAAGGCTCCATTTGCGGGTCTGTAATCTTCATACAAACCCGCAAAAGCGGGTCTGTAAAATTCATATGGACCCGCGGGTCTGTAAACTTCGTACAGACCTGCTTTTGCGTTCGAATGTTCGGCAGAAGCTCAACCGGAACACTCGAAATGCATTCTAAACATTCTATAGAACCCCATGTGATGCGGAACACCCGTAGCGAACGTTTTTGCGGCCCAGGTATGACACAAAATCAAATACTGCACACAGTAACGTTATTACTAACTACTAGCATGACATGGACAATGGCTATATGAAAATAACGTTAATGACCCGCCTTCCTTCGGTCTATACGGTGTGATAAGGCATGGTCGTTCCTATAACCACCTCATAAAGTGCCAAGGTCGCAAATAGGAACGACCATGCCTTATCAAACCGTATAGACCTCGGGGCGGGTCATTAACCCTATATTATGTTCTAGCCACAAATTTGCTTCATATGACAAAGCCAGCCGCAGGGTGCCTCCAATTCCCTGCCAAGCTGACAAAACTTGTAATCCCTTTTTGGCACCACTTGTTTTAGTTAGTGTAACTGGAGCTACGTCCCATCCAACTTGTGTGGTAAATAGTTTTGTAGCCCTACGACCAACCAATCTGTTCAAATCATCATAATTTAAATAATCTTTATTTACATTTTTTCATCCAGCTGATCAAAACTGCATCATAATCTACTGGGGGGAGGAACAATTATGCAGCAAAGTTCATGGTTCATTTTTGTCTGAGTTTATAAAAATCAGGTGTACTAAATAAATAAACACAGAGAATCGGACAGTTTCACAGCAGCTCTGTATCTTACACAAAATCTGCACACTACCATTCACGAAGGCGCTCTGAAAAAATTTAACACAACCCAAACAGCAAAAATTTATAAAAGCCTGACGTACATGTTCTGACTGTGGTGCTCATCCTTTCACTCTGTGTCTTGTCTTCTCCTGTCCCACTCACGGCATAAACCTCGATGGTGTACAGCTGACCAGGAACCAGGGTCGGTCCAGCACTCGAGGTGGCAGAACTACCTTCTGGAACTGCAGCAAGTGCAGAACCACTGTCTGGGGTGTAGACAACCTCATAGCCAGAACGTAAGCCTCCATCTGCAGCAGCTACCCAGGTTACTGGGATGCCTGTGGTGGTCTGTGCACCATTCAGACTGATGGCACCCGGAGCATTGGGCACTAGGGGGTGCAAGGAAAAGGGCTGTTAGCCAAGGATACAAAACAAGTCATGCTGATCAGAGAATACTTCAATTTTGCCAGTCTCATCAACTAAGAATTGATGTGTTTAGAATTCTTCTTTTGCCAGACACAACTGTAAAACATTTAGGCAGTTATGTTCGCTGTGGTTTTATGTTTACGGTTTTTGAAGTGACCTTTCAGCGTAAAATTAAAACCACTGCAAAACTTTTTTTGCCACCTATAAATCAATCACAAACTTAAAACCACTGCGAAATAGAAACCATGCAAACTTGAATGCATTTACAGTATCACAGAATGTAAGGTGGTTGTCATCAAATAGGCTGGGATCACTTCATTACATTGCTTCAAAAGGCAATAATATGAAAGTCATTTACATGTAGTGTAATACAATCTGTCACTGCCACTGCCTGCAATGTTGACAAAACTGTCCATTTTTGGTACCGCTTATTTAAGTTATTAAATTCATTGCAGATTGCTTCTGCCATACCAATTTGTTTGCTAGTTTTTTTATAGCCCTGCAACCCAAGCACTATTGGGATCAACTTATTACAAGTTTTGCTACATTTTTCAACCATCTGATCAAAAAGTCAATCAGGTCATTATCATGGGAGAGAGCATTGGACACTCTGTTTTCTTTCTTTCCTAACCAATCAAATTGATAAGATTTCTGGGCAGAGTAATACACAGAATCATACATTCAACTTTGCGGAATCTAAAATGTACACATTTGTATCTTATACCGTGCCATTCATTGAGTTAAGCAACTGCAAGCACACATCTGGCTATGTCAACCTAGCAGCAAATGCTAAAAGGCCTGACATACATGTTCTGACTGTGGTGCTCATCTTTGCGCTCTGTGTCTTGTCTTCTCCTGTCCCACTCACGGCATAAACCTCGATGGTGTACAGCTGACCAGGAATCAGGGTCGGTCCAGCACTCGAGGTGGCAGAACTACCTTCTGGAACTGCAGCAAGTGCAGAACCACTGTCTGGGGTGTAGACAACCTCATAGCCAGAACGTAAGCCTCCATCTGCAGCAGCTACCCAGGTTACTGGGATGCCTGTGGTGGTCTGTGCACCATTCAGACTGACGGCACCGGGAGCATTGGGCACTGGGGGGATGCAGTGAAAGGCTGTTAGGACAAGAAGCAAATCTGGCCCAAGAGAATGCAGCAATTTAGTCATCAACAAGGGATTGACGTGTTTGAAATTCTTCTTTTGCCACACTACTACAGAATGGAAGCGGTTGTTATCAAATAGGCTAGGGGCACTGCACTAGATTGTTTCAAAAGACAGAGTTAGATATGTATGGGTTAGGAGTGAAAAGTCAATCAGTGTGAATCAGCCATCCCCACTTGCCTGCAAATCTGGCAAAACTTGTAAAAAAAACATTTTTGGAACCAATTGCTGACTTAATGGCAGCTTCTGCCCATCCAAATTATGTGGTATTTTTGTACATCCCTGCAACAAACTAATCTGTTCAAGAGCTTAGCTATCATAATGTGATGTACATTTTTGCAACTGCCTCATCCAAGAATAAATCAGGACTCACTCTAATGGGGAGGACCAATGGTACAGTAAGGCCTGTTTTGTATTTGTCATAAAAAGATTGAATTCATAAAATAGTGTACAGAAAGGAACAGTTTTGCAGAATTTTATCTGTATCTTACACAAAATTTACACAGTGCCATTCATCAAGTAGAGTTGCTCTCTTTGATAAACATTTCTGCCATGTCATCCTGGCAGCAAAAATTGATAAAAGGCCTGACATACATGTTCTGACTGTGGTGCTCATCTTTGCGCTCTGTGTCTTGTCTTCTCCTGTCCCACTCACGGCATAAACCTCGATGGTGTACAGCTGACCAGGAATCAGGGTCGGTCCAGCACTCGAGGTGGCAGAACTACCTTCTGGAACTGCAGCAAGTGCAGAACCACTGTCTGGGGTGTAGACAACCTCATAGCCAGAACGTAAGCCTCCATCTGCAGCAGCTACCCAGGTTACTGGGATGCCTGTGGTGGTCTGTGCACCATTCAGACTGACGGCACCCGGAGCATTGGGCACTGGGGGGTGCAAAGTAAAGGGCTGTTAGGATGAAAAGCAAATCATGCTGGACAGATCATATGGTACAAGACTATATGTCTAGTCATTTTTTGTACTTGCACAAATCACAAACTCTTTAAGTTGTATTATGTTCTAGCCACAAATTTGCTTCATATGACAAAGCCAGCCGCAGGGTGCCTCCAATTCCCTGCCAAGCTGACAAAACTTGTAATCCCTTTTTGGCACCACTTGTTTTAGTTAGTGTAACTGGAGCTACGTCCCATCCAACTTGTGTGGTAAATAGTTTTGTAGCCCTGCGACCAACCAATCTGTTCAAATTAACATAATCGTATGTACATTTTTTCATCCAGCTGATCAAAACTTGATCATGTCATCTTATAAGGGATGCAACTATATATCAGAGTGTGTGTTTTATTTTTGCCTGAATAAAGTTCATAGAAGTTGTGTAGGAATCGGATAGTTTCACAGAATCTTAATTGTATAATCTTACGCAAAATCTGCACTGTACCATTTCTGAAGTAAGACCAATGTTGTTATCCGAAATAAAGATAGCCCTTTCTGCCATGTCACCCTAGCAGCAAAAATTGATAAAAGGCCTGACATACATGTTCTGACTGTGGTGCTCATCTTTGCGCTCTGTGTCTTGGTTCCACCTGTCCCACTCACGGCATAAACCTCGATGGTGTACAGCTGACCAGGAATCAGGGTCGGTCCAGCACTCGAGGTGGCAGAACTACCTTCTGGAACTGCAGCAAGTGCAGAACCACTGTCTGGGGTGTAGACAACCTCATAGCCAGAACGTAAGCCTCCATCTGCAGCAGCTACCCAGGTTACTGGGATGCCTGTGGTGGTCTGTGCACCATTCAGACTGACGGCACCCGGAGCATTAGGCACTGGGGGGTGCAAAGTAAAGGGCTGTTAGGATGAAAATGAATTAAAGCGAATTGGTTTAGGCTGAGGCTCAGCCACAATCAGCTACCAGACCTGAATCATCCACACTGAACTGCAACTTCTCGCAACCAAATTTTCAGGTATTTCTAAAGACACTGCATCATTACTGTCTTGCTACCTAATGTCCTGCATCAAGAAGTGTGTTGAAACAATAAACATCATATTAATCACTTACTTGTTCTCTGCTGCTTTGTTGTTGCCGTACCGCTTACGTCCAACCTAACAGATGTAACACTGATTGTGTACAGGTCTCCTGGTGTCAGACCATTGAAGGTGTACTCTCGTGTGGCAGCATCCACACTGTCAGGGTTAGTGTTGGTACCAGCAGGATTGATGCTGACAGTGTAGCTGTCTACAGTCCCAGACGCAGCTGCCCAGGTGATCTTGATGCTGGTCTCTGACACATCATCTGGTTCAATACTGATTGTACCAGCTTGGCCTACAGCTGTAAAATATGAAGACATTTATTTACAGGATTTCCCCCACATCATAAATCAAACATACATTTAACCTACCTTGCTGTAACCCACTTTACCAGGAGTTTATCAAATGAATATGCAATGCGCAAAATGCCCTTAGAATACATTCTACCAGGTTTCCATTATACTTGAATGTATTTTGTATTACAGACGAAGCCACTTAATTGCACCCCAGATAAACGCGCATTCCATTTAATTCCACCAAATCCCCAAATCGGTTCCCATTCACTACATTGTTAGTGACTTCGCATATCTGCACCGCGCATTGTCACCAATGCCGGATGCCTGCACCAAAAAAATTTTCAAAAATCCTTGACAAGTTGAGTAAAAAGGTGCACTAAAAATCGGCAAACTCTGTACAAATGAGCCGATACCTGCCAGTGTAAAGGCGCAATACTGCCAATATGTTTAAAACTGTTTTAAGTAATGAAAGAAGCCGGTCTCCATTGCCAGTGAAGTGGATAGGAATCGTATGGGAGGTCCCGGGCGGGTACATTGTACATTGTACAATTCACTACCATGATGTCTAAAGTCAAATCTGTCCAGACATGAGAGGGGGCACTGCTCTGGGCTCACCCGTAATCAGTAACCAACTTTTAGTTTCAATTCCTAGTTTCATGACAGTACATGATTTACGTAAATCGACAACGTTAACTGTACTCTACGTAATGTAACACAGAAACTGTTATCCCATGATGATGTTTCAGAATGCCTCCCCTGTAACGTTACGTGTGTTGTAAATGAATGCGATAGATCGCATGAAAAAAATGAAAGAATGCAAAATCAAAACAGGTTCCAAGTCATTTCTTTCAGCAAAGGGTCATGTTTTCTTTGTGCTAGTGTTCCTGACTAACAATACACCCCCCGACCATGGTGGTGCGGTCCAGCTGGGCATTTTGCATAATTGTACCAGCCGGATAATTGCACCAAAAATGCTGACAAATGGGTGGTGCAGTTAAGCGGATTCTACTGTACTAATTGGTACACTTGACATAAGCAAGTGACATGTGCGCCTATGGGCCTTTAAATGAAGATGCAATTATCATATTTTAGTACAGATCTAAGGATTCTTACCCTTTGCATGATGGGGCAAGACTCATTCATATCAGCTTAAGACGTAATAAATTGAATTAAATCATGTAATATACATGATGTATAGTGTATCTGAAAGTGCACCTTCAACTTTAAGTCACTGCATACCCCAAAAAGAATGATTCCAAGTTACTAAGACATACCTGTTTCACAATTAGTCCCAATGTATGTTGGGGCACAAGTGCAAGTGTATCCATTGACTTGATCATTACAAGTTCCATCATTTTGACAGGGAGTGGAAGCGCACTCATCTACATCTGTAAAAAATAATTACACCATTATCAACAAGTGTTGTTCTGCTCTTATCAGTTCAAAAACATATCATACATGTCTTGTAATTTGATTACATTTTTCCTTAGATTATACTATATTGCTGTTGCACTGTAAATGTATAAAATGTATTACCATATTTTCTCGATTAAAGTACGCACTTTTGAAACTTTTGAAAATCCCATAAGTGTCTCAGGATATCGCTAAAGCGGGGGTGCATACTTTGTTTGAGGTCACCGTCCCGACAAATTGGAGCAGAACCTGAAACCAGCCGGAACACGGATGAGGGAACCGCCGAATAGCACCGATTCGTCCATAGAATGTTTAGATAAGCCATGACCCAACACCTAGAACATTTTTGTTAATTGCTGGTAAACTCAGTCCAAATGCAGTAAATGTAGAGGTGTTTTTAGTTACTCACCTGTTTCACAACTGTCGCCGCTGTAACCATCAGCACAATCACACGTGTACCTGTTCACTTCATTGCTGCAGACACCACCATTCTGACATGGACCAGAGGCACACTCATCGATATCTGGAACAAGGTTCAATATTGGCAGTTATGTCAATGAAGTTGGAACAAACACAAGTTAGAATGGAAGTTGAAACTTCGGACACTTTTAGCTACCTCTTTGTAGATCTTTGGAACACAAAAATTTACAATTGAGTAGAGTAACAATTAGCAATGAAATTTTCTACACTGGCCAACAGTAGTGCTTTTACGCCGCATCGGCTTTTTAGCGAATGCCCACAAACGCCCACTCTGGCGAAGTCCGCGCTGCACGAATCTAATTTTTTTTGCTTGGAATATGTTCAGGTTGTGCTCCCATTAATTAATCCTGAGTTTCAAGTCAATCCATCGATCCGAAGTTAAATAAAGCGAACTTGAAGATTCTTACCTGGCTTTTTAGCGAATGCCCAGCAAAAAAGGCTTTTTAGCGAATGCCCACTATATCAGCCAAAATATCGGCCATCGTGACACGGGCGCTAAATCTAACACCATAAACATGTTCAACTAGTTGTCCCCTGAATGTGTACTCAGTTTCCGTGCTGTACACACCTGTAAAGTCACTTTATTTTACGAAATACACGGCGTGGGAATCCACTGCCCCGGACGTAAAAATCCAATATGGCGGCTCATTTGCATATTTGGGACAGGTTACTAGCGGCCTCTACCCCGAATACGTGCCGCGGGCCGCGCCGTGTATTTCGTAAAATAAAGTGACTTTACAGGCGTGTACAGCACGGAAACTGAGTACACATTCAGGGGACAACATTTTAAACATGTCTATGGTGTTAGATTTAGCGCCCGTGTCACGATGGCGGATATTTTGCCTAATATAGTGGGCATTCGCTAAAAAGCCTTTTTTTGCTGGGCATTCGCTAAAAAGCCAGGTAAAAATCTTCAAGTTCGCTTTATTTAACTTCGGATAGATGGATTGACTTGAAACTCAGGATTAATTAATGGGAGCACAACCTGAACATATTCCAAGCAAAAAAAATTAGATTCGTGCAGCGCGGACTTCGCCAGAGTGGGCGTTTGTGGGCATTCGCTAAAAAGCCTGTCCCCTTTTACGCAATGACCTGGATGCAGCCAAGACTCAAGACCCATTTTCTTTAATGCCTACTCAGTCCAAATGCAGTAAATGTAGAGGTGTTTTTAGTTACTCACCTGTTTCACAACTGTCGCCGCTGTAACCATCAGCACAATCACACGTGTACCTGTTCACTTCATTGCTGCAGACACCACCATTCTGACATGGACCAGAGGCACACTCATCGATATCTGGAACAAGGTTCAATATTGGCAGTTATGTCAATGAAGTTGGAACAAACACAAGTTAGAATGGAAGTTGAAACTTCGGACACTTTTAGCTACCTCTTTGTAGATCTTTGGAACACAAAAATTGACAACTGAGTACAGTAACAATTGGCAATGAAATTTTCTACACTCAGGCCAACAGTAGTGCTTTTACGCAATGACTTTTACGCCACAACCCAACACCTATCGTCTTTAAATGCCTACTCAGTCCAAATGCAGTAAATGTAGAGGTGTTTTTAGTTACTCACCTGTTTCACAACTGTCGCCGCTGTAACCATCAGCACAATCACACGTGTACCTGTTCACTTCATTGCTGCAGACACCACCATTCTGACATGGACCAGAGGCACACTCATCGATATCTGGAACAAGGTTCAATATTGGCAGTTATGTCAATGAAGTTGGAACAAACACAAGTTAGAATGGAAGTTGAAACTTCGGACACTTTTAGCTACCTCTTTGTAGATCTTTGGAACACAAAAATTGACAACTGAGTACAGTAACAATTGGCAATGAAATTTTCTACACTCAGGCCAACAGTAGTGCTTTTACGCAATGACTTTTACGCCACAACCCAACACCTATTGTCTTTAAATGCCTACTCAGTCCAAATGCAGTAAATGTAGAGGTGTTTTTAGTTACTCACCTGTTTCACAACTGTCGCCGCTGTAACCATCAGCACAATCACACGTGTACCTGTTCACTTCATTGCTGCAGACACCACCATTCTGACATGGAGTAGAGGCACACTCATCGATATCTGGAACAAGATTGACAGTTACATGTACGTTGATGAAGGTTAGACATCCAGGTAATGAGATATGCAAGGTAACAATTACTCAACTTGTCAGACGTCTTTTTTTGTTTCATTTCTACTGTCTAAAATCTGTCTTAACCTCATTTTCATATAAGTTAATAGATTTAATAGTTTTGGTTAAAGACCTCCTGGACTACAGATGTTACTCAGTCACGGAGGAAATGTGGTGGATGCTACCTTAAACATCTTTGACCGTTTCCAAAATCTATCCAGTTGCTTGTCATGGGTAGTAACAGTTACTGTTATTTTGTGTAAGGTTCACACTTTGACCCCGTTCACACTCATTTTTTTCAATCACGATTGAAGTATAATCGCGATTGTTCGATCTGATCGCGATTGAACGCAAAGACACTATTACGATTAAAGTACGCGGTGATCCGATCGCGATTGAAGCAAACCCGTGCTCCACCATACAATCAGCGATCATCTGGTAAATGTCCCTCTTTTGGTGACATTTCCTAGTCTCTACCAGACTAACTAAACGGGCGAAATGTCATCTTCACTATGGACTGACTCTACTGGCTAATTATTCCTTTTTCTGCCGAATTTTACGATTCATACGCCTGTAAGAGGGCCTGGTGGAGGCTAGACATTTCCCCACTTTGGCCTGCACCTCCTCTCTCCCACAGATGGCGATGGGGACCCTGGTCTCCTCATCGCGCCACCTGCCACCAGCTGAAGTTGCTGACGGAGTTTTATCCTTCTTCTTGGGCATTGTTGACGATGAAAAGTTGTTGTTGTTGTTGTAAGAGAGCGATCTGACGTGTGTGGCTTGGGTTTGTTTTCCCGCGCCGATGCGAACAATGACCCCACGTACCCGGATGTAAGACCTCCCACTCCCGGAACCAGACGAAATTCCCGCCGATCGTGATGGAATGAATCGTAGTTGCATTCACACTCAAAATTTGATAGGATTGGATTGGATTGAACTACCTCCGGAGGTGGATCAGAAACAATCGCGATCGGATCGATCCAATCGTGATCGGGAGCGTTCACACTGAAAAAATTAGTCGCAATCAGATTGATTCAATCACAATTATACTTCAATCGCGATTGAAAAAAATTAGTGTGAATGGGGTCTTAGGACACTTTAAGTTACATCAGCCAAAACTGGCATGTTACTGGAAGAGATTCCAGTACTTCAGTGAAGATGATCAGAGCTATACCCTACCCTGTTTTTGAGATAAGCTTGAACTATATATATATATATATACCCATCTTCATAGTTATAATTACATGGTTGTATGCTGACATTGACAACATAAGAGGGAATTATCCTGCAAGACCTGCACATGTGAGCACATGCAAGAACGTAACAAGAACTTACAGGATTAATCACATGCCCGTGAAAATTTGAAAACAACATTGTGACTTCAGATCGTGACAACATGCCACTGCCATCCCCAACAACATTTTTTTTTCATATGAACTCTGTCTATGTTGTCTTCAGTTCTTTAATTCTTTGCAATTCACTTACTAGTTACCTACACAATTGTTGCACCATTAGATTAGTTAAGTCATAGTAAGAATCACAGTCTGTTCCTGAGCTGAAAACACAGCCGAAATTTGCGCAAGCTGCTATTTTTCAATTTGATGATTGTTTAAACAACTGTGAGCACTATAATAAACTTTTAGCTCCTGATCCAGAGGTGAAGCTATGTTTCTAATGTCACGGCAGAGAATGCCTTAAATCGTCACCTTTTTTGTCGACTGAACGTGTATTACATCTTTTGCAATCATATTTTTACTAGTTTCTCCCATTTGATGCTTTTAAGAAATACACTCCACAGTTTGTAGTTCTTTTTACTTATCTAACATCAAATAGGCCTTTGATATCAGATGTGAACTTGAGAATTAAATGTGTGAGGTGCCAAGAAAGTCCCCATTTTATTGAGTTGGGATGAGCTGGAATTGGTTATACAGGAGTGTATAGTGGCTCCAAGTAATCAGTTCCCTAATCAAAAGCAGTTATATACTCACCTGTTTCACAACTGTCGCCGCTGTAACCATCAGCACAATCACACGTGTACCTGTTCACTTCATTGCTGCAGACACCACCATTCTGACATGGACCAGAGGCACACTCATCGATATCTGGAACAAGGTTCAATATTGGCAGTTATGTCAATGAAGTTGGAACAAACACAAGTTAGAATGGAAGTTGAAACTTCGGACACTTTTAGCTACCTCTTTGTAGATCTTTGGAACACAAAAATTGACAACTGAGTACAGTAACAATTGGCAATGAAATTTTCTACACTCAGGCCAACAGTAGTGCTTTTACGCAATGACTTTTACGCCACAACCCAACACCTATTGTCTTTAAATGCCTACTCAGTCCAAATGCAGTAAATGTAGAGGTGTTTTTACTTACTCACCTGTTTCACAACTGTCGCCGCTGTAACCATCAGCACAATCACACGTGTACCTGTTCACTTCATTGCTGCAGACACCACCATTCTGACATGGACCAGAGGCACACTCATCGATATCTGGAACAAGGTTCAATATTGGCAGTTATGTCAATGAAGTTGGAACAAACACAAGTTAGAATGGAAGTTGAAACTTCGGACACTTTTAGTTATCTCTTTGTAGATCTTTGGAACACAAAAATTGACAACTGAGTAGAGTAACAATTAGCAATGAAATTTTCTTCACTGGCCAACAGTAGTACTTTTACGCAATGACTTTTACGCCACAACCCAACACCTATTGTCTTTAAATGCCTACTCAGTCCAAATGCAGTAAATGTAGAGGTGTTTTTAGTTACTCACCTGTTTCACAACTGTCGCCGCTGTAACCATCAGCACAATCACACGTGTACCTGTTCACTTCATTGCTGCAGACACCACCATTCTGACATGGAGTAGAGGCACACTCATCGATATCTGGAACAACATAAGATTAAAAGTTGAAACTTCAGACACTTTCACTTTAATTTAGTTATCTGTAAACTTCAAACACAACAGCACAGATTCCATTGAATGAAGGAAAAATGAAATGAAATAAGTTAAAAAGAAAATTGTATACCACTTTTCTACAAGAGCACTTGACATGTTATACATTGTACATGTAATGTGGCCAAGAATAAGATCTCCAGTGACAGAAAATAAAATTTAGCAACATTAAATCCTTGGTCAATTTTCATCTTCATCATCATCATCATCATCATGCATCCAATAAAGTTTTTCCAGTACTTTTTGTCCTTCATGGCAGACAACATTGTAGAAACTGTGACTCAAGTGTCTCTTTCAATCATTGTCAATAAAGTAGTGTGAGGTCTTCCAACACTGTAGTCAATTTTGCAAAATGAAGAGAAAGAGACATCAAGATAAAGCAAATCAGCAAGTAACACATTAAAAAAAAGGCAATGGGTATCAAAGAACTTGCAGAGAAAGAGATCGATAGCTAGATAGTGTGCTTGAATCTTAAATAATGACTGTAGCCAGTGATATACATGTAGCAGTACATTTATTACAATAATTTAATTTGCACTTTCCAAAAACTTCCTTAGCATGAAAAGTTCAGTTCCCACCTGAGCAAACTGGCAAAACACCACCCTGCCAGGTCCATGTGCCATTGTCACATAGGAGAGTCAAATTCCCTGAAGTGAGCTCAAATCCTGCATCACAAGTGAAAGTTGTGGTAGCTCCATCTGTGACAACTGGAGTTGGTGTATCAGCATTTGCAACTGTAGGAGCAGGATCATTGCAGCTGTTCTGAGCTACTGTAACCTAAGAAAACACATCAAGGATGTGAAATAAAGAATCAAACCTTCATGAGGGCATTTAGGTAATCATAAACCTTTAAATAGCTATGTGGATTTGGTAGGCTATATGGAAATTTGAACTTTGCTCATAATCATATTGCAGTATGAGACATTTTACCAAGGCTGAGGCTATTGACATCTAATGAAGAATTTTGTTTAACTATTGACAGGATGTTCCTGTCAATAAGATTTTTGCAACAATTAATTATGACAGGGTAACCGTAATTCCTTAACCTTTGCCAATCTAAGACTAAATCTAAATGTTAAAATGGAGGGCCCATGTTTGAGAAGAGCATGAACCCATGCATCACACTTATCAAAAAGAGTAGGGGTCCCCCGGTATGAGTGGATCAAATAAATCTGGCTGGCTATGCAGCTTGTACTTCAGTACAAACCTGGTGTGTTACGCCTTGAGGCAGGTAAATGCAAATTGCAATAGAAACAAACAATGTGTTCCATCATGTAGGTAAACCAACTTTTCATAGCAATGCATTGAACAAATGCAAATAAATAGCAGCAGTAATGATTACATAACATGAGGGAAAGATGAACATGGCCTGGTCTTTAAGTAAACTTTAACATAGGTGTGAAGTACTTATTGTGGACATGTGAACTGTTTCTCATGGGTATGTGAACAGATATATCAAAGTCCAAGTTCCAAATGGGTGAATGTCACAACAGGCTAGCCATTAATTCCTGTCTTATCATATTATAATGATACCGGTAACACTAATTGTGCTGATTGTAGCACTAAAATCAATATAATTGCTGTAAGGAACAAACTTAGTTCTATCTTATCATAGTACAATATTGCACACTACTAGTAGGTACAAAAGTAAGTAAGCTTTAGTGGTCAGCAAGCAAGCAAGCAAGGAGGTCAAAAATCTTTTTCTGGCTTCACCTGGTCCAAGGTGCATTTACACCTTTAGAAAGAGCATTATACAATATACATAACATTAACAATCATTAATGTTTGGCTTTTGCCTATCGGTCCTCGAGGAATGTGTTGACACACAGGACGGTTTCTCATCCACATGGGGTAAGTTCAGTACATCTGTGGAATGCACGTCATCATAACAGTTTGCCAAATATCGGCAAAAAATTTAGATACAGTAAATCCTAAATGTTTGCAGTGGTTTTATTTTTGCCAGGACCTCTTACAGCAAAATCATTACACTGTGAACTTGTGTTTTGTATTACTTAAAGGTTGGTGTTACTACAGAATTGTTTCAAATGTACTGTGAAAAATTCCTTTGAACTCCTAAATTTACATTTTGACCCAAAAAATAAAAGAATTTACAGTACTAGTATATCAAACATTTACATCTAGTTACAAGCATCTTGAATGCAAATTAAGGTATCTGTGTTATTTCTACAATTCTGTCAATCAGTGATTTACTATTTGCCATCATGTTCTTATCACACATTTCCTTGATTCTCACAATCATAAACCTGCCAACATGAAATATTGGAGAATAATTACATGATAAGATTACAATATCTTACATTTAGTCCTTTAAGTCATCTTCTTAAAACATTTGGTCTATGACCCTTACGATGATAGAAAACAAGTGGAAGCGTTGCCTAAGGTGGGTCCAAGCAAACATTCAGGACACTTCGATTCAGCTATACAAACATCAACAGGTAACCTCATGATTAAACATTGGGGACATACATATAAAACATGGGGTCTATACAATATTCATACACCTACCTGAATATTCACAAGATGTAGCAGCGCTACGTAAAAGCCGGCAAGCTTCATGTCGAGAAGTAAGGACGAACAAACTGGGTAAAAACCGGGCCAGCCGGGCTTCAGGTTGGATCCAATGTACCGTAGGAATCCTCAGAAATTCAACTCAGAGTTACCGCCGTTTTTTTCACAACATAGCGCCTTAGCGGACACAAAACAAGCGAAGAGGAATGTCCTTCGAGTCCTGAGATGTCTATCTACAAGGCAGGCGGGTATTACTTGTCAAACGAAACGCGGATTTCCGTATAAAACCAACTATAAAGCGGTCTGAGCAAACAAGACAACATGATTTCTATCCATAGAACTCCACTTCCTTGTATGCAAATAAGGCGGCTCCATTCAAATCTACGGGGGTGCAAATATTATCACTTTTCTTGTATATCATAAATACTGACAATGTATTGGAGAAAATGGAATAATCAAAAAGCCTTTCTAAGCTTTTATCTTTCATTTCAATAATCTTTAAGGGAGTAAAAGACTTAAATTCTCCAGTTAGAAGAAAATCAACGTACTCAATGGAACGGTCCATGGGTGTAACTTTTTTGGGCACGTATGATCTCGATCCCAGGACAGGATGTTTTACATTCGCCGCGCCGAAGCCAAAGCCAGCTTTCTCTCCCAAAAAGTACATATCTGAGTACGTATATCTCACTAAAAAATCCTAAACTAGACAAATATTGAAATAGTGGTCAGCTTGAAGTGTTTGGAAGCGTTTACAGCGTCAGCTGCGTAGAAAGGCTCTGGGTACGAGTTAAAACACCTGTATGACGTAGTAGGGCGTGACCGGTGTATGTTACCTGTCCCGAACACTCATAGGGCACAGTCATAGTCATAACATACAGCGGACATTAGGACTTTGGGACTGGGTATTAGATGAATTAGCAGAAAACATTGGGAAGTTAGACAGACAAGGTGGAGTATATCATTATGGTGACTTGTAATGCTATAAGTATAACTTATTCCGTAATTTCATTATATAGGTTTAAGATTGTAAAGGTCAGTACTATTCAGTTTTTGCTGCAAGGCAGATTTGTTCTATATTTCCTCAAATAAACCAATTACTACTTCTACTAGTAGTATTACTACATACAAGTAACGTTATATCACATGAAGTTTGATTTTTTAAAATAATTTTTCTCCAATCCTAACACATTTCTGTGCTTAGAAATTGATATTGACATTAAGCAAACAATATGGAATGTCATCTGCAGCGGGTATATTAAATCAGTTAAATTTGATTGAGTAAGTATACTGCTAATCGATGCCAAAGAGAACTAACTGTATACTAATCGATCATTACTTACCATTTATACTATTGACTCCGAGTCATTATATTGAGCATGAGATTTGCATGCACCTAAAGGCTAGATTAGCACATATTTGTCCATCAGACAATAGTTCCTCCCAGTCAAAATGCTGCTATAATAGACATAATAGATTAATAGAGGTAGTGTATACGTATCCACAAATACAATGGAACGTTTTGTTAGGACTTCCTTTATTTGTTGCATAAGCGTTCTCCTTCCCGTTACAAGCCCACAGCTATGTCAGTTATAATAGAAACAGAATGCCTAATCTCCAAGCAGATGTTGGGCGCGCGGCAATTAAAGGCGTTCCGATTTTCTAGCTGCTCTTTTTATTCTGTATCAAAATTAACCGTTTGCTTGCTTTTCACGGTGAAGTTTCTTTTAGTTTTACTTTTTCGTGATCCTTTTTACTGATCCTTTATACAGTCTGTAAATCTTGAGTGGTCTTATTTTCACTTTTGATATCTCCACCGCAAGTTCAACATTGCGAATATGCGTTTCCAGTGTATAACTGTATTTGAAACAACAAAGCTATCCATCTATAAGGAACATCCCACACAAAACACCCGTCCCATGCTCCCATGACCTTCTAAAACTCCACTCCTTACCGATAGTAAGGAAGGAAAAAGTGACACCTCTGATTGGTAGCCCACAGGTGCGTCTTGGAGGCTTAGTCAAGGCTATGGACCATATATCTCAATAAATCTGCATTGTTTACTGAAGCATTACCCAGAGGCGACCTTCAAAACAGGTGCCGTATAATCACAAGCCCTTTAAAACGGGTAAAATACTATATACTTGGAATTTTACATAGGGTGCTTATCAATAGAGGGATCTGAAAACCACAGCAAAAATGTGGCGTCAAAGTTTCAGAGTTCAACATACTTTGGGGGACCTTTACGCACGGTATATTGATGACTGGCATTTAGCTCTAATCTCCAAGAAGATGTAGGGATGGACAATCGTCTTTTCGTATCCACTATTTTCACACGTAACTATCCCAAGACACATAGGACAATCAAAAAACGTTATGTGATTATCCATCCCAACGTCTGCTCGGAGATTACATTTCTCCAATCATGAACGTGTTTGTGAACACTCCCAGTCTCACGGTCGATTGAACATGAACATGTGATCATGGTGGGGTGATAATTATAGACATATAGTCCAACTAAGGCTAGGACTTTGAATCATTCACACTAGACAATGTTGACCCGCCCCTGCTGAATTTGCTAATGATACAAAACCATAAGTTCTTCTAAAGTGCAATAGACACCTAGCTTCTCACTTTGCAAATACCATACCATGATATCCATCCACGACTTCTCGAGTTATGCTTTGCACAAGCGCAACAACAAACGGCATCGAAAATATAATCTTCTTGGCAAAGGTCCTGAACATAGAATTGTTTAAGACCCCTTCAGTCAGACAGAGGCTGCGACCGCTGAGCGATCAATTTGCTAAACAAATTTCGCAAACAACGATCTTTTAAACGTTTTGTGTATTTCGTTGTCTTGCACCATGAACCATGTTATTATATCAATGGTCCTTCAACGGTCGCTTAGCGATCCCAGTCCTGGAAAGGGGGCCCTGATTGGATTTCGCGATTTGGGTCGCGTCATGACTCTCGTCTTATGTTGTAGGGAAATTACTACCCACTCATTACGTCAGGGGCAAGTGAACTCGTCAGTAGGACGGACGGAGCTCCGTGTTTCCGCCGTAAGGATATCCTAGTTCTAGTGGGAAACGTACCGGGAAACGCTTCCCACTGCTACGAGCAGGATGTAAGAGCCGCATGTTTTATCTAACGATTATAAATATCTTCAAGCAGATACTGCGGGTGTTTTGTCATTGATTCGTTTCCTTATGTTACACACTAAAGTTATCAATAAATGTAGGGAGATATAGCGGGTGCGCTTAGCTATTGATATAATCATTAAGAGCGATCAGTAAGAATGTTGATGTACATGTATCCCTATTTGCAGAGTG
This sequence comes from Branchiostoma lanceolatum, assembly GCF_035083965.1. Taxonomy (NCBI): domain Eukaryota; kingdom Metazoa; phylum Chordata; class Leptocardii; order Amphioxiformes; family Branchiostomatidae; genus Branchiostoma; species Branchiostoma lanceolatum. The sequence continues at coordinate 14,014,761 of NC_089737.1, read as the reverse complement.
CGTAGGACGTTAAACTCCAATATTCGCGATCGTTTACGATTGTCCGTATTCAGAAATTGTGATAAAGTCTGAATAATCACATAAAAACATGCACGATATTGGATTGTCTTTTCACAATGATTAAATCTTTTTATGCACATGAATTTGTAGAACATGCAACCGTACAAGCCACCGACATTTACATTACTAGTGTCTGCATGACGTTGCCGCTATTTCGGGGCACAGGAAAGATGTCGTGATCTTAGTATTATCCAGACAGTTTCCTGAATATTGACCTTGGCCAAGAAGGTTCTGTTTTCCTGTGTAGTTTGTGGTCGGGTTTGTGAACAACTTAAGTCGACTTGAAGCTGTGGATGGATCCGTATATAGTATATAGATAGGTGTCCGCAAAATGAAGACGACAACTTCGATTGTGGGCCCCCTAGTGACTTTCTGTAGTACCGCAGCAGAAGTCCCTGATTTCATATCTTTCAGCCGTGTTTCAGCATTAGACTGTGCCCGGCATAGTCCAAATGAGCACTGCGCTCAGACGAGCTTTGGACGGACACTGTACTTTCCTCAGTTATGTGTGTTGTAAACAGAGCTCAGCTCACAGTCCACCCGACTCCACCGTGAGAAAATATGATCGTCAAAACAGGGCGGAGAAAAATAACTTGAACTTCCGTCATCCAGTTCTTCATTTAAGGAACTCGCAAAAGCAATTTACCTTCAAGTGAACTTTACTTTAGCTGATGCAACATGGCTTTGCCCTTACAATTATCCCATGTAAGATTGAGAGATTGAGTTAGAGACTGCGCAAGTGGGTGTCGGCTTTCTGAACACCGAGATATCGATCGAGATAATTAGATTTTCCAGCTTTACGATCGAGCTTTACGTGCCATATGCGCCATGGAATTCGATTCCTGTGACTATTTTACCACCGAACGGCGCGACCGTACAACAAAAGACGAACATAATGCCTAAAAGACTGCCACCATAAAATACAAACTGGCTCTGAGAATAGTAGCTAGTAAGCACACGACACACGGAAATTAGTGACCCATAGCAAGATTCAGATCTTTTCCTTCCTTCCCTTTTTCTCGTCACACGGACAAAACACGCTCCTAAAACTGCTGAGATTAGTAGATAGAAAGAACGCTTCCTGATGCGAGTCTAGTCCTCAAAAATAATTTCTGTTCCTGAAACAGAAGTCGTTTTATATCTTACGGCGCGGTCACATTCGTCGTAGGTCGTCATGAGATCTTGATCTCGAATGATTTTCAAGCGGACTGTGAAAGAGCCAACCACTGAAAAAGACTTAATACAGCCTTCCGCAACAGGACAGCTAAATCTTGAACGACACATGTATGACCACCCCAAGAATGCACTTCGTACGGTGAAAGTGACCGAGCCCTTCCTGAAACAATTGTATCTTATAGGTAATCTGGTAGCCCGCGCCATTTATTGCTGAGGTATTGTTGACTCTCCGTCGCAGCGAAAATGAAAGAGGTTCAGGGTCCTTTTAGAAAGGAGCATAGCAACACGGCAGGTGAACTTAACACAACCTGTCGCCTCAAGATACGTCTTTTAACACACGACGTTATTTCAAGTATGTACACCTGACCAAGTTGTGGTGTCGGCTTACCTCAAATAGGCCGCAAACGCTGACAGCTAGGACGGCGCACGCCCACCGAGTCAATTTCTTCCCCATGTTGTGTCAGGATCACGGCCAACCTTAACTCTCCCCAGGTAAACGCGTAGTTCACAAGACCCTTAAGGGGTCTTAGTGGACAAATGGTGTTCTCGACAATACACCTGACGATTTATAGGTCTACCTGGACGACAAAACGATTGCTCTACTCTGTTAATGAAGAATGTGTGGACTCAACCGACAAGGAAGTTCCGTGAAAAATGAACCGAGAGTGTTAGCCCCCGAGGCAATAAACACCCTCCCTGCACGGTAAACTTTGTTCCTCTTTATGCAAATGAGGTACTCTAAGCCTGTGACATGTGACGGTGTATTGGGCATGGCAATGAACGTGACTGTAGTTGTTAAGACAAAAAAATCGTCCTGTAAATTCATCACCTAAGCTGTTAACTCTATATTGGGGGAATTTCATTAAATAGAAAAGCTTGTTTTGTACCAACAGGACGAAATTTCATGGCTGATTTCTCAGAAGGCCCGCAGGGCAAAAAACGATCGGGGTTTAGAACAACAATGCCAGACCTTTGACCGTAAATGTGTGCCAACCTTTAGAATAGAATGTGTTTACTGTCATGCAATTTCTTAACAGCTGAGTTCTTATGACTACAGTCAGTTTTATACTAGACCTGGACGTGTTGCTCAAGCAGGGGGATTTGTCCAGTACTAGTATCATATTGATGAAACGTGTTAAAATTCATTATCATCAAATTCTAGTCGTCTCTATCAGGCTTCTTGGGATGCAGTTAAAATATTATCAATTGGCCAAATTGGGAGACAATATGGCAGATGAATTACTCGTAGTCAGCCACAGTTACGTGTTAGCAGCCTTGGATTACTAACATGTCACCATATTGTAATTGCTACATTTTGCAGCAGCCTATGGAGTCTGGTAGAGGCTACCATACGAGGCTTAAGACATAATGT